>NW_006442484.1:50084872-50121515 GCF_000325575.1 Pteropus alecto
ATAAGCTTAATATAGTCTAATCCTACTCATTACTAACTCTTCCCATTAGTTTTCCTTTATGGGAAACAGATAAAAACATAACTGTCACACAGTACAGTAAACAGATTCTGCTTTGGAAATCCATAAAAACACATGTCTTTTGTTACAATCTAACATTTCAAATAAAAGCTTACCACTTGGTAAGCACAGTTTCTAGAAGTCTGTCTTTGGCTGAGATTTAGAACAGTGCCAACAGGCAATCAGTGATGCTCTGAAATTATTTAACTCTGAAAATATCTAATTCAGTAATAGCACCAGCTAAGGACTATATTACAAAATAGGCAAATTAGTCGATGGCATCTGCCCATGTTCCCTTTCTCTCCTCAATTTTTGTCACCTTGTGCCCAGTCCCAGACACCACATTGGGGGCCACCCCACATGCAGCATGACTTTTGATTGGCTCTGCCTGGGCAGGATCCCATGACTCAGGCTTGTCTGACCTTTCTCATTTGGTCTCAAAGAACTCACCTGAACCCTCCCACATCTCTTCAGGATTTTGCTCTTTGCTAGCTCACAGAAAGCTAACTTGATAATTACTTTATATTAACAGGAATAAACTCATATATGATTCCACAAGTATAATGGCTACAATTTGAGATTCCAATAGAAAGCTCATTAGGCACCACTGTAGGTAATATTTTCTGAACAGATAATGCCCTTTTGTGTACACAAGTTACATTACTGTGATGGTGACCTGATCAGTCTATGCAGTGCATCTATCTGGCAGATGAGCACAACAGAACCTACTGGCCCAAGTGAGCCAACATTAGCATGAGAATTTTTTTTTAAAGAGTTCTGATGCTTTAACAAAAGAAGAGGGGATACTTTCTTCCAGGTAATGTCACTCTTAAGTAGCAGTGTAGTAATCAGATTATAATGCACAACAGGCAAAACTAAAGTTCTTGAGACCAGTTAAATTCATCAACAAATATTGTTTATGTGTGAGGCACTCTTCAAGGTGCTGACAGTAAACAAAACAGATGCTCTGAACATCTTCCCTTTTCCCTGTCTAGCCAGTCTCCATTCTTCTCCCCCTGCTCTGTGCCTCCATAAAGTGGTACCCTTGCATTCTGGCTTCTAGGTGGCTTTGGACTATTGTAAGGGTCAGAAAAGAGGGAGCTTGGGTATTGAGGCCCTGCCTCTCTTTCAGTGGAATTAGTGGAGGAAATCAGCCAAGGTGAGGTAAAGGTCATAGTTCCTGTCTAGTGACACTCTCTCCACATAGTCTGAATCCAGGCTCAGGCATCCCCTTCCGTTGTGGGCCTAAGAGGGGAATCATCTGCCCTTCTATTTCTAGTCCCAAGAGTACTTCGCTATCTCTACATCCTGCTTACACCTTTACAAATACTGCCTTTAAAAAATTCTCATCCGGCTATCTTAATATCAGTGTGCCATTTATTTACTCTTAGGTGAGATGGGGGAGACATGCAGTGAATATTATGTAGTATCTTAGAAGATACATGCCATAGAAGAATATAAGGCAGTAAAGGGAACCAGAAAGTATGCAGGAGAAAAATTTTAAATAGGTGATGAGGGAAAGCCTTACTGAGGTGACGTTTAAGCACAGGCTCAAGGGAGGTATTGAAGTAGGCCAGGTAAAGTATTATAATGGCCTGAGCTAGGCAGTGATTAGCTGGACAGTGAAGGAAAGTAGCAAATATAGCGGACAGGATTGGTGGTTAATTAGAAGTAGTGAGGGAGAGACAGTGAGTCTGGGCTTACCATCTGAATCCTGGCTTAGATAACATTCCAGATAACCTCCTAAATGCCAATTCACACATTAAGCCAGCAAGTTTACTACTTATATATGCAATCCTATGAGCTATAAACAAACTTCAAGTTCTATTCATTGTACTGTCACTTACACACACCAGAAAAGCAAAGTTAAATATTTTTCTGACAACTGTGATAGGGAATACAAGACCAGGAGTGAAAAAAGTTGCTTTTTATGTAAACATACTAAATTTGTGGGACTCCCAAGTTCATGTTTGAAGGAAGCCTTTGAGGTCATTACTAAAGACAGAGTTTGAAAGTTAAGCCTAAAGGTAAATGAGAACAGCAGTGGACCATACGACCCAGAGAGCATGTTAGGAGTAACAACAGTTAGCCCAGCCCAGACTCTTCAGGAACACTGAAATTAGGCCAACAGAAAGAAATGCCCATAGGAGACCAACTAGGTTCTGGTGGTATCATAGAAACCAAGGGAGCAAAGTCAAATGGAGAAATACAAAAAATAAGGGCTGAAATTTGTCCATTTGACTGGGCAATTAGGTGACTGCTAACCTTCTCCCAAGCCGTTTTAGCAGAGAGAAGAACAAAGCCAGGTCTTGGATGGTTGAGGGCTAATTAAGAAGTGAATGAAGACTAATGGAGATAGAGTAAACTAATTTTTCTAGGAACGTATCCAAGAAAGTGAGAAAAGCGGCAGGGTAGCAGCTAGAAAGAGAAGCTTACAGGATTAAGGCAGGGGGCAGTTAGGAGAGTCCTGAACATATGACCATACTTGAGTGAAAGAGTTGGCGAACCAAGGCTGAAAACCTAAGAGTATAAAAAATGAAAACCTTATAGATGAGACTGAAAAAATGGAAGGGGTTGGTTATGAAGAGAGACAACAAACATCGATGCTGTGGCCATGAGCAGAGGCAAATGACATGGAATGAAGGTGAAAGTCACTAACATGGAAGAGGTCTAGAAAGTCTGAAGCTTCAATAGCAATTATGATAATCACAATCACCAATGGCAGGACTTGGATAAAGAGAGACACTGTGAGATAGATGACACAGCTTTAAATAAATGTAAGAAGAAAGCTGGCGGGGTGGTGGGGGCGGATCTTAATACTTTCTACTAAGTAAAACCTGAATTCTTTACCTGTCTTCAGGCTTCACCCCATTCTGGCTTCTACTTTCCTGTTAAATAGTCTCCTCCTACTACACTTTAACAGGTTACTAGTCACTATTCTATTTTCTGCCTTCATTTAACTCCTCGATCTAGAATTTTTCTCCCACTCCCAATACACCTAGTTGAATTGTGCTCCCCTCCCCCCAAAAAAATTTAGGTCCACCTAGAACCTAAGAATGTGACCTTATTCATAAATGTAAGATGTAATTATGTTAAGGATCTCAAAATGAGATTATCCTGGATTTAGGGTGGATCTTAAATAATGACTTTGTCCTTATATCTAAAGAGAGGACACACAGAAGGGTAGGCCATGTAAAGTAAGAGTCAAAGATTGGAAAAATGACACAAGTCAAGGAACTCCAGGAGCCACCAGAAGCTGAAAGGCTCAAGGAGAATTTCTCTCCTACAGCCTTCAGAAGGTACATGGCCTGACTGACACTTTGATTTCCAAATTCTGGCCTCCAAAACTGTGAGAAAATGAATTTCTGTTGAATTTAAGCTGACAAATTAGTGGTAATTTGTTAGCACAGCCCTAGAAAACTAACACAACACCTTAACCTCCTATGAAATACTTTTTACTATTCAACTCAAGTTCTTTTTGGAAGTAAAGACTTAAATATACAAGAAGACTGATTTTCCATGAAGAAGCTCCTGTCAAGAATAGATGTCTTCCTCCTCTGAACACAGAAAATTTTAAAGGCAGGGCCCATATCTTACTAATCTTTATATCACTGCTAAAGCACATATTTGTTGCTTAATGTTTGATGAATGACTGGTGACATATGCTTACATGACTCTTATAGTTTAGAGTCATATGTCTTCCCAAAAAGATAAAATCTCCTTGAAGGTAAAGAACAAGCCATCATTTTGCATTTTCATAGCACTTAGCAATGTTTTAGCACTAAGTTAGCACCAAAACATTTAAATTAATTTAAGGTAACAACTGGAAATCAGATTTATATCTCAATTGACTAGATCTAATATATTTAACTGAAAACATTTCTTCCATCAAAAAAAAAAAAAAAACCTCCTCCCACCCCGCAAAAAAGTGCTGGTGCTTTTATGCCTTCCATCTTGACTTAGAGGCTGTCCTTAACAGTCCTCACTTCTATAGAGAAGGAAAACACCACCATTATTCCAAGTCACCCCTGAACCCAATAAAGAGAACCACAATCACTATAATCAAACTCATTTGCTCTGCCAACAAGACATTAATTAGTCACTATTTTGGCAGTGATAGCCCTCATAAAATACATTAGTGTCTTTGCTCATTACTCAAGAAGGAAAAATAGGGTAAGATTACATCATGTTTTATTTCATTAGTGAGAACAATTAAGGCTGAGAGAAAAGATCTGCAAAAGACTCATCTGATAGATTGTTGTCCAAAAATATACAAAGAACTCTTAAAACTCAACAATAAGAAAACAACCTGATTAAAAATGGGCCAAAGATATTAACAGATGCCTCACAAAGAAGATACACAGAAGGCAAATAAGCATATGAAAATAAAATACGCTCCACGTCACATATCAGCAGGTTGGAATGCAAATTAAAATACCATACACACCTATTAACATGGCCAGAATCCAGAATGCTTACACCATCGAATGCTGGAGAGAATGTGGAGCAATATGAACTCATTCATTGCTGATGGAAATGCAAAATGGCACAACCAGTTTGGAAGACAGTTGGCCATTTTTTATAAGACACTTACCATACAATCCAGCAATCATGCTCCCAAAGGAGCTGAAAACGTATGTCCACATAAAAACCTGCATGTGGATGTTCAAAGCCACTTTATTTATAATTGTCAAAAGTTGAAAACAAACAAGATATCCTCCAGTAGATGAACAGATCAGTAAACTGTGGTCCACCCAGACAACAGAATACTATTCAACATCAAAAAGAAATGAGTTAAAAAGCCATGAAAGGACACGAAGGAACCTTAAATACATACTAAGTAAAACAAGCTAATCTGTAAGGTCTACATACTGAATGATTCCAACAATATAACATTGTGGAAAAGGCAAAACTGTAGAGACAGTAAAAAAGATTAGTGGTTGCCAGGAGTTTCTAGGAGGGAAGATTGAACAGGCAGAATGCAGAGGATTTTTAGTAGCAATGAAACTACTCTGACATAATAGCGGATACGTTATGATGGTTAATTTTATGTGTAAACTTGACGGAGTTAAGGGATGCCCAGATACCTGGTAAAAAACATTATCTCTGAGTGTGTTAGCATTTATACCAGTAGACCGAGTAAAGAAGATCTGCCCTCACCAATGTGGACCAGTATCACCCAATCTGTTGAACAAAATGCAACAAAAAAGCAGAAGAGCAAATTCTTTTTTAACTGGAACACCCACCTCTCCTGCCCTCCGTCATCAGAGCTCCTGGTTTTCAAGCTGGGCCTTACTTTAGTGCCCCCTCCCACCCATCCTAGTTCTCAGGCCTTGGCCTCAGACTGGGAGTTATTCCATCAGCTCCCCTAGTTCTCAGGCTATCAGACTTAATCTGAATTATACCACCAGCTTTCATGGTTCTCCAGTTTACAGACGGCATACAGTGGCAAATCTCAGCCTTCATAATCCCTTAAGTCTCCAATTCCCATAATAAATTTCAAATCTATCTTCTATCAGTTGTTTCTCTGAAGAACCCTAACACACATGCCATTATATATCTGCCAAAACCCACAGAATATACACCAAGAGTGAACTCTAATGTAAACTATGGACTTTAGGTGATAATGATATGTCAGTGTAAATTCATCACTTGTAACAGCTACACCATGTTGGTGAGAAATGTTGATAATAAGGGAGGCTGTGCACGTGTAGGGGTATATGAGAAATCTCTACCTTCTGCTCAATTTTGCTATGAACCTAAAACTCCCCTAAAAAATAGTCTATAAAAAAAAATTCTACTAAGGCACTATGAGGTTTAAAACTAAGTGATCTTATAAACATCTCGTATGCATGATCTAATAATGCCCAGTGACCCCTGCCCTCCCTTTCCTGAACAGCCAGTTCCGGGCCAACTTGCAGTAGACATGGTCTCCCTCACTACACCCTCCCATACCATGTCCTCCCAAGTTCAGAAACCCTGATGTAGTTTTTCCTCCATTTTCTGGATCAATTTTATGTCTTTCACCACTCACGTCTAAATTAATTCAACATCATGCGATATTTCTCACATTTAAACATCTCCCAATATCTCCTTTTCTTTTCCCACTCATTATTTTACTAAGTAAAGCATCTCCTGATTTCTTCTATAAATAGAAGTACTTACTAAAGTGCTAGGATTCTGTACCTTCAAATTTAGAGGCCTAACACGGTTTGCATATTAGGTGTTAGTTACAAAGAAAAAGTGATACAACTAGATGAAGGAAAAGAATACCTAGGGTTTGGGGGCCAAATTAAACAGGGTCAACATTTGCAACCTTTAGAGTTATAACTGTCAAGATGCCTTTTTAAAAGCTACGGGCAGTAATGCTAATTAAGCCTACTCTTCCTCAATCACCACTCAATATAAAACAGCTTTTTTCACGTCATTCTTTGCCTTTTCTCATACCAGCATTGCAACATCAATGTGTATGACATCTCATCACACAATGTTTCATTTTTATTCTATTCTATTTCGGCCTCGTTGTAGGTTAAATCTGCTCTTGCAGGCTAATCTAAAAACTAACTGTAAACCTTTATTTCCAAAATTCAAACTGACATAGAAACTAAACAGAATAATAGTCCGTATCCCCAGCTTTTAACTCAAAGGTTTGAAATTCCACCTTGGTTTTCAAAACACCTGAAACCATTTAAATTACAGTCAAAGGTAGTTTTAGTGGAGTGAGTGATCAAAGCAGATGCAGAGGTGAAATTCACACTCACAACCAGTGGTGGATCCCTGACTAGTACGTTTCATTTTGCACAAGAAACTTGAAAAGTGTCATTTTTCAATTCTGTAATATAAATAGCACATTGTATCTTATTTTCCAACAGAGGGAGGCCTTTTATTAAATTTTTCATGTTTGTATTTATCTACAAGAGACTGTATCCAAGGTTTTCCCCTAAATCATGTCTAGACTGACTGTAAAGTACAGCATTGTCACACGTTCTAAATAAAGTTTTAAGCCAGTAAAAGTCAGATGCAAGTGAACAGCATGGTGACGACTGTACAGTCAAACTAAAAATCAAAAGTTTCTAAACTGAGCCTGAATAAGGCTTGGTTCTAGACAACCGCAAGGGGGTTGTGAAGGAAGAGAAAATCGAGAGAGACTCCATAGCACTGCAGTTAAACTTTCAGAAGTCAGCAAAATGAGAGTTGTATTCGGAATCCACGTGGAGGTATATTCTGTAAAAGGTTTATTGTTTCAATGTACCGTCAGAAATTGGTAAAGTAAAACTTCACCAAGTTGGAAGGGAGGAGTAGGTGGCTTTCCCGCGTTCAGGAAAAAAAAAAATCCCTTTGGGGATCAATTCTTTCGTCTGCAGAGCAGAAGTTGTGTGAAGATGGCCCAGGGAATGCACCCGCAGGCGCAAGCCGGGCGGGAGGTGGCGGGGACGGATAGGCCCCTGGGGATGGCTCGGGATCTCCCCAGCTAGGAGGGGGGAGGCGGCGGAGGCTTGGGGAAGCTGTAGCCGGCGGGGGCGGAGGAGGAGCTTAGGAGGGAGGAGAAGCAGCGCGGCGGTGGGGAGTGCGGGGCGGGGGAGAGGTAGGAAGCAGGGGAAGGCGAAGGCGCCGGGACCTGGGCACTCACTGGGGATGGGCCGCCCCCGCAGGGGGCCCCCTCGCAGCTCCCCGTCGCAGCTGTTCCTCCCGATCTCAAAGATGCCCCGGAGCAGAACCTGCTCTGCCGCGGCCTCTGGCTGCTGCCCGGCTGCCCACAACGCCGAGGGCGCTGCGGCCGCCGCCGGGGGCGCCTCTTCCTCCCCGCCGCCCTCCAGGGCGCTCACCCGGCCGCCGCGCCTCCCCCGAGGCATGGCAGAGCCACAGCCTGGGCCGGAGCCGGGGGTCTATGGAGACCTTTGGAGGAGGAAGAGGTGGAGGCCGCGGCAGCCACGGCTTTAGTTGCGACTAGCGCTGCCACAGCAACCGCACGCACCGCGGAGACCCAGGAGGGAGGCGGGGCGGGCAGGCGGGGCCGCCAGACCCAGCCCAGCACCTTAGCCCGCCAGCTTCTCCTCCTCGCCACTCACGGCAAAACGACCCCAGTGCTAGGAGAGAAGTTGTTCCCTCCGCCTAGTCTCCTCTGCTCAGTGGAATTTAGTGCATTGCATTACCCGCAGTTGAATACACCAACCCTTCTCAAACTTCGACTTGCATAGTCGCCTCCAGGATATCTGTTAAAATGCATTGTTTAAAATGCAGATTCCTATTGAATAGGTCTGGGATGAAGCCCAAAGTACTGTATTTCTAAGAAGCTCCCAGGCGATGCCGACGCTGTTGGTCCGCGGGACACACTTTAAGTCACAAGCCTCTGTTTTCGCACGTCCTTGAAGTGGGCTCTCCTGGAAAGCAGTCGTGCTTTAAAACCACGCTTTCGTGCCCTCAATAATTAGCTAATCTTTATGCAGCTGGTATAAAATGAAAGTGCGCTCTTCCCAAAGCCCTGAGAGGAAGTCAAAGATAAGTCTCTGGTTTGCATAGACAAATTCTCACCTGACAAATTTGGCATTAAAGGAAGGTGTCTCCATGCCCCCAAGGTACCTCCTCTGCAGTCTTTTCTTTGCCTGGATCTGGCACTCCCTAGAGAGAGATTACAAGCAGCACGGCTTGGTCTCCAGAAGACTAAAGCTGTAGTTGTACCTAGAAATGGAGAGAGCCCAGTGAGGGGAATCATCCTTCACTTTCTCCTGAAAGCTGAGATTCATGATATCAGCTGGTTGCTAATTTGGAAAACACGGCGAGTCTGGAGGCCATTGGTTCTCAAACCTGGCAGCACATCAGAGTTACCTGGGCAGATTTTCAAAATCCAGATTCCCATGCTACACTCAAGATAATTAAATTAGAATCTCTGGGGATGGGACCCAGACTTTAGGACTTTTAAAGATCCCCAGGTGATTCCGAGGTTCAGCCAGGGCTGAGAAAAGCTGCTGTAGGCCGTGTAATAACAGGGAACTGACAATTTATGGTGGCGAAACAGCCAAGGAGAACATGGATTCTACAGAAGAGAAGCAGAGTGGAGAGTACATCAGCAGGCTTTGCATAAAGTCAGAATAATTGTAACAAGTCAGAATAATTGAGAAAAAGTTGTGAGTGAAGGAGTTAAAGAGGAAATTAATTTAATAGAATTGCGAATCTAGTTCCAGTGTGCTGATGCCTAACCAATGACATCAATTAGGCAGCCACTTCTCATTCTCTCATCCCTGGTCACAATGCAAAGTCAGACAGAAGAGCTTACAGTAGCAGGGATATCTCAAGGTTCTCTGCTCAAACTTAGATTTCAAAAAACCAGGGAGGGGGACTGTTGGCCTAGCCAAATCCCTTTCAGACATAAAGCACCTGCGTGCCAGTTAGCTAGGACTCTTACTGTTTAATGCTCTGAAAACAAATACCCAAGCTCTCAGGCAAAGCACGGAAGAGCCTTAGTTTGATCTGATTGCAGCGAGCTGTTTCTTGGAGCAGAAGTGCAGCTGCTGCTAAACTCCATGCAGATTTCAGGTGGCTCGGCTCAGCAGTCATTCATGGGGAAGGCTGGTGCCCTCTGCAGAATGAGTTGCAGTTCTGGAGTCAGCATCTTGTATTCACAGCTGCCGGGCAATCAACACAATTAGAGCTCACTGGCATTTTGAAAGTTCACTGAGAGTCCTGACAAATAGGTCAAGGCAGTGGCTACTTCTTAGGACCTTTGCAAGGATCGAGTTGCCATTTTTCAAGCTTCAGTCAAGCCAGTCAAAAACATTGGCTTTGCATTTCTTGAGAATGAAAGTAATGGCTGTGTGCCATTCTTTTCCTTTGATGAGTTCTCTTCTTCTAGGGTCTTAAAGGTTACAGGACTCCAGTGCTCTGTCCTCAGGATCTATCTGCACAGGCGTCAGTGCCATGGCTTTATATACTAACCAGGGCACCTCACATAATGTTGCTAGTCTCAACCACTCCTCCGAACTTCAGACACTATGTCCAACTACCTATCTGACATCTCTACTTGGCTGTCTAATAACCATCTGAAATGCAACATATCCAAAACCAAATGCATGATTTTCCATCTCAAACCTATTCCTCCCAGAATGTTCCAAATCTCATCAAATAGTGTCGAAATCCTTGACATCATCCTAGTCTCTTCTTTTTGTCTTATATCTCATGTCCAATTCATCAGCAAATCCTGTCAGTTCTACCTGCAACATAAACTCCTTTCAGCTTGTTCTCATCTTGGTCTGCGCCCCAAAACTCCTCATCTGGACAACTTCTATAGCGTCCCAGCCTATCTCTTTGCTTTCCCCTTCCGCTGCACTGCCTCCTCCAGCCCAGAGTCTATTTTCCACCTATCAGTCACATTGTTCCTTTTAAAAGCAACAAAATCAAATCACTCCCTGTTCACATCCTTCCTGTGACCTTCCATCACTCTTGAAATAAAATAAAAATGCATAGCAAGGCTACAAAGCCCTACATAATCTGGTCCCTAGCTACCTCTCCAAAGTCTCCTTGCTTACTCACACAAGCCTTCTTACTAGTCCTCAAACACAGTGAGACTAGTCCCTTCTCGGAGCATTTTCCTTGTTGTTCCCTCCGGATGGAATGCTTTCCAGCCAGCCAACCAGCTTCCCCCTTCACTTCATTCATTTTTATGATTAAAGGTCACCTCCTCTAAGAGTCCATTACTGAGAATCCTCCATCGTTCACCAGCCTTTAAGCCTGTGTATTTGTTTCCCATTGCTACTACAAACTTAGTGACCTAAAACAACACAATGTATCATCTTATACTGCTGGAGGTCAGAAATCCAAAGGTTTCACTCAACTAAAATAGAAGGTGCCTACATTCCATCTGGAGGCTCTAGGGGAGAATTCAGTTCTTTGCCTTTCAAGCTTCTAGAAGTCGCCTGTATTTCTTGGCTCAAGGCCCCTTCTTCCATCTTCAAAGCCAGCAGCATAGCATCTTCTCTCTGCTTCCATTTTTACATCTTCTGTCTCTAACATTCTTTTCTCTCTCTTATAAGAGCCCTGGATTACATTGGGCCTGCTTAGATAATCTCTAATTATATCTGCAAACTCCCTTTTGCTATGTAAGGTAATATATTCGCAGGTTCTGGGAATTAGGACATAGACATTAATCACTCTACTATATCCTGCTTTATTTTTCTCTACATCCCTTATTATTACCTCTTATTATATATTTACATTTTTGTTTATTGCCTAGGTTCCCCATTGAATGAGTTAATGCACTTAGTAATAGTGCTGATATATAAGAAACAATAAATATTAACTGTTATTGTTGTTGAAATAAAAGCTCTTTGATAGCAGGGAATTTATCTTGTTCTCCATTGACTCTCAGTATCCAGTACCTTGCATAGTACATAGTAAGTGCCCAAAAAATGTCTGAAAGACTGAATGAACTCCTTCAACGTTTATCTGTAACAATGATGCCAGAGCAGCTCAATAGTTTTTTCCCCCCAGTTGCTGAGAATCTGTTGTTTCATAAGAGATTCATATATATAATACAATGATGCATAAAAATCTCTTTCCAAAAATTTTCAGGAAACTTCCTGACCATTGCTTTCCCTGTCTAAAGTTTGAGTATGTTTTAAGAGCATTAAATAATACCTTAAATAATACCTGTTCTTGCTTAATAGTTACATTGTTGCCTCCTATTTAGAAGGCATTTGGGTAGGTCTAGAAACACAGTCTCTATCCCTGTTTTTTTTTGGAAGCCTACGTCTGAACAGGAGATCTTGAAAGACTCTTGGCTATTGTTACATTCTTTTCAGGAGGCCATTAAATATCTGGGCAAATCTCAGGAATGTAGGTCTGATGCTATAGCCTCCTTAATTTGGGGCCACCTTCTCATTCTCAGTACCATACATGGAAGCTGGTGAAATCATAGCCAAGAGATACATTCACACCTACTGCATCAAGGATAGGGAACGAAAAAGTCTAATGCCTCAGCTTTGGCCAGTGGATAATCCTATGTTATTCCCTTTGATGTCTCAAAGTCTCTGCTGGCTTCAAAGTTTGGAGTTTGCACAATAAGTGTACATATATTATCAAGTTACCATCAACACAGTTCTTTTTCAAACTCTAGTTTACTTTACAAAGTATTTTTTGTTGAGATCTGCTACAGGTAGGATAAAATCCAAACTCCAACCATGACTTTTATGTGACCCCCATGTTATCCGACTCCTGCCACCTGCTCAAACCCATCTTCTATCATTTTTTTTTCCATTCTTACTATACTTATGTCCAACCACACTGGCCTTTTTATTCCTCAAATAAACAAAGTTAATTTGTATTCAGGGCCTCTGCTGTTGTTGTTTACTTTGCCTAGAACAATTTTTTACCATGGTGTGGCTTTGCATGGTACCCAGATCAACTTCATGTCACTTTCCTAGAGAGTCTTTCCTGGACAGTCAATCGAAAGTTGCTCCTACTCAATGATATTTTCTTCATTAACTTCTCGTTATCTAAAAGTCTGCAGCTGATTTGTTTGTGTACTTATTTCTTATCTGTCTCCCTTCTCCTATCAGATGGGTATCACAACAAGAGCAGTGACCAAGTCTGTTTGTTTATGGCTCTATGTACTGTGCCTAAAACAGCGCTTTTAGCAAAATAGATGCTCAATAAATTTGTTCGTTGAATGCATGACTGAATTAATAACTTTTTAAATTGAGTTCTATAGTACAAAATCTTAAATTAAGTATAACCAAATATACGGAGACCATTTAAGTAAAAAAATATATTCTCATTTTCTATAACTCACACTATTACAACTGTGAAAAAAGGCATTATATAGAGAAGGCAATGTCCCTTCTCACTATTGCAAACATCCCAGGTCTCTTGACCATAGACATTAAAGAGTTTAGTATTGGATTCAC
Organism: Pteropus alecto; assembly: GCF_000325575.1. Classification (NCBI taxonomy): domain Eukaryota; kingdom Metazoa; phylum Chordata; class Mammalia; order Chiroptera; family Pteropodidae; genus Pteropus; species Pteropus alecto. Next base: position 50,097,829 of record NW_006442484.1, read on the forward strand.
TGACTTTAACTTTTACATCATTTTCTGTCACCATTTTGGGAATTTAGGTGTCTGTATGATACTGTAGTCTCAAATTCCCATGACAGCCTCATCCCAGCAACCTATGGAGCCCTCCATTGCAGGCTCCCATTCTCATAATATCCTCTGGACCTTGTAGACTTCCTCAGTGCTTAAACTCAAAAAGCTCTCTTTCTGAATATGAACTACTGCTCTTTTCAAACTTAGATGTGTTTAAGAATGTTCAGTTTGTTTTAATTAAAAATTCCCCTTTGAGATTCTGAATCTGTAACTGAACTATTCCTAGAAATATGTGTTTTAAACAAGTACACCAGGTGATTCCATGTATTTTAGACAACAAAGACAACACTTGAAATCAGTGACTAGTTCTTTGCTCTTCGTCCTGCCCTTTACCGCCCCTCTCCCCCCATTTACCACAAGGCTTGTTTATTTGTCTATCATTTGTAAATAATAGAACACTTAGCTAAAAGTGGTTTTAATATAAGATTTTACTTCTTCCATAAATAGAGGTCCAAAGTCCAGCTGTTCCTGGGTTGGCCATTAAGAAATCAGGGACTTTCCAGCTTTCTACTTTACTATCTCCAGGTATCATCAAGGGTACCACTGGTGGCTTCCAGGTGGTTTCAGGGGTTTTAAGCATCATATCCTCTCCCAAAAATGTCCACACACATCAACATGCAATGATGAGATAGGCAGAGGATAACCACAATAAATGCTCCCATTCAAAAAGGGAAAAATGCAGAAAGTACATCATGATCATTCGTCCATAGGAATTCTGATATTCACGTAGGCATGTGTTGCTAGTTCTCCAGACACCGAGAAAGAATATTCCTTATCTCACATCTAGTTTTGCTGCCTGAGAGTGGGTGGATCCCTAATTTATTGTTCTCCAAAGCTCTTAGCTCCAGCCTCTGGGCTTCTGGTTTTGCCTTCCATACCTTTCTTCTTTTCAATAAGAAATGGCCTAAGATGGCAGCTGAGTAGTCTTTTCAGCCTTTTTCTATCCATAAAAAGTTAAGAGTCCAGAGGTTTTGGTTTTGGTTTTTTTTTTTTTTTAATTTCAAATCCTTTCTGTCTCTTTCAGTCCAAATGGATACAACTCCTTTGGAAACCTTGTAAGCTTTCTTTATGTAGTTCACTTATACATGTTATATAAACTATATATGGTATGTGCCATATATGCATATGCCATATATATGTACATACATATAATCATATTATATCATATTATACAAAAAGCATCCCCACAAATCTCTTCAACATTGGCCCCTCTCTGCTTTGAACTCCAAGTCAGATTTTTGGGGTATAATGATCCTAATGTTCTTAGAAATACTTTATGTGGGTAAACGGTGTTTCCAGCCACACCCTTGATTGGGGCTTGACCTGTGAGCATGTTTAACTGGAAGCAGCCTCCATTTCTTCACTGCCTTGAAGCCATTTTTGCTTTCAATTTTTTTTTTTTTTTAGCCAGAGTGTCTGTCCTTGACTTTTAATCCTTTGATAGTTCCTCTAAATTATGCTTGCTCATCTCTCTCTTGTAAAATCCTATCTTGTGTGGCTAAAAGAAGCCAATCAACACTTAACAATAGTCTGTCAAAATCTCCATATCTAGATCTACAAGTTCATTAGGTACCTTCTCTATCCTCCAAGTTACTGCAGAGTTGTCAAAGGCCATCCTTGTCCATCTACCAAATGGATCATTCTCTGTTTACCTGGGTCCATGGTACATCAATCCAACTTCTCTTTTATCAGCATTTTTACTTCTTTTATCTAAATGTTATGAAAACATGCAATTATCTTCTGTTCCCACTCTAAAGTGTGAGAGATTTCTGCTGAAGCATATGAGTTAAGGCTACTACAAACTACTCCAATATCATGGTCTCCAAACTTTGTCCCTAAGCTCTGCTTTTAGTCGTGATGGAGTTACCTCTCTCCTTATCCTCAGAACTATTCTAAACCTTCAGTTTTCTTCTTTCACCACCCTCTCACTTAGAGGGTCATCATGCCTCGATCTTCACATAAAAGGACTTGATGAGAATCAACTCCCACTATTCTCTTACCCTTACTCCTAAAATTTTCTTTTTCTAGCCTGACTCCTGTCTCTGGGAAGAAGTATTCTTCCTGTCCAAAGGAATTCTTTGCCTAGGCTCTAGATCTTCTACTCCCAGCTCTGCCCAACACTTTCCTCTGTCAAATATATCCACGTCTTACTCAAGTTCATCTTCAGTGTATTCTGGATTTTCTCCATCTTAATGTATAAAAATGACCAAGCAACAACAAAATCACAGTTATTCTTGTGTGTATTAGGCAATTCGCCTTGTGTGGCAAGAAATCCACCTGAAACTGGGCTTAAAAATAGTAAAACCCAATTGGAGAAGTAGGGCTAGCTTAGAGAGAAAATCGACCTAGCGGCTCAAATAATATAATGTAAGAACCAGTTTTTCTTCTTTCTTCACTCTTCCTTCTATAGCATCATCCTCGGCTCCATGTATGTCCTTCTATTCTGTTCTAAGTCACCAAATGGCTGCCACAACTTAGACCTCTAACCCGCATACAACATTTTTAGGCAAGGAGTGCATGTTTCTATTCATATTTCTGACATAAGCAAGGGAAGTTTATCTTTTCCAGAAGTCACAGTAAACTCTCTTACATATCATTTCATCTCAATGAGTTAACATTTTATCAATCAACAGAGGCAGAGTTATGATACGGTTTAAAAAAAACCTCAGTGGCTTAAAACAATAAAGGTTTATTCTTACTCATATTCACATGAGTAAGCATTGGCAGGAAACTAAAAAAGAGAGCAGTCATAAGAGACAAATGTACCAACTGTCTAAAAACAAAAAGTAAAATGAAAAGGATTAAAAATAAGATAGTGCCCAGGACTACATAAACTAAAACTTCTGATTAACTGAATATCTTCAAAAGGAATAATTGCTAACTGTTATTATGAGCCACCAAAACAGTCAAATAATCAAATGTACAGCCCTATTTAACTAAGTTGGAATCTTAGCCTCTCGTTTTAAGCTCATAAAGGAGAGTACTGGCTCGAGGTGCTACATAACCTGAAATAGATAGAGCTTTTAGAACTCACAGCACTTAAATTCATTTGGACCACAATCATTTTTTAAAATTATGTATAATGTGTAAAAACACATTATAAAAGTGTATGTTAAATTAGTGTTTGTGAAACCAGGGAAAATGCTATACTTGTTTTTTCAGAGTTCTATTTATTAGTACATATGTTGTCCCACAAATAGAATAAATGTTATTTTTCACATAAAAATAAATAATAGTTTATATATTATATTCTTTATAAATTCTAGGGTAAGACTTTTAAACAAAATCACCCTTAGTTTATTGGATGAACCTATTCACACACCACTAAATCTAGATGTCAATATAGGTTAGTTTATATGAATAAAAACCAATAAAACTTTTACATAATTCAGATGATTATTAAATAGCTATTATGTATAAGCTTGTTCAAATATCAAACTTGATACTATTTAAAATATGCTGGTAGTTACATATTATGTCCCTAAAACTTCATGGTAATATTTTCAGAAGAATTTAAATGAACTCACCTATATTTATTTATATTTATTATATCAATTCATTGCAGACTTTAGCATATATATTTGTGTCCTAGGACCACCATAAAAAATTACCACAAACTGGGTGGCTTAAAATAACAGCAATGTATTTTCACAGTTCTGGAGACCAGAAGTCTGAAATTAAGGTGTCCATAGGGTTAGTTCTTTCCTAGGGACTCGGAGGGAAAATCTGTTCCATGTCTCTTTCCTAGTTTCTGGTGGGTGCTAGCAATCCTTGCAGTCTTTTGGCATATAGACATGGCTCTCCAATCTCTCCTACATCTTCATTCTCCCTGTGCACTGTGTGTCTGTGTGTATGTCCTGTCCTCTCCTAAAGACCACTTTAATCCAATATGACCTCATCTTAATTTACATCTTACATCTTAAGATATATTATTTGGACACTATTTCCAAATAAGATCTCATTTTGAGGTTCTGGCTGGACATGAATTTTCAGGAGCAGAGGAAAGGCACTATTCAACCCAAAAATGGCATATTTTTTTCCTTGATATTTAAAGTAAGATAAATGCATTATCAGTTAATTAGACAAAATGAAACTTTGGCAAGCAAAATATCTCTTTACTTAACATTTTTAATATGCTAATCAGAGTTGATGAAACATTAAAATAGGTGTCTGTATACAAAAGTCTCAAGTTGGGATTAAAAATTATCTAAATCAGTAGCCTTGCCTCTATTAAATAAGAAATTCTTTTACTAAAGAAATATTTTAGTAGATGTCACTATTTAGATTCTAGTTATCGTTTATATGCATTTGTTGCTATTTACTGTTTGTTGTAAATTTAATGATTGGCTGAAATAAAGATTATTCAGTTATGTGTAAATAATGGCAAGTGATATTATCCCATCTCCTTTTTAGAATACTATATTTTCCTCTCTATTCTTGGCTGTGAACATTACTTGGTCATGTACCTGCAACTTACCACAGATTATAAATTTATAATACCTTGCTATGAAGAGACAAGCACTACAATTGCTGGTAACATCAGTGATGAGGAATTAACAGTTCTCTTAAGCATTGTAATACCCCTTCATTGATGTCACTCAATGAAGATAATTCCTAACTGACATCACTGAGATAATTTCCTAACTGACATCACTGAGAGAGAACACTAAAAAAATATTATTGACGTGTTAAATTTATACAGTGAACATTTTAAAGTAAAAATTATAGGTTAGGTAAATCAGTAATGTTTATCTCAGCCAATAATACATACTATATATAAATATGACTACTATTAAGAACATTAGTTATCTTTAAGTTTTTAGGGATTTTATGCTAAATCATCTTTCAAGAATACCGATCCTTCTTTGTTCTGTTCCCTAAGCAGCTCTCATACTAATTCATGTGTAATACTAAAGTGAATACCTGATGTTACTAAAAATAATAACTCTATGTTCTTTAATTGTGTAGTATTAACAAAGAAGATTATATTACCCATAAACTTACCACTCTTCTAGTCTAATTGATACTTTGAAGGAAGATGGATTTAATTAATTATTGTGACTATAAAGTACTCTCTTTTACATTGTGGATTTCTATTTCTGTGCTATCATCTGTCTATAGGTAGCATATTTTTACTTATTAATTTGTCGAATGCTACTTTTTTCTCAAACTCATTGTTGGAGTACATAGTGCTTATGAGTTAGATTCTGATTTGCTATAATCTAAAATCTCCAATGATGAGAAGGAAGTTTGGGACTATTTACATAACACTACGATAGAACAAAAACAATTACTAGAAGAATGATGAACAGAAAGGAAAAAAGTAACACGTATTCAAGTTTTTAATGAATGTGACAAAAAATGGCATGGTCCGGAAAGAGCCAATAATATTTTAGTTGTTCTTTTATTACAGTTACAAATTATATTTAACCAGTTGATATCAATATAAAGAAAAATGACTGATAACTCATGATTACTAATCCTCAAAAGGAGTTAGGGGAAGAGAGTTTGGTGCCACCTATGCCATCGGAAATTACTCTCAGTTGTTCTCTTTTTACAGAATTAATCTTGAAATTTTCACTAGGCTGAGAATCATTTATGGCCCTCTCTATTCTCAGCTGACTTGATTTGCAGCAAACTGGTTAAGGCAACAGGAGGTTTTGGCATTGATTAGTGTGGTTTGACTCCCCTAGAATATTAATAGCTATTGAAGATCTCCTAAGTAGCAACAAACAAAAGAGACATGATTCTTGTTCTTGTGAAGCCCACATTCTACTGGAGAGATAGATAATTTACAAATAAATTAGACAAATAAATAAGCAAGATAACATCAGATAGATAGATGCTCTGAAATGGAGGGACAATATAATAACGAATGGGGTGGGGTTGAAGGTGGTTGCTATTTCAGATGGGGATCAGGAAAAGTTTCTTTGAGGAAGTGGCATTTGAGCTAAACTGGAATGAAGAAGGAAAACCAGTAATGCAAGTTTCTAGGTATCCCAGATTCCTCGAGGTTCTGCATCTGTAAAATAAGGCACAGGGCTGCTTTGATGATGAAATGTGTGAATGAATCGAAAGCACTTAAAGCTGATGTATTAAGCATGTGAAGTCATCTTTCTGGCTGGCTGTCCTTAAGATATCAAAACCTAAAGCAGAGTTAGATTTTAATCATGTGAACAGCAAAGTAAGTTACCAAATTACCTCATATATTTGAGATTAAACTTATTCTCTATACAGCTGAAACTTATTGGATTTCGTTAACCAATGTCACCATAAAAAAAAAATTAAAAAAATAAACCTAAAAAAATAAAAATAAATAAACTTATTCTCTAATTTCTAAATATCATTTCACAATTGGTTCCAGCCCTCTACCTAATGATCTGTAAAGATGGTTCTTGTCCCTCTATCCATCTACCTCTGGGTTAGCTGGACAAATAACATGATAATGTTTAGATGGCCAAATCCACATTTAATATATCTGAAGATTTAGCATTAACATAATACTCTGTATCTTAACATATTTTAAACTTAGTAATTTAAACAGAGTCCCCAAGGCTGTGGCCTTGTCTTGTTGATGCCACTAGTTAGGTTACACAGCTAATTCCGTCAGAGCCACTGAACCAAGTGTTAGTGTGTGTGAAGAGTCCATGAGTCAATTGCCAGCACAGAATTCTTCCTGACATAGGAAGGCAAATGATCTCAACTTTTGAGTGCAAACAGTGCAAATTTCTAGTTGAATGGTTCCTGACAGTAGTGTCCTCTGAAACATAATGGTTGGCCAGGAGCCAGTGATTATGCCACCATACAAATCACTGTGCATCTGATGCCAGAACGCCTCTGTGCAATGGTAATAACAAGACTTCTCAGTCCTGGTGTTCCGCAAGATGTTGCATTGGCTCTTTTATTCTTTATCAGACCCTGGAATTCAAGATTTTATTTAGATCATTTTCAGGAAATAAGTGTTGGTAGAGGGAGAGGAAAAGAGAAGAGAGGAGATTTTTAGTGTAGTTTAAGAAATAACTTCACTATTTTACGATTCCTATCAGGACAAAATCAGCGTATGTTTTGAAATCCAGTTTTATTAATTGTTTAATAGATATTTTCACTTTAAATCTCCTGTTTAATTATAGAACTAAAACAGCTTGGTTCAAACTGTTAGCTAATGATCCATATATCATTTTAGTAATTGCTAGCTTCTTTCGGAAATGCGTTTGTTTTAAAAGAATTATAGACTTTCAAGTGTGAAAACAGGACATTTTTTAAGATTAATGAATTAGAACACACATTTTTTCAAATGTTATTTTACTGTAACGTATTTTAAACTTAAAATAGTAGAACATTCTTAAGATATTATAAACTTTCGTTTTAATTTGCCTTTAATTTTGTTTAGGGTTAAAAGTAGATGGATCATACTGTATAAATGCAATTGGCGATGTAAATGAAATCTAAGTTATGCAGTGTTTTATTCAAAAGGAAATATGCACCGGTTAAAATATTTAGCCAAATTGCATCTCTAACTTTGCAACTGTCTGCTGATTTTAAATTCCAGCTTTTTCTGGAAATAACTCTTCAGAGCATTTGCACATTAAACAAGTAGATCTAAGCATCTTATTTGATAGAAATAGTAATTGTTCAAGAGGAAGGAACACACAGTACCCTAAATATTACTCATAACAAGCAATATGTAAAAACATTAAAGGAAATATTTTTCCCAATGAAGCTAAGTTGCCAGTGTTTCTTCTTTTTGGTTGTTTTTCATGTAGTAAAACATTTTCTTTTCTTATTAGCTAGATATAGGTATTAGCCTCTTATAAAAATTGTTGTTTCTTTCAACTATGGCCAGCAAATCCAAGAAAAAAAAAAAAAGACAACTGAAAAGGTTTCTTGTGGTTTAAAAATGCCTTCCAAATATTCATTAAACATTTAAGTGAGTAAATTTGTAGAATATGTTTCTGACATTGGCACTGGTTCTGTGGTATTTCTCTGATCAGATGGAAATGCTGTGTGTTATGCAGAGTGCATTCAGTTCATTCATGCATAAACAATATCATTTTCATAAATTAAAACCTCCCCTGCAGAAGGAACATCTGTGCTTCCCTTTGAATAAAAGATGGTGGCATGTGAGTTACTCCTTAACTCACTGAAAGAATCTTTATGATTTAGAATGAAGTTATACAGGCAAATGGAAAATTAAAAAATAAAAATAAAAAAAATAAAAAACTAGCAGTCTTCATTTCTACCTTACAAAAAACAAAAAAACAAAACAAAACAAAAAACCCCCACAGTATAGATTTGGCTGCTTGATGTCTTAAAAGCTGGATTCTTTTAATTCTTAAAATGTCATTCTCTTATTATTTCTTCTGTTCACTACAGCAACAGTGTTTAGTTTACATGAAGATGTCTAATTTTAACTACGGGTGAAATTGAGTTGCTGAACAGATCATATCAGATCTGAATGTTCACTTCGTGGTCTCCTAGGCTGAGAGGATGGCAGTGTTCTGATACCATATCAATACATATCTCTTAAAGTAAGAACAGCGAGAGCAATCTTGGATGGAGGAAGCAACAGCTTGATTCCAAAACAACTCTGATTCACTTGGAATGAGATTATTGCATTTTGGATAAAATTGGAACTAACTTAAAGCATTTCTGTCATGTGATGAAGGCTGATGGAAAACATGCTAAAATAATATATTTTAAATTGCACTCAAACATTCTCTTAATGTTGAAATATTCCTTACTGCTACTGTCACAGCTTGACGTAGCCCCATTGGCAATGTTATTAGTATGGCTAATTGTTCCCATCCATTATATTACTCACATTTTTTTTGGAGCAGCTTGCTAAATGAGGTCAGCTTTCTGGAACCCCTAAATCACCAATGAGAAGGAGATTAAAGGAACAAGCTTGGGAAGAGAGGTAGTCGTCCAATGTGGCATCCAAATCAGAAGAACAATGGAGTTACTAATGACAATAATCAGAGCTCCACAGTAGAGCCAGGGCACAAGTGCCAAAATGTTATTCCCTAGGAATCTTTCCTGTCAGTCAACAAACACATCCAGAGGAAGAGAAATGCCAAACTTTTTTTTAGTGGACTTAACAGTGGACAGAATCATCTGTAAGTTTTTCCAGTGAGTTTTGTTTATGAAACAACACGATAGTGCTCCAAAGGGGAGGAGGAAAACAATTATACCTTCCCAAAATATATTGTAGTACAAATAGTATGTTCTTGAGTACAGGCAATTTACTACTTTTTTTTTTCTTGGAAAAGTTATTAAAATCATCACAAGATGTTTATAGAACAATTATAAAATGCCACGCCTCAGATTCTTTAAATAATTAAATCATTTTCTCCTGGCATTTTTCTAGAGGTATGTGTTTCTTTTGAAGATAATGTTGGTTTGCAATAGAGAACATTGAGCTCAGGAAAATGTACAGATAACAAAGCATCAAGAAAATGATAAATTTTTAATACATATTTTTGAATATGTAGGCAAACTAAACTAGGGTACTTGTTTGTGCCTTACTTGTTAATAATTAACTAAATCACCCTTTTTAAAAAAATAGAAGAAAACAAATAATATAATAATTTAGAATTACTAAAAAGCTAAAGGTGAAGATATTTAAAGCAAAGAAAAACAAAAACACAACTGTTTGTCTCTCCACAACCCTTAACCCCAACACACACACACACATATACACACACGCACACACCCTCATTCATATTCCAAGTAATGAAATATCAGTTAGGTCCATTCATTATCTACAAATTGTTCCCTTAGCAAGATAAACAGACTAAAGAGTATGCTAAAGTAAACTTTTCTCTTTAATTTTCTTCTACAAATAGTGTTTAGTATTTTTTTAACTCAGCAAATAAAACAACTATTACACTTAGGAATTATTTATACTAAAAAAAAATCACTTTAAGAAGAAATGCAAAATTGCTTAAGATTTTTAATACTATTTTATTGCAACTGAATGAGTGTTTTCTAAATTGTGCATTACACCATAATATACAGGATTACAAACAAAATTACAGTACAGATCGATTCCAGTGGTACCAGTATCACATCTCAAACAGCACTTATTCTGAACTGCATTTTACATGCAATAGCTATTGTTCTAATTATGAATTAAATGGTTTGAATTTATTTAAGCTACTGTACTAATTGACTACAATAGGTATAAGTCCCAACATTAACAACCTGATTAGATTTAGGCTCAGATTCATTACATGAATATATGACAAACCACCATTTGTGTGACTATGTATAAAATCATGCGTTTACATTTTCTGGAAACATCAATATCTTCAGATTCTCTGTAAAATCATGGAATGCAAAGGAGTAAAAGACTAAAAATAAACAGTGCAAATTGTATGTGATAGTCAAGCAGCTTTTGATTTAAAGAAGGGTATGTTGGCATTTGTTTATAATATGTATATACAAGCTTGTGCAAGTAATGGATTGATATGTTTTGATAGGGAATACATCTCTTGTCTTTTTTTTCTTTCATCCTCTTGACAGTTATGGAACTGGTTTTCATTTTAAGGAAAGAGAAAGACTTTAAAGTGAAATGAATTGCTCAAATTGTGCAATTTTTTTTAACAATTAGGAAAGAAGTGCTAAGGCAACACAATAACTTTCTAAGCACTTTTCTGCTGGTTTAAATTAGTTAAATTATTTTGTATAAATTAGATATAATTCTACTTTTCTGATATGTATAAAAATTGATGAAGCTGCATGGTTTTAAAATAGGAAATCCACATTATAAAAAGTCATTAAAAATTCTGTACAAAATCACAACAAAATAATTCAGCATGGGAAAGGTAACAAGTAGTAAAATGCTGGTTGAAAAATATATATTTATATATATTTCAATTGGCCCATTACTAGTTTAAAAATTGCATAGATCCTAATTATTGCTTGTAATTTTGTTATCCCCATCAGATAATTAATATGATCTGAATACAGCTACACCAAATTTGTGGTGCATTTTTTTAACTTTATTGTATTACTTTTTTTTTTTTTTAAAATAGAAGAGCTATAGAAAATAATACATAAGGTGAACAGGAACTTTGATCCCCTGTTTCTTCCAAAGGCAGTAACAACAATAAATACATATATCACTTGAAGCTTGGAGTATTTGCACTTTGCAGCAGTAGTACCCAAAGGGCTGCCTTTTGTAAACACGACAGTCACTGTAAGTACAGTGGGTTTGTTTCCCGGGGATGGTGAAACTGACGGGCCTCTAATCGTGAAAGATGGCATTGAGTTGGGCACTCATGACTCGCTCATGATGTGAATGGCTATCGAAGGACATAATATTGTCTATAGGGATCTCGCAGCGAGGGGCAGCAGCTCCCGAGAAGATCGATCCGTGACTTTGGGCCCCAGCCAGAGTCGCTGCGGGATAGTGCATGGTAAAGGCATAATTTTTCTCAAACTCGGTGGATGGTTCGTGTTTGAAAGAGAAGTTGCCGTTGATGCTGAGCGGCGGGCTGAGGGGTCCGTCAAAGGAAGGGCTGGTGCAATCAGTCAGGGGGCTTTCAAAGAAGGGCTCTAGCGCCGCGCTGTAGGCGTGAGGCGGCGGCTTTACGTGGAAGACGTGAGAGCTGTCCATGGTACCGTACGGAGGGCTGGGCAAACCCGGAGACTGGTAGGAGTAGGAGTGAACAGGGAAGGAAGCGCTGGCCGCCGGCAGGTGCGGGGGCATGTCCTGGTTCTGCTCCGGCAGGAAAGTTCGAGGATTGAGCTGCAGACAGCCCGCAACCAAGTTGGTGGTGGGCTGAGATAAGCCCTTGCAGAGCGTCTGTACGAAGGAAACCAGATCAGGGCTTTTGCCCGAACGCAGGATCTCCGACAGAGCCCAGATGTAGTTCTTGGCCAAACGCAGCGTCTCAATTTTGGACAGCTTCTGAGTCTTGGAGTAGCAGGGCACCACCTTGCGCAGGTTGTCCAGCGCCGCGTTCAGCCCGTGCATGCGGTTCCGCTCCCGGGCGTTGGCCTTCATGCGCCTCAGCTTAAAACGCTCCAGGCGCGCCTTGGTCATCTTCTTCTTTTTGGGGCCGCGTCTCTTGGGCTTCTGATCATCGTCCTCCTCTTCCTCCTCTTCTTCCTCCTCCAGATCCTCGTCTTCGTCCCCCTCTTCTCCGTTCCTCAGTGAGTCTTCTTCAGCGTTCATAGTTTCCAGGTCGTCTTCCTTCTTTTCTGCCTCGTGTTCCTCGTCCTGAGAACTGAGACACTCGTCTGTCCAGCTTGGAGGCCCCTGGGGTTGAGGCTCGCTCATCAGCCCGCTCTCGCTGTATGATTTGGTCATGTTTCGGTTTCCTACAAGCATCGGGGGAGAGAGGAAAACAGAAAGGAGAAAAAACGCTGCATTCAAAAACTACACGTGCCCTCAGTTCCCACTTCCTAACCCTGTAGACGTGCACCTGAAGAGAAGTACCAGCTCATTACAAAATGGATGCCTCTAAGGAAAAGTTAAATGCAGTGTTTTATAATGACGTGTGCGTGCCCCGCTGGTACGTAGGAAACAGGACAGAGCTGGGGGTGCGAGAGAGTGACTGTGTGTCTACCTACACTCATGTATGTATGTTTCCCAGTGACTAACTTAAGTGTGTTTATGGTGGCCACCCAATAGGATAATATATATGAAAATGAGTGTACATTTTTCTGACTTCATGCTTATCTGCAAGAGTTCAAAGTCACTCACAACTCCACAAAAATAATGAGTTTGAAAATTGCAATCCTGTTCCCATCTCTGTCCTGGCTTCTCAGTGCTTAGCGATTAAAGTTGAAGAGCCATTACGTAATTTACCAACGCTGGCGGTGATTTTTAAGAAGATTATACTAACCGGAGATTGAAGAGCAAATGCATGATGGAGGAAAAGTACTTTCCACTAAATTATTTCATCATCAACGAAACGTTTGGCAACAAAAGTGTGCAGGGATCTTCCATCCCACCCTCGCCTTCCCTTTATCGCCTTCCACCCCTGGTCCTTTGCTGAATTTCCACCTTGTATAAAAGCGCTGGCCAGGACTGGGGGCACTGCGCCGCGCTCTCTTCCACGCGCCGGGGATCAGGTGCGGAAGGCTCCTTTCTAATAAACAGCCCATTGAAAAGGCCACCCGCTCTTTATTGGGGCTTTTCAAAGTTCGCCTCAAACCTCCCTTTAAAAGAGTAATTATAATGGTCAGCAATTGGCAACGGCGAAGTTGACGCTTCTAATAAGGGAAATAAAAAACCTTTAGTGAGACAACTGGATTTCTGGCTCCTGCGGTGGTTGCTGGGGACTTGGTCGCCTCTGGAGCTGTAACAGGTAGCAGGAGTGGGTCACTCTCCCTTTCTTCCTTTTCTCCACCCCCACTCCCACTAAACTATCTCTCAACCTGATTTATTTTACAGTGTGTTTATACTCAAGGTATCAATGTCCCTTTAATTCACTGAAAAATTAACTTGGCACTTCCAATGTGCATAACATGCACGCACAGAAAATAAATTATGGTAACAAGGGCTTTTTTTATTTTTTATTTTCTGGAAGAATCGAGAAAGTGAAGTGGTTGTTTTCAAGACTTTGAAATCACCACTAACAAATATCACAGAGTTATTGTGCATTATTTAAAAATCCAAAGATGCTTCTATACTCCTCCAAAACAAACAAAAATTAAAACAATTTAAACGATTAGAAAGCCTATAGTAGGTATTTGAGTGATACGAGTCAAAGTATGTGCATTCTTGCCTGTAATTATGGGGAATGCCCGTCTCAACACACACACGCGCGCGCGCACACGTACACACACTCACAAACGCACACCTACAGAATATGTAGGGATATCGGGTCTTCGATTACTGCTTTTATTCCCGAGGAAAAATGAAAGGATTGTAATTACCTGTAGTTGTTAGTAGGTCCTGAGCAGTGATAGTCTCATAACCCTGGGGCCTCCTGACGCCGTGCCTTCTGAGTGAGACGAATTCCTCGTGTACCCGCAGCGCGGGCGCTCAGGTTATATAGCCGAGTTGGTGATGCTGAGCGCGGGCGGGGCCGAGAGCGGAGCGACAAGCAGGTCCCTGCACCCGGCGCCTGCGCACGCGTCCAGGCTGTGCGCTCTCCGCCGCCTCCCCCCTCTTTTCTGCCCCTACAGCCTTGCTCCTCTCCCACCCTCCTCCAGCTCAAGCTACCCTCCCCCCCACCCCAACCCCCCGCCCCTTCTCCATCCTCCCCGGCATGCGCCATATGGTCCTCCCAGTCCGGCCAAGAGCCGAGTACCACGTGACCTGCCCATTTGTATGCCGCGGAGCGCTCCATTCCGGCCCCTTTGTGGCCAGAAGAAAGTGGCCCATCTGTCGCCAGTTAGAGACTCCGCGGACCTGTTTTTACCCGCAGGAGAGATTAACCCTTTCAGGCGGCAGAATGGAAAGGGGGCGTTGGGGGAAGTGGGTAGAGGGAAGGGATTTGAGGGAAAGAAGCGGGAAAACTAACATTGATTGGGTTTAGATCAGAGTGAGAAGCCAGAGTCCGCGCGGGAAGTAGGGCAGAGGTCAAAGAGGCAGAAACGCGGAGTCTGGGGCAAACAGTGAAGCGTACTGACTCCTTTCGATTCCTCGCCCAGGCACTGCCCTTTTGGGCACCAGGACTCTCTGAGGTGCCCATTTCTTGGTTTCCACTTCTTGCCAGACGCTTGGCTTATTGGCGCCAAGGGGTGGTTCGCCTAATCTCCATCAGCCCCTTAAGCAAACGTATGCGACATATAAAACGATTTCATCTGTAAACGCAGCTTCGAGACTAGTCCTCTAACCCACTTAACTCCCAGCCCCTCCGGTATAGAAATTTGTACCTGTCATTTTACCCCACCTGGTGTGCCCTGACTCTCAGCTACCTCTGTCCCCGGACACCCCTTACTATGCCAGGCCACCCTTCCCCCAGAGGTCCTTGTCCTCAGAGAGAGCTAGTCCTTTCGCTCAGGCTTTCGTTCAGTTGGCCTCTGAGCCCTCTTGCGTGAAAGCTGGGGGATTTCTCTGACGCTTGGATTCTGCCTTTTAACTAAAGCCATTGTATTGTTGAAAAGGGTGCTCTCACCTAGACGTTCCAGGTTCCCTGCCACAGGCTTCCTGAGTCTTCATTCTTGATCCCGTTAATAAGTACTTGGTTCAGACAAGACTGCTCAAAACAAGGATGTAAAGAGCCTGTGCTAAATGGGTCTGTTTCACTGCTCTCTACAGAAAGACCATTACTACAACTCTGGGGAGGGCTGATGGCCATGACCCTCCAGATCTCAAGGACTGACTTGACAGGACCTCCACCATGAGGTCCCTCAAAGACCACAGAACTTCCCGACTAATTTGTGTTTAAATGTTGATTCTTTACTCACTCATTCCCACCAAGGCATGTTACAGAATGATACATTAATAAAAGAAGTTGTCCTGATCCCTTCCCTGTCCACTTCTTTTCCAGCTTCACATCTAATCTTCTGTTAACTAACCCTTTATCCCCCTCCCAGACCCGTAGCCCCTTGCAATGAATGCATTGAACTTGGATGCTTATTTAAAGGCAATCGCTCTAAAAGCCCCTTTAGTTTGCAAACAGTGTCAGGGTTCAGCGGCTGGAGCTGGGTGCATCTGGGAACCCGAGGCAGGATGCGGGAGAGAGAAAGAGAGTACTAACGAGATCGCTGTGTCTGGAAGGCGGTTGATGGAGCCTCCCCCAATCCAGAGCTAAATTGAAAGGGGAATAAAGGGGTGTTCGACTCGAGCCGTTGCCCAAAGCGTGGGCTGAAATGGGCTGAGTTGCCCGAGCAAACTGTATGGAGTTTGCCTTTCTGAGTTCGTTCGTCGGTGTATAAAGAGTACAAGAAGATAAAAGAAATCACCCAAGAGCCTAGTACCGTATTTACCTCTGTACCGTCTGTATCTTTAGTGGTGGGTTAAAACTTGAGGGGCATTGGGTTAATAGCCTGCAGAGGCCGGTTCACAACTCGGCTGTCCTAGGACATTTGAGTCAGGGTAGGACAAAATGCTGCCTGCTCTCCCAGCAGCTGCCCCAAGGGGGGCGGGGCGCGGAGGGGGAGATGTGGAACTCGTGCCCTGGCTCTCATTTCTCAATTTTAGGGGAGAGGAGCTTCCAAGGAGAAATTGGGAGTGGAGTGGAAGCGGGCTCCACTTGCCTCGGAGGCCCAAGGGTGGCTTAGTGGACACACTCCACTGCCAGAAGAAACTTCCCATTTGCAATATCCTGGAATACAGGAAAGTCTTGGTGGATCCAGATGTTCCCGGGCTGGGAAGGAAACCTGGTGTTTCATCAGTCGAGACTCTAAATGTGGAAAGTGCGGGAATTATACCGTCCTGATAACTTTACCCTAATCCCGTTTCCCGTTGTTCGCCAAGGCCTGCGGAATTGTTCCAGAAACCTGGCGAGGTTCGGTCTCCCAGCCGGCGGCGCTCAGGTGCCTACCCGCCTCCGCGTAGGGAACGTCTACCACCCAACGCTGGCCTCGAGGCCCGCCGGACCCATGGGAGGCTGCAGCCAGGTAGTCAGGCCCGAAAGGAAGGAGACCAGATAAGATTTAAATTGAGGTGCCTTTTGTTGGGAGGCGAGAGGGCGAAACAATGGGACTAGTGGACAGTGGCGGCCGGAATGCTGGGAGAGGACAGCTCCAGAGCCGCGGGTCTCGATCCAGGCCGGTCGCCGCGGCCTCGCCCCGCCTCCTTATATTCTTCACTCTTTTTGAACTTTGTTTCGACGGTTGCACACTCTCCCCCCTCCCGATCCCCTAAATTCTCTCCCTCTTCCTCTGCCCCCGCTGCCCGTTATTGGTCCCAGTTCTCCAGCTCGGGTCCCCACTGGGCGCTGCAGGCTGCTGAGCGGCACGCGAACCGCACGCGCGGGCAACAAAAGCCGCTTTCATGACTCACTGCCCTCGAGCAATGCCCCAAATCTGTCGCCCCCCGGGTCCCCGCTCCAAGCACGCGGCGCGGGCTGGGCGGTCGCGGCCGTTAGAGCGGCAGCCGGAGTGCCGGCGGGAAGGGGGGCGGTAGGAAGCGTGTGGCCGGGGGTGAGGAGGGGGAGTCTGGACAGGGAAAATGGGGGTAAGGAGGCGTGTAGCAGTGTGTGTGTGTGTGTGTGGGGGGATAATGAAGAGGGGATGGAGGCGCGTGGCCAGGACGTATGAGGTGGGAAGCGTGTAGCTGGCGGGGGAGCAGGGGTGCGACGCATTCACAGGACCAAGATAAAGAGCGGGGGCCGGGCCTGCGTCCCCGGCGGTGACCTGTTTCTCGGAGAAACAGATGCTCACTCTTGCAAAGGGAGGTTTGCGTTTAATGAAAGAATCAAGTGTAGCCAGGGCTGCCCACAGGCCTCGAGCGGCTCCCGGGTCCTCTCTCCGCCTCTCCCAGGAGGGGGGTGTCCTGGATTGGGTTTATTTCAGTGGTGGGACGTAGGGAGTGTGCTGAGGAGTGGGAGAAACCGTAGGGCGTCGGGGCCACAAGAGCCAAGAGCAGAGAACTGTAGGTCCCTCAGAGGCCCTGCAGCTCAGAGGCCCTTGGGAGGCCTGAGGGATGGGGGTGGGGGGAATGTTGCTGGTTCCTCCCAGATGGGGTGCCTCGCGGGGTTTGAGCCTCCGCCTCCAGCCAGATCACTGGGAGTCCGCATCCTAGCCAAAGGCTGGAGCTGCTGGTCCTCGACAGGCAGGCGGCAGGGGGAGAGCCGAGAGCAAGAGAGAAGCTATTAAAATGCTTCACCGTCGCCCGGAGCGAAAAATCCGTCCTCTCCAAATCTCCTGGGCTTGAGGCATAATCTTAATTAAGATAATTGATTCATATTGCACCTGCGAGAACAGAAAAAAAAATTGATTCCAACCCCCAACCCCACAAATCGCTCAGAGCTATTGGATGGAGCACGAAGCGGCTGTGATTTGGGGAGTGATTTAGTACCGGGCTTCCCCAGCTCCGCCTGCCTGGGCTCTTTTATTTATTATTTACGTCCCCTGGTCCCGCTGGGACCTGGGTGGCGCCCCTCATGGCGCCTACAGGACTCGGAGGGACTTCGTCTCTGATCCGGGTCAGGAGTGGGGAAGCTTTCCTTAAACCATTCAACACGCATATCAGCAACGTAAAATCAACGCAGCTCGTAGTATTGGCAGGTGCAGGTCACTTATATGATTGCCTAAGGCTTCGTGCGTCAGATGGGCTGTGTGTGACTGTGACTGTGCATAAGTGTACAAATGTGTGTGAATCTGAGTGTGTGTGTATGGGTGTGTGTATATGAATATATGAATATATGAGTGTGTTTGTTAATGTGTTTAAAATTTGTTACAGTGAGTGTGGGCGAGTGTGAGTTATGTGAGTGCAAGTGTGTGTAGGTGTGAGTGTGTTTGTGGGAGCTCCTGCTCTCAGGTGAGGAGCCTAAACGGAGGACGCACACCTGTTTCTCTGGGAATGAGGAACAGTTTGCAGTCTAAAGGGGACCGCGGGGCTAGGTAACTGACAAGTACCCAGTGTTTGCCAACCTTTGCCTTAGAAGGCAACAAACAAAAGTCTTCTGTAGCTGGGTGTAGCTACGGGTGTGGCGAGAAGAGGCACACCGACAGCGCCTGGACATCCCCTGAACAACGGGGGCTGTAGGAGTTGGGGGAGAAGATCTGGCAACTTCCTGAAGGCGAGAAGCCCTGAAAGCCAGGTTTAGAGCCCCAGGCAGTTTGTAGGAGAAATGGCTTCCTCAAGGTATCAGCACCTTGGACAATTCCCTGGCCTTGGAATTCTAAGTATTATGATTCAAAACACCACCCACCCTCTTTCCAGTAGTTTTCGCTTTTTCCTGTTGGCCTTCTTTCGCAAAATGACTGACCACCACATGTGAACTTTTAATCAGAGAGCCCTGTAAATCTGTATTTGGTTAGCCATCTTCTTTTCAGAATAAGTTTCCTGGAAACCTAGATATCCAGGTTTAGCAGTGGGGGAAGGGCTCAAACTATAATTGGAGCTAGTGAGTTTGAAACAAAGTGATATATTGAATAACTTTCAGAAAAATAGTCATTCTTTTAATATTTGCACTTATTTGCCACACAGCTTCAAGACAAAAATGAACTCTTTGCTGTACACAGAAATAATAAAGTATTTAGACATGTTTTTTATTTTGCTTTTGTTTCATGGAGTGTACATTTTATTGATAATATAAATATTTTTTATCACCATCATCTTATCAACTCTCTAGTTATTTCATATTACAAATAATTTCTATTAAATTAATGGGGAACAAATGAACTAAAGTTAAATGGAATATTTGCTCAAATATGGGGAGCCACGCAATTATCTAAATCATACTAGATTTAAAATATTACATCTTAATAGACATGACATCCAAAATATATTGGAAAAAGTCCACCTGAGATGTGACTCTGAGAAGAACAAGAACCTTTGGTAATTTAAACATCTTAGAAACCCTCCCCCCCCCACACCATTTATTGATCTAATTTTCAAACATCGTTATTAGAATCCCTACTAATTTTATTCAGACTTTGCTGTAATAGAAAATACAATCTTTTTATTCAAGCATTCACCCCTACAGTCTCACCTTCTTTAAATAAAATGTTTTCTTTCCTCTTTAATAAATACATTTTCACGTGAATTAAATATTGATAATTTGACCTTTTATGTCTTTAACTAATCAAAGGGGGAAATTTCAAATATAGATCTTGGAATTTGGCCCTGGTGGGTCTTTCCACTTGAATAGGCACTGAGATTAAAGGAGTCAAACTTCCTCTTTCACTGCTTTCTCCTTGTACTAATTGCTTATGCAAAAAATGCAGATTTGTATTAATTAGTAACTCCACTGATTAGTTCTGTGGTATTTTCACATAATAAATCATGCTGCAGACATGAATTTTGGCACATCACCCAGTAGTGGCTCAGGCTGCAATACAAATTTCATATTAAAATAAAATCTCTGACTAAATCTACCTTTCCAATGCAGGTACCATGAGCAGCCACCTGCTGAGAGCACCTGCCATGGGGAATTACTCTCACTCAGTGACAAGCCACTTTTGGGGCCCAACCAAGACAATCTGATTAGGTTAGACTTTAATAATAAATAAACAAATAAATAAGCCCATACACACATAGCTAAATGACACAAACATGCTAAGCTCTAGGTATTTCGCACACAATGATGTTATAACGGAGGATCTATTTGTAAAGGGACTAGCTGTTTAAAAACAACTTCCCAGGTTATGAAATCTTTCCTCCTTTGTGAGCTGGAGAGTCTTTCACCACATCTACTCATTGACTTATCTTTTCCCCAGGTAAGCAAGCTAGATCTGGAAGGAAAAAGGGACCAAAAAAACATCAGGGGGAAGAGTTTAAGTACCAAGAGCCATCTCCAAGGGAATTGGCCACCCCGTCCATCCTAGCATATGGTAAGAAGCTGTGAGATCAGGCTGCCTGATGTAAGGCGAATTCTCCCTTCCCCATTGATAACTATAAGAGCTTCTACACAACTCTTTTCTCTTTCTTTGAAAACTGTTTAATTTGATGAGGCAGATTATAACCAATATTGCCAAGATTATAAATTAGACCCAGGTGTCTTCTGTGCCCCCTACCAAAACCTTATATGCCCTTATTTTCTTGCCCCTGGTGACATCTTTTCAAGTCTCCGCAGGTGGTCTCAGCATCTTTATGTTCTCTCTTGTCTATGCCTACCATTGAAAGAAATAAGTTCATGCATTTTCAGAGATAATTTGAGAGAGGGAGAGAGAGAGAGAGAGAGAGAGAGGAGAGAGAGAGAGAGAGAGAGAGAGAGAGATGCTTTATCTGATGCCCGAACCTGGAGTGCTTGCAAAGTCACAGGACACAAAGAAAGATAAATGAATAGTTAATATGGACATTCAAAGATGAATAAAGGCTAAGGGAAGTATATTTTGGATGGCTGCTGAGGCATCATGCTCTGCTGCAGGCATACTATGCGGTCTTTCTGCCTCCTTTCAAGACTGGTACTGAGGTGGTAGTATATGTGGCTAGGGGATAAAGAGGGTATAGCCTCTAGTAAGGCTCCTTCTAGCCATCACTTACTAAGCCTTTCAGATGCTTGGTGAAAGGAAAAGGTTATGCATATTTTGGCTTTTTTATCTATTGAATCTTAGATGTGGAGAACTTTTTTCAAGGAACAACAACTAAGTCAGGAGAGGAGATATAATGTAAAAGCAGCCCTCTATTAAGTCAAATATGTATGTTTTTTTCTCTTTTGAATTCACTCCTAGATCCCACTTCATATGGCTTGGCATGGACAGAATGGATCATCTCTGATGGGGAAAAAAATCTTATATTTTCATGTTTATTCACAATACTGGGATACAGAGGCTATGTAGAATCTGGACCAGGCGTAAGCAAAGGCTCTAAATTTGCTTTAGTTGATTTTTGTAGATCTTGTCTCTTCATTCCCCTCCTTTCAGAAACTGCTTGCTTCACTGAATAATAAATGTATTCAGCAAATCTATATGGAGTGCCACTATGTGCCAGGCATTGTGCTGCTGCTGGACTCTAGGCATACAGGGATAAGTAGAAACAGATTTTAGTCTTTGCCTTCTCAAAGCTTCCTATCTGGTGAAAGAGATAAACTTTAATAAGATTCACTTGCAAGTGAATGTGCACGCATCTGACTGGAGATAATTTCAGGAAAGAAAAACAAAACTCACCAGTCCATAAAAGCTAAGGACAAAGGAACCTGGCGGAGACAGATCTGGGCAGTTTCCCAGAGTAAGTAGAGCTCTAAGGTAATAAGAAGGGTATTACTGACCTGGGGGAGAGTCCTTCAGGCAGTGGGAAGAATATACGTAAAGGCCCTGAGGCAAGAAGGTACATAGGAAGTTTAAGAACCTGAAAAATATCCAGTGTAGCACTAAGAAGAGGAGAGATAATGGTAAGGGGTGAAGTAGCAAAAAGAAAGACAGGATCCAGAGCCTGCTTCCTTATTGAAGAGCTTTGAGCTGTTGCGAAGAGTGTGAATGAGACTGAAGCTGAGATTTATTTTTTAAGATCATTTTAACCACTGGATAGAAATCCAGTTGCAGAATGGGAGAGCCAGGTAAAGAGAGCCTCTTGCAGTTTACCTAGCAAGAAATGATGGTACTTGGCATAGGCTAGTTGTGGAGATGAACAAAGTTAGAGAATATATTTCAAGGTATTTAGACAGATTACCCTGAAAACACAGCCTAGTTTCACAAAAATTATTCAATGGCCATCAAAAATCATGATTCTTTGCAACCTTGGGTGGATGCTATTGGTCTCCTCAGAAATAGCATACTGAATTTAATTTAAATCAACAAGGACTTTTTAACCCATAACTACCGTCTGAAAGTATCGCCTACTTTACAAAGCAAATAGAACAACCAAACACATTTATTGAGCACTTAAGACATTCCAGGTGCACTGAATTAATAACTATGATAATTCTCATTTGACAGTTCAGGAGAATTAGGCTTATGCAGGTCAGGTAATATGTCCAATGTCACTAGCTAATTAGTGGCAGAACCGGGACTTTAGCTCAGATCTACCAGACTTCCAAGTTTGTACTTTTCAGCTCCTATGTCATACTAGGGAAAGGATATGAAAGGATATTTATAAATTATGTTTTGTGAAAACACAGTCTAATTGTGTTTCAATAAAATAGTTTTAAGCTTAATATTTAGTGGTTCAACTAATACAAAAAAAAAACCCCTTAATAATAAATACAACTATAATATAAATTGCTGAGTCTTTCTGGAAATAAAAATGGGTAGTCAATAATTAAGTCAGTTACATCCATCCAAATTCTGTAGTAAACTAATTGATGAGAATCAATCAGATTGGAGAAAATTATGCAGATAAATTATTCTATATCATAATATAACTTTTCTCATAAAAAGCTCATTATTCAAGAATTACACTAAAATTTGTCCTTTGTGAAGGGCTCTGGACATATCTAGTTCAAAATAAGTAATCCTTATTTAGCATACCCCTACTTTAGCCTTTAATAAAGAATTGAAGTTTTTTGTTTTTATTTGGAAAAGTTGTCCTATTTAATTACAACTCAGCCCTTGTTCATTGGCATATTCATTGCCTAAACATTTATAAAGGAGTAGACTTCACATGGAGATGGGAAGAGGGCAAAGGGAAAGGCTGTAACTGACATCTTTTATTAATATACATAATTTATTGCTGATCTCCTTAGCTTCTAAACACGGGAGGATTCCAAAAGGTAATATACACGCATTTCAATTTGGGTAGTTAACAGATGCATCAAATGCATAATTTAAAAGCAGAAAAATAAAGTTCATTTTTCCTTCTCTGGGGAAAGACACTGTCAGTTTTGTGAAACCATATTGTAAAAGTTGTCTATTTCAGAAAGCGCACTGGATGTGGTCTTCAGGTTATATTGTACATTAACTGCTCCTATCTCTTAGTCCTACACATACATATATACCCACTAATATACTCCATCCACTCCCCTTTCTACACACACATATGTGTGAGTGTTATCTTGGAATCTTTTTCCCATGTAGCCCCTGATCTGGTCAGTAAGGCCGTGCTTTCCCTCAATTCATATATAACTTCTCTAGTTATTTTTGACTGTTTGAATAAACCG
>NW_006442484.1:50121539-50135882 GCF_000325575.1 Pteropus alecto
CAGTACATAGTATGGGAGCTTAATGGTTTTTTTTACATTTATAATTGAACTGAAAACTATCTTATTTCTGTTTTCAATGAAATAGAATCCTTTCATTGGTAATAACTAGAATTGTTACATAAACATTTTTCTATTTGAAATTATAAACCTACATTTGGAATATTTTAAATGAGTTTTAACAATAGAATTAACAATATGGCAGCTTTACTTTCTTATTTTTTATTATGAGTATCTACAAACCACTGTGTATAATCAAACATCAATATTAGTACACAGGGAAGAGAGTCTTATAAACTATTAATTTGGGAGCGATGTGGTCTTGCTGTACCACGGACCATGAAAACAGACAGGAAGGCTACATGGGAACCCTGATAGACTCAGCCTAGATCAGAAGGAATGTTCAGCTGGCCCATGGATACATGAGAAATAATAAACATTTGTTGCTTCAATCCACTGTTTTGGGGTGTTTTGCCATGCAGCAATAGCTAAATGGTACATTACTATGAAAAAATTCATTTTTCTCCAGATTGCTTAGGGATTTTTGATGTTCTTATTAATCAAAAATATCTGTTCAAGTGAAACTTTCCATCAATATTCTATAATTATAAGTGTTTCAAAAATTTAAAAACTATAACTACACCTCATAGTAAATAGGAAACTAGTATTTATGTGTTAGGGATTGTGCTAAATGCTTTAAAAGAGTTATGTCATTTAATTCTCAAAAGTCATACTTTCATTATGACTGACATTGCATAGATAAGGAAACAGAAGTTAAGTAACTTGTTCAAAGTTATACATCTAAAAAGGGATGGAACTCTTTTGCTTTTTATTCAGATTACTTGACTACCGATTTATTAAGAATGAAAAATAGCAAGTATATTGGGAAACTTTGTGGCCTATGATCTTCTGGTTCCACTTCCCTTTCAGCATTATGATCCTCTCCATTTCTATATCATTTTAGCCCCCCATGCACAATCATACAAAATACATACTGCACTTTCTACTGGGAGCAGATACTGTGCATTGGTTCTCTTAGTACCCAATCTAATTTCTTTAGCGCATGCTTTTCTAGAGAGAAAAGGCTGGAAAGCTACCACAAATTAATAAATATAAAATGTTTCTTGTACTCCCTAGACGTGGTATATGTTTTGCTAATCAAATGTATTAGACTTTGATTTAAAACCAAGTTATGGGGGTGGCTCCATAGTGTAGTGGTCAGCATGTCTGCTTTACACGCAGAAGGTCCTGGGTTCATGCCCCAGGTGGAGCCATGGACCGTACCCCGTGTGCGCCAGGTCCCCAGGGTGCACCAGGCCCCAGGGGCACAGGCCCCGAGTACATACCTCAAGCGTGTGGGAGGAGACTCCCCACCTTCAGAGATCCAGTTCTTAAGGGGAAATGGCAACATCCATAGGTCAGAGGTGGAAGTAGGTGGTGGTGGTGTGTGTGTGGGGCGGGAATTAAAGACGGGAAAATAAATAAATAAAACTAAGTTATAGTCTACGGCCATGCCACCCTGAACATGCCCAATCTCTTCTGATCTCGGAAGCCAAGCTGGTTCGGGCCTGGTTTGTACTTGGATAGGAGACCACCTAGGAATACCAGGTGCTGTAGGTGTTAAAATAATAATAATAATAAAATAAAACGAAGTTACATAGAGAAGTAAGAGGACAGGGGATTTATTTGGCTGGCACAAATTCTGGTGCAAGGTATGGAAGCCAACAGTGCAGTGGTGGCTTTTTAATTGGTCAGCTTCCTGACTCTAGATCAGCAGTAGTTTTCTTGATAGACTACTTATGTGATATAGTTTTGGGTATCACACCTGGAATGTCAGGCTAGATTCTGTTATCTCAGGCCTCCTAACATTTCCGTGAATTATCTATACCTATCAAGAAATCCATTTGTACAGATTCTAGAGAGAGTTGATTACACTGTCTATAATTAAGAACTCTTTTCTGTTTAGTAATTGGTACCAGAACAGTTTATGGGCAACAGAACATCAAGAAGGTGGGAATATGGGATCAGATGATTAAAAAAATATGTGTTTGGGTTAAAGCTATTAAAGATGACAGCAATCTATGGCACCCAGCAATAAATTAGTTGATTAACGTGTCACCTGTGGTTACCTGGCATAAAGTGCTGGATTGAGTCACTGCTGCAGTGGACCATTTAGGAGCACGGGAATATAAGGTATTTAGAGGTGGGCTGTCTGCCATTAAGTACACTGGATAACTTCAAAAACAGAACGTGACTTAGTCAAGACACAGTCAAAAAGCTAAGAAATTTCTGATTTCTCTAAAAGAAATTCTAATCACTTATAACTACAGAAATGATATAGCCAGATACCAAACACAGGTTGCTGAATTACAAGGTAACGCAGTAGTGCTCAAAATGTGGTCCACAGATCAGCCGCTTGAGCAACAAGTGGGCACTTGTTGGAAAAGAAAAATGTTGAGCCTCATTCTAGAACTACTGAAACAGAAACTCTGGGGCTGGGTGCCCAGAAATCATGGTTTCAGAAACTCTCCACATGATACTGATGCATGCTCACATTTGAGAACCACTAAATATCCCCAATACTCCACACAACTATCTGCAGATCTCTTGTAAAAGAGCAAAGACTGAGAATCGTAATGGCAACACCTGGGAGATTTAGATGATTCCAGCTACTCTGAACACTCAAATTACACTTGAGAGCTTCCTTGTCCAACATATGTCCAATGTATGGCTCCTCCTCCTGCTGTATCCAGTGAAGCTGACCAAGTAGAAGTCTTACTTCAACTTGCAAAAGAATGGAAATTCTCTTCATGCCACACTTCTCCCACTCCTCACTGCCACCAGCCTATGACTGGTGTGAGATCCCAGCAGAGCTCAGATGATACAAGAGCAATGACACATTTGGGAGAAGGCTAGTAAATAATGGCAAGGTTTTGTTCATTATGTCCCTAAATGAGGGGGAAAGGTGTGGGGATAGATTCTGTACATATTAATCTAGGCAGGATACAACATTACTTTAGATCAGGATGAATTTATGGATACTGTTGAAATTATTAGTAATTCTGGATTTGATGTGTTGCTGAAGCCCCTGGAAATAATTCTCATTGTTTGTTCAGGGATTGACTGAAATGTACATTCAGAAATGATCTCTGTGACATAAAGCTGAAATACAAAAGATTTCCTGATATGATAGAGAAAAAGCAACCTAAAGCTTTAAACAGAGAAGGTTAGAGTGAATTAATACAACCTTCTTTCTCACCTCCTGACAGTGCCTAACTATGACTAACATGTGTGCATTGCTTTGGGACCAACAGCATCTTTAAAAAAAATTTCCTTTCCAGGCTGGGAAGGAAGGAGGATGATGCTATTATTGAACTTGGATCCCTGATGGCAATTGTGATAATGGGTTTCTAGGGTGACAGGCCAGAGAGCATCATATAAGAATCAGAGACCAAGTGGGATTTTTATCATAATGTGCAGCAGAGCTGAAGTGGTGATTGGGGTGATTAAAAAGAGAAATTTGTGGTAATATATTAACCTTTCATGGAATCCCTAGCAATGAATTAGGTAATAATAATAAAATTAACAATAATAACAATAATAATAATTGAACAATAAAACCCAATAGAGGCCTGTCACAAGTCTTCATAATATTATAATGGCTGCTCACCCAATTGCAAAAATTGAATCCATCTTCAAACCCACAGCTCTCTGAATATAGAGGAAGCCAGCCAACCTTGAAGAAAGTCCTTGTGCTACTATCACAAGTACATCCCATAAATCTTTTTCTCAGCCTTCTCTAAAAGTTACTGCATAATTGAAAAAAGAAATAGCTGGATCTTTGGGGAATTATTGGACGCTGTCTCTGAAGTAACGCAGTCTAGGAGGTTACTATGATCTACCTGACAAAGTGGGGACATATGAAGGTGAGATGACAATTGAATTTCTGGGCCTAATTCTGCTATAGTGGTACCTGTGGGTCTGCAAACCCATACTGTGGTTGTTTCCACATTTCCTGCATATACAAATGACTAAATATATAGTCTGGCTTCCTGACACCTAAAATGAGGATTTTTATGCAACAAAAGACCAAATAAAACACCTTGAGCTTCCTGTCCTTACTCAAAGTAAAGCTATACACTGCGGGAATTGCAGAGATTAGTCCAGCATCAGAGGTTTGAAAGGTGTAAAGTGATATGGCAGCAGCTACTAGCTGTGTTCCTCTTTTCTATCATAGAAGTAATATCTCCAAATTTTATCTAGGAAAATAGCCACTCAGAAAAGGTCTACATTTGCCTACTGTATTGTAGCTATCTATGTATGGCAATGTGACTAACTTTTGGTCAACGGGAGGTGAGTGAGAGTGATGAGAGCAATTTCTAAACCTTGCCATTATAACGAAGTGATATGTCTACTCCTCTCTTTGTCCCCTCTGTGATAGCTGAAATACACCACCTCAGCAACAACGTGAGAACAAGATAGAAAGAAATGGGTCACTGATAGAACCACTATACCAGCTCTCATCTGCTTATACAAGAACTTTCATTTAGTGAGAAATAAATGTTTGTCTTGTTAATGTCCGTATTATTCCGGATCTCTTCCAGTAAATGAACCCATATGCTAACAAATACATGTAGTGATTTCTGTCATGTCCCCATTAAAAAATTTTTTTTTCCTTTGGTTTGTGCAGATGACAGATGGGTCTTGGAGAATCTCTGTGAATTACTCTAAATTTAAACAAGTGATAATTTTGAACGCAGGTGCTATTACACATGTACTCTTTAGTTGAGTAATTTAACACAGCGCTGGTACCTGATATTCTGTTATTGTTCTGACAATGTTCTTTTCTTTATCCCAATAAGCAGAAAGCAGCTTGCTTTAACACATTCCATTTCAGGTATATGTGATAATTTAGACCTCAAGGACTTCGATCATCGCACCATTCTGCAGAACATCATGCTGGTCCACTAGATCAATGGCACTATGTTGATAGATGTGGAATGTGGGAAGTGGCAGACACCCTAGATGCATTAAAGAGATTCATACATGCCAGAGGACGGGAAATAAATGCGAGGAAAATTTAGGATTCTGACACAATGAAAAGTCTGAACGTCCATTGGAGTGGGAGTATACTGAGATATTTCTTTCAAAGTAAAAGGCAATTTGTTTCATTTTGTATCACTTACCACTAAGATTATTATGCAGATTTTTCATCCAAAAATTATTGAATTGGATTAAATCAATTGAAAAGGACAGAAAGGTAAATAAAGTCAGGGTTCTTGTCCATATTTAACCAACTTTGGAAATGCTTTTGGTGGTTATAAACAATTTAAATGTTATAAACATTTGCTTAGGCAAATGACTTGAGATACGTGACAGACCTTATGCTCTGCATAGTTTACATAAATTATACTCAGTATGGGATAAAGAAGCTATAGATGATTTGTAGTAGTAAGAAAATTTGTTATTTGTATATTTAAAAGACAACTTTAACAAATGTGGGATATAGAAGTCAAAGATGCAAGGAGGAAATGTGCTTGGTGAAATAAAACGAGAAACTAAACAAGAAAAATAAAATGAGACGAAATATTCGTAAATAAGATTTTTTAAAAAGAAGCGAAAGAACCCTACCGCTTTGCTTGTGGGACTATAAAGTGGTATAACCACTATAGAAACAGTCTGGCAGTTTCTCAAAAAGAGTTACCATATGGCCCCGTAATTCTACTCCTAGGTATATCCCCAAGAAAACTGAAAACGTGTGTTCGCACATAAACTTTTGTACAAATGTTTATAGCAACATTATCCATAATAGCCAAAAAGTAGAAACAACTCAAGTGTCCATCATTTAATGAATAGATAAATAAGTGTGGTATATCCACACACTAAATATTATTCAGCCATAAAAAGTAATAAGCACTAATAAATACTACAACATGAATAAACCTTGAAAACCTAAACTAAGTGAAAAAAGTCAGATTCAGAAGGGATAGGTTGTATATTTTCATTTATATGAAATGTCCAGATTATTTTATATCCATAGAGACAGAACGCAGATTAGTAGTTTTCAGAGGTTGGGAAGAGGGGAGAATGGGAAGTGGCTGCTAATGGGCACAGGGTTTTTGGGGGTAGTGGTGAAACTATTCTGAAATTAGATAATGTTAATGGTTGTACAACCTTGTGAATATACAAAAACCCACTGGATTGTATACCTTAAACTGGTGAATTTTATGGGCTGAGAATTGCATCACGATTTAAAGAAGTGGAAGATACAATTATAATATCTCCTTTCTTGCCTTGTATGATACCACATGCTTCTGGTTTTCCTCCTCCCTCTTTGGTCACTCTTTATGAGTTATTGTGCTGGTTTCTTTTCTTTGGCCATCCTTAAATCTTGGTTTTCCTCAGAGTTATCCCCAAGTTTTCTTCCATTTTCTCCTTACATAATTTCGACCTGAGGGAGTAAGGCAGTCATTGCTTTGAACAGTTCTAAAATATACAAATTTAATTTACTATGGTTTTGTTAAATAATACCAGTTCCTCAATAACATAATCCTATTTCAGTCACACAGTATAGTAACTGTGAGTAATTGCATAAAGGATAAAGTTCACGGATAGCTCCACAAATTCCTACATAAATAACAGATCATTTCTTTCAAAGTTTGTAAGTTATTGGCCATTGTACATCAATTACTCAGTTCATTCACAGACCACAAACAGGCATGTGGGATGCCTCCTTGTTTCTCAGTGATAAACCTACATGATATTTTATAAAAATTAATAATAGGAATAAATGAAACTACAGCAAAAAAAAAAAAAGTGGCAATGCTGGAAGTGAAATTGGATGTGATCTGGAGATTTGAAAATGAGAGAGCAGAACAAAGCTGAGACCACTGAGCGAACAATACTGAAAAAATCCAATGAATTAAAAGGAAGATAAAGTGGCTTTAACATTGTTTAGTTTGAGTTGCACTCAGAACAGAAAGCCGCTAATGGTAAAAATGAAGTGTTTACTTCTACTTTGAATTGAAGACTACAATTAAAAAAAAACAATCCAATCAGTTTAAAGAGCATTTAGACTAAACATTTAAATTAGGTGCTGCATTGAAAGAAAA
This sequence comes from Pteropus alecto, assembly GCF_000325575.1. NCBI lineage: Eukaryota > Metazoa > Chordata > Mammalia > Chiroptera > Pteropodidae > Pteropus > Pteropus alecto. The sequence goes on from NW_006442484.1 coordinate 50,128,649, forward strand.
TAGTAATTACAAGAAGACTGTGGAAGAATCTTTACTGACAGTAAAGGTTGATTTCATTGTTTCAGAAATTGGCAAGATTTTGCAGAATTCCGATAGAATATAAATAGAGTTAAGAAGAAATAGCTGACCGTGAGAATGCTGATAGAGTCGTTGTTCAAGAGACTCCAGACATGCAGGCACAGGATCTTTATGAAGGGCAATGCAACAACATAAAGGAGGAAAGTGGTTGTAAATCACAGAGATATTTCACAGCACTGAAAGAACAAAAGATAAAATGTTGGAAGCCTATCCAAACTTAGAAAAAAGTAGGATAAATCACCAAGGCATAATGAAGATGTTCACTCTACATCTTAAGTCGTATGATGAGAAGATGACAAAAACTATTCAAACTCCTTTGGATAAGTTTCATATAAAGAAACAAAACAGTTTAATTTTCAATGTTTCTAATGCTTTAAATTTCTATGTACTAAAGATTAGTTTTATCTTTTTTTTCATTTCTCAACAATAAGTTTTTAATGTTTTGACAAAAACATTCTAAAGGTCCCACCCACTTGCAATTCTTCCTATTGATTACGATTACTGCACTTTTCAGCTTGTGAGGGCATTTTTACCATCCTGCACTACCATGCAAAGTGAGGACTGTCTTTACACATTATGATGCAGATACAGAAAACTCAACTCAAACAGGCTTAAGAAAAACAAAGGCATTTTTTAAGCTCATGTAATGGTTAGGTTTTGCTTCAGGCTTGACTGGATTCAGGGCTAAAACGACATTAAAAAAAAACAACAACAGTTGTTTTATTATTTTAAATCTCAAATCTATGTGGTGGTTACTTTCTCACACTCTGTGTGATGGCCTCCAGTGACTGTCACTCTCTTGGTAGCAAGATGGCCGCAATAGCTTTAATTTCATATTTTTCCAGGTTCTAGTTCAACGGAATCAAGAAGAGCAGGCCTTTTTATTATCAGTAGCCCCTGTTCAAGTCCTTTGATTCCCACTTGTTTTACTAGCTTAGGCTGCCACTCCTACATCCCAGGTCACTGTGGCCAGGTCTTCTCCCTGGGTCTCATGTTCTATCCTTGGAGCCAGAGAGGGACACCCCGCACCCAAAATCATACACCCTGTTGGTGAGGAAGTGCAACATACTCAAAAACATGGGAAATGTGTTGGCAGACAAACCGTGAAAGTCTGTGGCATGAACTCTTGGTAATGCCCCACTCCTGTAGTTTTAATTATCTCCAGATGAGAATGGCTTCGAGATCCATCTCCAGAAATTATGACTTGTAGTCTCAATTCTTTGGTGGACAATTTCTCTTGGATTGCTGCAAGCACTAGAAAATCAGTGTGTGTGAAGGAGAATCCCTTACTTCCCCTCACCCCCAGCCCCAGGCAAATCTATGTCTCCTCCTTTTGCCCTGTCTCAGTGAACGTCATCACTGTCTACCCCAGTTTTTCATGCTAGAAACTTAGGACATGGCTTGACTCTTGACTCTCCCTTACAAATTGACTAAAATCAATCTCCAGTAAATTGTTAATCGTATCCTGAACATCATTGAAATCAACCCACTTCGTTAGGTCCATATTTCTCTTACCCCATTTCTGCTCCCATCTTTATCTCTTGACTGCATCACAGGGATAACCTCTTTTAACTTGATGCCCAATGATTTTTTTTTTATTGTGTTAACATATAACATAAAATTTACCATCTCAACCATTTTTAAGTATACAATTCAGTGACAGTAAGTACATTAAAATTGTTTTGCAACCATCACTACCATTTATTTTCAGAACTCTTTTTATCTTTCAAAACTGAAATTCCTTACCCATTAAACAATAACTCTCTATTTTCTCTTTTTCCATCTCCTTGCAACTACCATTCTACTTTTGGTCTCTATGATAGTGACTAATCTAGATACCGCATATGAGTGGAATTACTTAGTATTTGTCTTTTTGTGACTGGCTTATTTCATTCTGCATATGTCCTCGAGTTTCATCTATATTTCAATATGTGTCTGAATTTCCTTCCTTTTAAAGTCTAAATAATATTTTATATATATATATATATCCATCAATGGACATTTGGGTTTCTTCCCTGTTTTAACTCTTGTGAATAATGCAGCTATGAACATGAGCATACAAATATCTCTTTAGGACCTTGCTTTCAATTCTTTTGGGCATATATCCAGTAGTGGAATTGCCGGATCATATGATACTGCTAATTTAATTTTTTGAGGAACATTCATACTGTTTTTTATAGTGGTTGGATCATTTTACATTCTTGCCAGTAGAGCCCATGGGTTCTAATTTTCCACATCCTCACCAATATTTGTTATTTTCTGTGTTTTTTATTTTTATTTTTTACGATAGTAGCCATCCTAATGGGCATAATATGCTGGCCATCACTTTTTGTCTTCTAAACTTTTTTCATACTGTAGTCAGAATGATCTTTAATAAATATATGATAATCATGCCACTATCCTGTTTAAATCCTCCAGTGGGTCCTCATTGCCTTCAGGATAATCTGGCTTCCTTCATTTATCTCAAGAAATCTGTCATGATTTCCTCTCTTGCGTACTTTTCTAGCCTCCCCTCTCAACTGCTTCCTTTTCCATCTCTTCCCTTCTAAGCCATTCCTCACTTATTACACATACATACACACTCTGTATTTGTTACTCTGAAATATGTTCAGGTCTGCGAAAATGCTACATTTTCTTTCATTTCCAACACCAATCCTTTTGTCATATGCTGTTTCTTATCACCTAACTAACTTCTGCTCATCCTTGAGGTCTCAGGATAGATAGTGTTTTCTCCAGGAAAATTTCATTGATAAATACCGTCTGCCCAAGCTATGTCAGCACCCTTAACGTGTGCTCCCAGAGCACTCTATTCTTGCCCTAACGTAGCACTTAATCACAGACTATAACATACCATATTTTTCTTTAGTCCCGTGTTGTCTAGTATGTGGCTCTTGAACACTAAAATACAACTAGTGTGAGTGAGAAAATAAGTTCCTAATTTATATTTTAATAATTATAAATAATACATATTAAAATATATTTAAATAAATAAATAATATAAATAATTACAAATTATAAATTTTTAAATAAATTTCAATTTAAAATGATATTTAAATCATTTGTAAAATTATTAAGTATATTTGCAACAAATATGGATATGCGAGCCTATTTTTTCAACTATAATTTTATGAAATCTAAATATAGATCTAAATACAGGTTCAATACATATGAAAATTAAGCATCTGAGTTGAGATGTGGTATAAGTACAGAATATTCTCTGATTTCAAAGACTTAAGACAAAATAAAGAATGCAAAATATCTCATTAACTTTTTATATTGATTACATATTAAAATAACAATATTCTAATATATCGCTTTAAATCGATTCTTAACATTAATTTTACTTGTAATCCAATTACTTTTAATGTGGCTACTAGAAAAATTCAAATTGTATGTTATGTGGCTCATCTTATATTTCTATTGGACAGTGCTGACCTATACTATAAGTTCTGTGGGGACAGGAAATCATGACTGTCTTATTCGCTTACTTTAAAAACTTTTGAAACATTCACCACATGTCAGGTATTAGTCTATACATTATGTATAATTGCAAACATTAACTTTTGAAATTTAAAACAAGCTTTCAAGTTAAGTATTACCATTATTCACATTTTACATATTAGGAAATTTGCACAGAAGGATTGACTTCACAGAACTGACCTTGTGGAGCTATTCTGTAGAGATCCAGAATCCATACTCTCGATAACTTTGTTATGCTATCTCTTTCTTGTTCATTCTTTTATTACTGGTGTCTACAGAAATAATTACTACATAACATTTCCAATTAACAACAATATGCAAATATTCATCTTTACTTAATCATCTGTTTATTCAACAAGCATTATTTGAACTCTTATGTGCCAGGTATTGTGCTGGGTGATGCAGATCTGGAAGTGAATGAAATGAATGCTTTACTCTTAAAGGAACTGTTTAATGGTGATGACACTGATAAATGAGACAATGATAACACAATATTATATTATACAGAATAATTATATGATACAAATATATAATTTGAGAACACAGAAAAAGTATACCTATTCAGCCAGGAGATAAGGGACATGACGAGGAGAATGAGAGAAAATCTTAGAAAATGGTTAGGAATTAGATAAATATGAGTACGTTGGAGTGGTTGGTGAAGCAAGTACTAAGCAGAAGGGACGAAGATGAGCCAGAGGAAAGAAATAGCCTGGTATTTGCCACTGAAGTGTTTCAAGACAAATGATGAACAAGTTCAGACTTACCTTTATGAAACATTACTCTAGATGAAGTTGGAGAAGAGATTGGAAGGAAGTAACTATGACTTAAAGCAGAGAAACGATTAGCAGGAGTCTTGCTGTTGTCTTGAGCATAGATAATAGCAGTTTACACTAATGTGGGGGCAGTGGTAAAGTAGACTCATTTTTAGAGATATTTAAAGGGTAGAGTATAGGTATACCTTGGAGATATTGCAGACTTGGTTCCAGACCACTGCAAAGAAGTTAGCATCAAAATAAGGCAAGTTGTAATCTTTTTGCTGGTGGAGGGTCTTGCCTTCAGTTTGTAAAAAACTGCAACATCTGTGAAGCACAATAAAGTGAAATGCAATAAAATAAGATATGTCTGTAGACCCAACTTGATGTTTAATTGGAAAGAGGATGGAATTTGTTGCAGATGTTGCAGATCCTGCAGATTGCTCAGTAATTATTTTCACTTTCTTCCTTGGTTTTTTTGAAGTGCCAATGTTGCCCATCTCGAGTCAATGGATTTTCACTGGGGGAATCCAATCATAGCAATTCTTTTCTCTGTTTTTTCAAACTCCCTTGTACTGGAGGCAGTCAGTCATCTGGTCTGTTTTGACAAACGAGCCATAAAGAGAAGTCTGCTGGAAGGTTCTTTGGGGAAAACTTTGTTTCCTAGTAGAAGGGACTCAAGGCCACTGCTACTGCTATCTAATTCTATTTTCCTTGCAAGAGAAAATGGTGCAGCTCATTAGGAAACACCAAATGAATAGCAAGAATGTTGCTGGACATTTTTAAGTTACTGAATCAACATCATAGCCCCTTATCTAGAACTTACTTGTTTTGTGAGAAAAATAAATATCATTAAGTTGCTGTTAATAAAGGATGTGTCAATTGAGTTTTCTGCTATAGCAGGTCCTTGAATAATGCCGTTTTATTCAATGTTGTTTTATTGTAATGTTGATGAGATGTTGTTGAAACTTAACTCTTGCTTCTATCAATTAGCCTATAGTAAAATTGGTTTCATTTCTTATTTCGCTTAATGTCACAGAACCTATGGATGACGTTAAGTGAGGATTTACTGTACTTGTAGCTGAATGTGAGCCTTTTTGATATTGGATTAAATGAGAGTTGTCAAGACCTTTCTCTGGTTTCTGAGTTAAGCAATTGGATAAATGGTGCAGGAAAGCCTGGGGATGGAACAGGGTTAAAAAGAAGTTTGTTGGGCTAAAGATTGTTTATGCTAAGTGTGATGGGTGTGGGTATATCCAAGTGACAAGTAGGCCATTCAGTACACGTGTTCAAAATTGAGAGAAAGAGCTCTGGTCTGCAGACAGAGATTTATAAATCATCAGCATATTAGTATAGCAGATCAATTCATCTAGGGAAATAAAGATGTAATAAAAGTATATTGCATGTAAACCATAGCTTCCAAGCACAAACATAACACCTCATTCTCAACCTTGCCTCACATGCAGGGACGCAGGGTGCTGGAGCTGGGATGTTATCCAGCTGCCTAGTTTGGACATGGTGTATGATATCACTTGAATGTAGGCTGAAAGCATGTAAGAAAAGAAAGAGATCCAGTGACAATATCTTAATTAAGTTTCCCTATAAGCAGGCTCTGAGAAAAGACAAGGTGGTTATTTGGAAGATTATCCAGGAAACATAGGTAGGGGAGCAGAGAAGTGATACAAGAAAATAAAGGAAATTAATAAAGGATGTGTTTGACAACACAAATAAAGGAAGTTAATAAAAGATGGGGTAACTATTACTGTGGGTAACTGGAGCTTAATATCGATGGAGAATTGATGGAACAATTGTAGAACATATGCCTCATGCATGAGTATCGGGTGTGAGGAGTTGGAATATGTATATACCAATTTCTTTTTTCTCTCCCAGTTTTACTGAGTTGTAACTGACAAAAGTGTAAGATATTTTAAGTTTTATACAACAATTTCTGTCAGTCATTAGTGAGGGCTACTCCCACGCACATAGGCAGAGTAAGCTTTGCAATGAAATATAGATGCTGGCAGCTCAAATCTGGCCAGCATGTCCTACAGTGGCAAGGTTCTGGGGGTGATGGCCAGGGCATAAACAGCATCTCAGATGGAGCATAAAAATGCCAGGGAGGCCATGAGATACGCATGGGGGCAGCCAGAAAGAAGTAGGAAAAGTTGAAACAGGAGAAGATATAGAACCCAAGGGAATTTTTTGAGCTAAGCAAGATGCCTTCAGTGACTTTGAACATTCCAGAAGCCCTGGGTACCAGCAAGAAGGAATGACTAAAACGGCTTACCTGCCCTAAACATAAGGAACATTATGCTATAGAAGTGCAACTTCAGTGGCATTTGAAGAGCATCCTCTGCTTTTCCTACTAACTCTTTATTCTGAGTGGACTAAAAATGCATTTTCCCTCTTAAAAAAAATAATCCTTGAGAGAAAATGAAACAAAAACAAAAAACTGTTTACTGCTAAAATATTTAGCTCCATCTGTTCCAGTAAAAAGATCTTCAATAAAAATTCTCATGAGACTTTGGAAAGTAAAATGAAAATATTCATATTTTTTTGGTGACAATTTGTCAGTGGGTGACTTGACTTATCTTAGGTTCAATGTTAATACACTGGTGATCTTGAATGTTTAAACAGCCTTCCTATATGCCAGAAAATGCTGTTAAATTCCTGGAAGGACTAATACATTTTGCCATGTGAATTATAAGGAGCCAAAGGAGTGGCACATCTGTAATTAGAAATAAAAATTTCTTGCAGGCAGTCTTATTTTTACAGTTTGCTTGTGAATTTTGTTTTTGAGAACCAGAGAGTCTATATGCAGTCATATTTATTTCTTGTTGTGTTTGAACTTTTCACCATGTAGGATTCCAGAAGAAGATTATGTTAAAAAGTGGCTCATGTTAAAGGGTGATTTAGAATTCGTC
>NW_006442484.1:50135922-50162810 GCF_000325575.1 Pteropus alecto
GGGCCGTCCTTGACTTTTCAGAGGCTTTCTATGAATGAAAATGACCCCAGATATGACACAAGAACTGAGAGCTGATTGATCCAGAAACACTTTCTTCCAGAAAGAATATAGTATGCTAGATCTGGTTATGAAACACAAAGAGATTTAATTCGCTGTTCTGGAACATTTTATGTGTTTCTTGTAATAGCTCATCTGGAATGGTGATGCTTGAAATGCTGTTATTGGATAGCATGGAGTTGGTCCTTGCTCTGGCATAAAATCTCATGCGTGTGGAACACATCGTAAACACTGCAGGGAAAGACATCTTTTTTACGAAAAAATCGCAGTTCTTTGCAGCACAATGCCCTAAATGTCAACTACACACAACTTTTCTTTTTAAGAGAGCAAGTACAAAAACTCTTAGTTCATTCTCTCTGAATAACTTTCCCCAAGTGGTGATGAAAACATAGCAAAGTCATGCACAAGTTAAGTAGCTGTGATAAACAGCTTCTAGAAAGTTGTGACTCAAGTAAAAGAATTAGAATATGCATTGTTTTCAAAAAAATTAATGTCACAATTAAAAGAATTATTGAGCCATACCTCCCAGTTTCCTGCTTTGAAAAAACCACCAAACCAAACAAAAAACATAAATAAAAACACCAGACTAGCAAGGCTGACATTCAGCAGAGCGAGGAAGTGTAAGGCTGAAATTATGAAGCCCAGGCTCCTGCTTGTCCTGTTTGGACTCCTTCAAAAATGTCCTCAAGGGAACGAAGTTTGTTTTGAAAATATTTGCCAGATAACCTATCAGTTCCTCCCCTGCTTCTCAAAATGATGCTGACTCAAGTCTCCTTTTAAAAACCTAATATTCAATTGTTACCTACTCGTTTGGTAAAACTGACAAATTTACATTCCAGTTCAAAATCCTCCATGGTTTTTTTTTTGAAAAATTGGATCAATATAAGGGTAAGTTTTTCCAACACAGGACCAGGTAGGCAATTTTTTTCCTGGATTTACCACTTCCTTCCAATCAGTTCGTCTTCGAACAAAGCTTGAGACTTACATACGCTATTTTTTTCTGGTCAAAGTATAGCATAATCACTTCCAAGACCAAATAGGATTTACTGTAGATTTCCCTATCATTAATTTTGGTCCTAGTTTTATCATTTAAGCTTCTGTTACGTAGAATTTCCTCTGGAATTTTTAAGGAACACTTCTTTTCCAGAAGATCCATTCATTCTGCCTGGTCTTCATCTTTCTGTTAATTTGAAGAATTCGAAAATATAATCTCTTTAACAAATTCCAAAGATCGGCCTTGTACAATGAAGATAATAATTATAGAGCTGAGTTTATATAATTTCGTCCATTCCTTGGCCACTTTTTCATTCTTTCTTTTGAACCCTGACCATAATCTGCTTTTTCGTCCCGAACTTTTCCAATTATGGGAACTTCTCCTGGAAGTCATCTTTTCTAGTTCTACATCTGTTCTCTTTTCCTTTTGTTTCTGCTGATCTAGATGCCTATTTTAATCACATTACCATGTAGACTTTCTTTATCTTTTCTGTTGAACTTCATTCCAGGAATACGTAATTGATGACTGCTACTGTTCCTTTCTTGACCGTTTACAGCCTAATTGTAACCCAAATCCTCACCATTGTTAGAATACATAACTAAGTAGTAGCCTCTTCAGCCTCCTTTTCTCATTGCACACACATGATTCCCTTTTCGTTGACAAGTCTTGTGTTATTTTGTAATGATGAAATGGCATGAGCTGCTTTTTCAAATCTTATACTTATACTCCCAATCAAATGTAGCATTGGAGTTTCTCCTTTTCTTTGGTTTTAATTAACCAGGATATTTATCTTCTGTCAAAAATTCAAATTTTGGTATATTTACTTTTACTTCTATTTTGTATTATAAATGATTATTCTCAGTTTTCTCTATAACAATATTTCACGTGTTCATATAGAAACCGTGCTTAATTGCAGTTGCAATATGATATTCCCTTGAAATTAGAGGGTAGTGAGCATCTGTTTGCTCATCTCATAACTGAAAATGGAAGTTGAATCAAACATCCGTGATAAATCATTAGCCATGAATCAGCCTCACATATTGTGAGACTGAATATTGTTTTTCCCTGGAGTCGCTGATCATTGCAAGGTGTTGGAATTTTACAAAATGACTGTATACCCATATTTCAGTCATTTAACCTGATTCTTCTTTGCCATTTCCTGCTTAGGAAATTGGGCTCCATCTAACTGAACAGCTGGTTTGGCTTTAGAAACCTCACATTTCTACCCAGATGATCAAGCTGGCTATACAGCCAGGCAAATCTGTGGGTTTCAACATAAAAAGTACCCTAGTGACTTGCAGGAATAAGTTTTTTCTCTGAGTGTCTTGTCAATTAATAGAATATTATGGAACCATTACTCCAGGATCTGCCCAGGCGGAGTCATTTTTAACAAGACTAGTAACTGGCCTCTCACCAAGGTTGTGGGAAGCAGATGATGGAAGACCCTATAAGTCATTGTAAGAATGTTATGTAAGCACAGACACTGTCCCTGTTTTCATAGAGTTTATAATCCAGCAGAGATAAAAATACATGAATAATTATGATAAAACTAGGAAAATGAGATGACTAGGAAAGTACAGGATGTTATGGAATTATAGTGTGCTGGGTCATAACACACTCCAGAAGTCCATTCCATGAGGAAATGATATTTATGCTGAGACCTGTAGGATGAGTACAAGTTGTATAGATAGAGGTGGAGATGGCTCGGTTTGTGGAGAGGGGTGAGTTGCAGCCGTTGCTTGGGGGCACAAGCAAAAGCAGTAAGAGTAAACAGCTCTGAGGTGAACGCACTGGAATTGAAAAGGACTTTATTATGATTAAGGCAAAAGAACAAGTGGGACAGTATTGCAAGATGAAGCTGGAAAAATGGGAGGGGAGCAGCTAGATTATAAAAACATCGTAGGCTATGTAAGAGTTCAGATTTTACCTGAGAGCATTAGGGAGCCATAGAGGGGGATTTCATGATTAGGTCTGTCTTCTGAGAGATCACACTAGATGACGACGAGTGAGGAGCAGACTGGGAGGAACAAGCTGTGATAAAGGGGAAATGGGCAACACTGCCACGATGGTGTGGTGAAGAGGTGGCAGTGCTTTTGGACGTCACTGGTAGAAGAGAAAATGGAGGGACATGTGCACATTCGAGAGACATTTATGGACTAGAATAGCTAGGACTGGGTGACTGATTGGATGCAGAGATGCTGCTGGGGAAGTTTAAAGTAGAGAGAAGGATCAAAGGTGCCCTTCAAGTTTCTAGCACTGGCAACTTGATGGATGGTGGTTCCATGGACTGCAAATAGGGACAAAGGAGAACGAACAAGGTCAGGGATGGACTTTGGCTTTCAGAACATGCCACTGATGTGACTCAAATAGTATTTGCTGCATTTTTTCCTGTAATTCCTTTTCCTAACTGAAAAATTAAATATGATATAATCAGATTACTTCTTGAGTGGCTTAGATTAATCTTTACACTTTAATATGAGAATAGCATTTCAATGTAACGTGTCCTACAGATCTTTCTGTAAATCTGTGTAGCTGTTTAGGGATTTAGTAGTTTCAGAAGGAATCCTGAAATGATACAGGTCGTAAGATAGCTAAGTATGTGGCGCCATCTTCAGGACAGTTTATAAACCAGAAGGAAAAACAAGCTTCTGCCCGCAGAACACATTTCTGAGTGTGACTCCATCTTGTTTGGTAATAAAAAGCTGAAGAAAATGTTTCCGCCAACTCCAATTGTGTGAGCAAATCTTGCTTTCTCTAGAATTATAGTTTATCACAGGATATAGGAAAGATGGTGGCAAATTTTTCTTTCAAATCATTCCTGTTTGAAAGTGTGTGTGAGCTAGACAATGAGCTTTGCTGTGGAAAAGCCTGGAAGATGAAATGAAGGCAGCATTACTTGAGGTTTTCTACCATGGTGTCCAGACTCTCTAGGGCTTTTTCAATTTCATATATTTATGAATTTTCTCTAAGTGCTTCATTAAATGTATAGCCAAGTGGAATTTAATTCTTATGCATTTGTAACTATGACAGTTTATATGAATAAAAAAATTAGAAAAAAAAATCCAACATTTGTCAGATCTTGTACCTAAATTTTTGGCTCAGGAAATAGTATCATAGATTTATATGATCTCCGCTTTAAAAATAAAAGTTTGTAAATAAGAAATCAGTATTATATTCATAACTAAGCCCATAAAGAGGAACAATATAGCTCATAAGAGGACTTGTATTTTAAAAATCCTCTCAGACATTAATTATTCTGTTTGAAGAAGCTCCATCCTTTCTTTTTGCAAAGTTTAGATATAAAAGCACGAACATATATGTTTATCAGAATGTATCTGCCACCTTCCTGTACAGGATGTAGTGTTTAACCGACACTGATCATTTAGCATTGGCTCATGAATAACTTGGAGATAAACTGCTTGGCTTAAATGTGGAGGCAAATGGTTTCTACCATCATGTGGCAGAGTTCCAGTTAATCCTGAAAGAGGTAACACATTAATCTAAATTTCATTCTAAAGAAGTGAGGGCCCAGACCACTCCCTCAGTGATGAGTTTGGGTTTCTTGGGGTCCAAATTGGGCTCATAAGGGGTGAGAGAAAGAGTTGGACATGCAGACCAGTGGCCAATAATAGTTTCTAATAGTAATAACTTGTTCACAATATGTTGATTGCTTTATAAGGATTATCTTATTTAATTCCTATAACCTATAGGTACTTTTTGAAATGGGTGTGTACTTTCATCATTATCTGTGTTCTACTGATCAGGAAACTAAAGCTTAGAGAATTTCAAATAATTTACCCAAGCCTCATACTCACTGTCTAGTAAAGCTATTGAAATAAATTCGAATCCAGGCATTCTCTCTCTAGAGACAATTAGTTTGGCAAAAACCTCATACTACCCATTAAAGGGAAAACACTTCCCTAAAGGAAAAATAACCCCAATCAAGAACCAAGCTAATAGTCTGAACAAAAGATACAGAAAACAGACGGTTCAGAAATGAGGGCAGGGGAAGAACCTGGAGTGGGTCCCTGAGCTACAGCAGTTGGTCTCACTTCACGATAGTTCCAGAGTCTTGGCAGTGCCTGGGTGGGAAATTCCTGGGCAGGATACAATAATGTATGTCCTTGATATTTCCAAGGGTGAGTCTGGGAAAGATTGTGACTTGCAGAGACGAGAAAGTGGGAAACTGAGGAACTCTCTGTTGTCTTTATGTTCTAGAGTTAAATTGAGAGATAAAGAGCCGCACTCCCTGAAAACAGAAACCACTGTGTGAGGTTAACGACACACACTTACCACACTGAGCAGGAGCAGAAATAATTAACATACTTCACCCTATTCAGTCAGGCAGAGATTGGTGCACGGAGCATGGCGTGGGCATTGCTAAAGCCCACTAAGAGGCCAGAAGGCAAGTCAATGCGATGAACAGCTCATGAGCAGCACTAGCTACAAGGATAAGCACAAGACTTGGAGTCTGAAGGCCCGGTTCTGGGCTGAGCACTATTGCTGTGTGACTTTGGGCAATTCATTTAAATTATTTGATCTTTAATATACTCTACTAAAAAATGGCAGTAATAGCTATAGAATAGGATTGTTGGGATATCAAAAAAAAAAAAAACAACAACATAAAAAAAACCACTGTAAGCTATAATACTAGTGAGCGCCTTGCACGTGCTAGACATTGGGAATAGAAAACTAAGATACAGTCTTTGCTCTCAAGGAGTTCACAATCTCATGATATATAAATGCTGGTTGTCTTCAGTATTGTGAGTACCTCCTTCTTTCTAATTATCCCCCTTGCTCCTCCATTTGGATATTGTCTTAGTTTGGGTTTCCTTGAGAGCAGACCTTGAGACAACAATTTGAGTGAAAAGGAATTTTTTTGGAGGTGCAAGGTAACACAGGGAAGGTGTGGAAAGTGATATAGGAGAAGAAAGATTGCTAATGTAGGGTGCGCTATTGGGCCACATACTACCTACCTCAGGCCACTCTGGAAAATGCTGCAAAACACAAGGCTCAGAGGTTTCTCACCTAAGGAATGGGAGAGCTAGAGTATTTTTATGCCTACTTTAGCCTGTTATAGTTGAAGATTTCCTTTACTGGGTGTTAATTTCTTGGCACTTCTGGCCTGCCAGGGGTACAGGCAGAGAGTGTCTTGCAGCAGCTTCAGAAGAAGACATTGGGCAAAGAAATGAAGATACTGGCAATATGAAGATGGCTGAAGCACAATGAAGCCATAGGAGCCAAAGATATTGGCAGGGCCCTGACATCATCTGCAAAAGTTGGTCCATTGTTTCCAAAGGTACCTGGGTGGGCTCACTCTCTCCCTGGCACCCAAAGCAAAACCAAGGGAGAAGGATCTTATAACACTCACCACTATAGAGGAAGGGGATAAGGAGGCTAAAGGTATGCTAACACCATCTAATGGCATCATTGACCCATGAACTATTGTGTTTTTTAAAAAAATTGCTAGAGCTGTGTAGGTCAATAGAACCATTGCTTCACTTGAACTTTCTGTGATGATGGAAATATTCCATATTTACACCATCCGATACATTAGCCACTAGTCATATGTGGCTGTTGAGCACCTGAAATGTGGCTGGTGTGACTGAAAAACTGCATTTTTATTTTTATTTAGTTTTAATTAATTTAAATAATCACATGTATCTAGTAGCTACTATATTAGACAACATAACCTTAAGGTAGTTAAATTATGGTTTTATTGTTCAAAAGAAATTGTTCAGAAATCAGCTTAATAACTTTCTTCATCAGGAATAGTGGTAAATCAAATATGTTATATGGCTAAGTGTTAAAATTAATATTAAGTTGGAGCTGAGTCACAAGTAAACATCACCATCCTAATAGAAGCTTTTGAGACATGAGAATAAATGTGAAGTCTTATTAACATTTGCTATTAAAATGTATTATAAAAAATTTAGTGATCAAATTTCTAAAGTTTAATAGAATAGTATAGAAACAATAAATCTCAGTAGCTCTAATGCATATTGATAATTCTAAATGAATGATGACTGAACAAAGTTGGTGGAGAAGCAAGATATTTTAGAATACATGATTTTTCTTTATAATTTTTTCTCCATGTCTCATTTTATTATTTAAATTTTCTATAAACATTTATGCACTCAATTTCAATATAGCATACTTTTCAAAGTTAACTAGCTAGTGCATTCTCTCTTAAAAGTCAGATTAATTATAATCTACTTCCTCTTTCTTTAAATATTAGGAAGTTTTAATAATTGTTTCTGTAGATAATTAATAGCTTCCAGAATTATCATTTTTATTGGTGTATTTTACTCTGACAGTTTGTTCTGCTTTAATATGTGTTTTTGCAATGTGAATCAGCTCACGTATAACTGGAATCAGAAGATGATGTTATCTTGGCGGTTGCATTGGTTCACATGTGATTTTTCCCAGCATGTTCATGTTTTGTATCACTGTGAAACAGCATCTGAATGCAAAGTGCACGTCTTGGGCTGGGCTGCACTGTGCCATTTCATTCACAGCCCGCCTCCTGGCTCCACTGGGCTCTCTAGTAGGAGCTTATGACGGGCTCTCCCTGGTCTTTGGGCACGTTGCCCTCTCTCCACAACCCGGCAGCCCAGCCCTTCCACAAATTAGCTTTAGTTTTTGTTTTTGTTTTTCCTAATGCAAGGTCTCATTTATATAATAGTATTTCTTTATTAGTCATGTAATAGTTTTTAAAATTGTGCTGTATTTTTATTAGGAATAGTATTGTTTTTGCTTAGCACAGCATTATAAAGTTTTATATGTTTTGAGTGGAAATGGCATATGTTTTGAGCAGCTTAACCCCTAAACTATTCTTTTTAGTGGGTGATTTTTTACATTTGAGGGTTTTTTTTCCAGGAATACACATGTTGCATTAAGGCGAAAACACCTGTACATTGTTCGTCAATTGAGAGAATAACGGCAACAACAATAGCAAAAGCCCATAAGGAGATCTGGACTCCAAACCGCATCTGAAATGCTTACCTATGCCTGAGAGTGGGTATTTACATATGACCGACATTCCAAGTAACATGCTTTGTTGCTTTGTTTATATCACCGGTTGCGCTAACTTCTTGATAATCAGTGCTCACACACAAGTCCTGGGATTCCAGAAACAACAGCAAAGGTGGTTATTTTACTTACAAAGATCTAGACCAAAGGCAAAGGAGAATGTAGATTTTGACTGAACACTGAGACCAAAGATGAAGTTCCATGTCTCTATTAGAAAGAAGAAAAGTACATTGACCTATAAAAATCATCTACGTAATTTTTGAGATTTTGGTATGTATACTCTTTAGGTCCTAAAAGCCTGAAGAATATGGCACACTTTTTCCTAGCCTATTTTTTTGACCCAATATAATGCCCCTTTGTAGTTATACGACCCAATATAAATGTCCCTTAGGAAAGGGCTTCATGAATGGCATGTCCATATTCTAGAGTTAGAGTGCTTCTCTCCCAGGTAAAAGAAATCTGCTACCAAGTGGTACTTATGGAGAAGTTGTTCTTTTTGTGTGTGTTTGTAGGAAAGGAGTATAAAAATCAATTTATATATACCGACCTCAATTTAGTGCCCTTAAAGTATCTGTTTTTTAAGGAAAGCTATAATAAATAATAGCTCTTAAAATATATGTATTGTTGGGAAGGTAGGTTCTAGTGCTACAATATCTGGGTTTAAAGCTAGGTTATATTACTTCCCTGCTGTGTGACCTTGGTAAATTACTTAATATCTTTGTCTCAATTTTATCATTTTTAAAACTAGGGATAAAATAATTCCATTTATATAGGATTCCTAGAAGGTTTAAGTGTAACATATATAAAGTAATCAGCATATTGCCTGGCACATAATCAGTGCTTGATGCCTGTTAGCCTTCTAATGATGCTTGTGAGTCTTTTTCCAAATTATAAGTAAAATCATGACTATAAAATAGTTAACATTATAAGGAGGCCCCCATGTGAAAAAGCATAGTATGCTGTCACGATGACTAGAGTCAGAATTGAGATAATCAGGCTTATTGATCACCGGAATCAGTGGCTTCTCCTTCTCTTAAGCAGTCTGATCCTATGGACAAGAGGGTATTATACATTACTGAATGAGAATTCCTGTCAAAGAGAAAATGAGAAATGATGCAATAAATGGCTATCGGCTAATGTCTAATATTCAACTGAAGATTGCCAGTGACTTTTGGATCTTTCTCGTAAACAAGCATTTTTATTTTTTCCCCCATAATCTGTCTTCTGTACTCATTCATGCAGTATGCCATCAAAGGACAAGATGTCTATGACCACATGTTGAGCAGCCATGGCGGGTATAGTCAAAAATGCAGGCTCTGGCTTTAGAATGTCTGGCTCTTCTATGACCCAGCTGTGACACTCTAGCAGGTTGCCTAACACTCTGGACCTTGGTTTTCCAATCTGTACAATGGAGATAATATTATACCTACTGCATAGGTTTGTTATGAGGACTATAGAATCTAGTAAATATAAAATACATGGTGTCTTGCATGTAATAAGTATTCAACATATGATAGGTATTAATTATTTTAAATTTTCATTTATTTTTAATCATTTAAAAATAATCCATCACTTTACAGAGAAGTAAAATCACCTATGTCCACACACCTTGCTACAAGTGTTGAAAATAATGGAAATGGTAATAAAGAAGGAGAAGAAAAACAATTACTTTCATTTAGCTGGAGGAAGCTCATTGGGGAAGAATCTCTGTACCTCTTAAGGACAGAATGTATATAACTTTGTGGCTCTGGTGGAGACAAAGTAGAGAGAAAGAGAGAGAGAAGTATGAACAGATGAGGACTAATGAATAAAATAAGAGATGAGTAGGTTTACTTTTGTGGAAAAGAAGAATGGTAATGGGGGAAGAAAAACAATAAGATAGATGATTGTGGACTATCAGAAAAATACCATTAAAACTATTGATTATGGTAATACTAGCTACTATAGTACAAAAATGATGAACTATCAGTGTCTTAACACAAAAGAAATATTTCCTGCTCATGTCACAGTCCAGTGAAGCGGTTCCTGGTTGGGCAGCTCTCTTCTAATGGTGTTTTGGGATCCAAGCCCCTCATATCTGTGATCCGCTATCTTTAACACATAGATCTCATGGGCCATCTTGTGAGGACTTCTGTTCTAACCAACTGGAAGAGGAAATCTTGTGGAATATTGGAGGCAGAAGGATTTTATGGGCCAGGCCTTGAAGTGGTGCTTATTTCGGCCCACATTCCGCTAGCCAGAATTCAGTCTCATGCCATACCTACATTTAACTGTATGCTCAAAGGAAAGAATACAAGTTTTGAAACTCATCGCAGCCTCTGCCTCATGTTCTTTTATGCAGAATAACTATGTCACCCTTCTTAATATAAACCAATACAAATTTGTGATCTAACTAGGAATAAGAGAAAATTGAACTGGACTTGAATATTCAGAGACAAATGAACTGAATCCATCAAATTACTACAAAATAATAATCTATGAGTTAATTTTTATGCAAATCAAAATCATCTCCAAACAGCCTTTCTATGATAACTTTAGAAGAGCAGTAGCTAGTGCTGAGTTCTTAATCTGTTTGAGGCACTGTGCTAAGACCTTTATACATATTATCCCATTTATTTACCTTTACTATACTGCTGTGAAGTAGAAATTATTATTACTGTTTTATAGATTAAGATACTGAATCCCAAGAAAGGTACTGACTTGCCCAAGATCATAAAGATAGTAAGTGGTAGGATAGAGATTCAAACATAGGTGTTATTACCAAAGCTATCAGACTCTACTGCCTCCTATGACTTCTGATCACTTCTCAATTCAGAATTCCTGCATAAACTCATTTGGTACTCCAATATGGCTCTCTGCAAATTTTGATGTGTATGTTGTTTATAAGCTCTATCAGTTAGCCATTGCTGGGAAACTGATAATTCCCAAATACAGGGGCTTATAATAACAACACAAGGATAACTTGTTATTTCTCATTATTCTGTCAGTTGACTGGATGGCTCTTCTGTTTTTTTGCTTTTTGTTTTATTAATAAAAATTATTAGGGTGACATTGGTTAATAAAATCATATAGGTTTCAAGTGCACAATTCAATAATACATCATATGTTTATTGCATTGTGTGTTCTCCACCCAAAGTTAAATTCCTTCCATCATCATATATCCAACCACCTTAACCCCTACCTACATCCCCCTCCACCCCCATGGCTTTTCTGTTTTACTGGGTATTAGATGGAGTCACTCAGGAAGATGCACTCAACTGGTGACTGAGCTAGCTAGAAGGTCCAAGAAAGCCTCCCTTGCATGCCTGGGGCCCTGATGCTGTCACCTGTGGTACCTCAATTGTCCTTTATATGGCCTCACTCTCCACCGTCTTTCCTCCTCCAGGACCTGTCCACATGGACTCTTTCTAGAGGGAGAGCCTGAACTTCATTAACAGTGTGGGAGATGTCTTCAAAAAGGAAGGAAGCAGAAGCTCCCAATCCTTTTAAAGGTTAGCTTGAACACAGCTCAACATCACTTCTGCCACATTCTATTGGTCCAAGTAGCCATGAAGCCAGCCCGCAATAAAGGAGTAAGGAAAAAGACTTCACCCCTTGGTGGGAGGAGCAACAAAGAATTTGTGGCCATCTTTAATCAACCACATAGCATTCTTTGTGCGAGTATCTGGCACTGTCATCCCAACTAAACTCCTGAAGACAAGGTCTAGATCTTCTTGTTTTTATAATTGATTTTTAGGTCTTAGGACTATACTCTGCATACAATGGGTTTCAAAAAAGTCAATTGAGTGACCATAGAAAAACCATAACCTATACTATTTAGATGGGAGAAAAAGCAACCTGGAACACTCATAACAGAGCACAGACCCTCAGGGCATCTTAGGCTCCTCACCTGTGAAATTTGATGAGTAACTCTTTGAAACCATTTTCTTACCAGAGAAACCATGGCAATGCACTAATATCTCTTTACAAGTTCTCTGTTTCTGTACCCACCCAATTTCAAATGCTTACCCACCTGTCTGAGCTAAATATGGAGCCTTTCTGCTGATTCAGTTCTGAAAGTTGTGATGCATGATACATTTGGAATTTAGGGAAAATGATGATTTAACAAATGTTCAACAAATCAACAATTAAATGAAAAGATTCTGCTAAAATAAGATCTCTGCCTATTTTTGTTGGCTGTCTCTTAGAAAAAATAAAATTACCTAAGGGATACATAAAAAGTATCTTGGTTCTTACTGTACCTGTTTTGAAGCATAAGTGGCTATAGGTCTCACCTTAGGCATACAGTGAGCATCACTATGTATTTGTTCACTATAAGAGATATTTGCTAGGTAAGGCACATATGTGCGTGTGCGCGCGCGCACACACACACACACACACACACACACACACACACACCCCACACACCTGTAAAGGCCAATAAAGAAGATGAAAAATAAAAGAAGATAAAATTGTACAAGTATAACAGAATGAAACTGAATAGAAATCAGCTGTTAAGTTAACCTTATCAGTAAAACACAGGGTTGGCTCTAGGGAAAGTAAAATAGCTCAGTTAAATTTACTCTGCCTTCCTTTGCATTGGATATCCTGAGACGGAGTTGTAAGGTTTGCTGTACTAAAAGTAATATCTTTTTCTTCCATTCAGGTCTCTTTCTTTGTCAAGATCCTTTAAGTAGAAAATGACAAAAATTTATGAGGGTTACATCCAAAAGCAAAGGCCCTGGGCATATTGTTAGAAAGATAAAGACTGTTCACTTGGGAGTCCTCTGTTCTCTGTTCCTTTATTACCTGAGAAAAGTAATTGACATGCGGTTCTTGACAGATGTTGACAAGGGAAAAACATGTAACTAAGCCCCTCAGAGTTTTTGCAAAGGATGATTATGATTCTTGTCTCCATGTTCCATAACCTCAAGAGTACAATCAAATTTCCTCCCTTACCCTAAGTGCCAAGCAGACATCTATGCAGATGTTATAGGACTATATCAGCATCTGGCCAAAGAATAGAATTCTCTCATCTCACATAAAGGGCATACACAATAGAGGCCATTGAACGTGGACTGAGTGCTTTGATATATTTTATTGTTACTCTCTCTTGAAATAGATTGATTGCTATGGAGAAAGAATTCACTAAAAATTTTCCTTTTTAACTGTCAGAGCTTGTATGTGGGTATGCACCACAATATTAAACAATTTATTGTTTTACTCCAATATTGTACCCATATTTTATTTGATAAATGGTAAGATGATAGGAATATTAACAAATACGCTATTAGAAAGCACTGCATAAAAATAAGAATTAGATTTTGAAAGGAAACATTTTCTCAGTATTTGCCAAAGATGCAGGTGAAAAGTTGAAAGATTGTCAGTGATACAGATGTTCCAAACACCCAGATGTTATGCAGAGAAGATATTTGGCAACAAATAAAATTTTCTTTTTTCATCCATATGGTTCATTTTATACAATTTTGTACAAAATTGTAGAATAGTGTAAATTATAGGCATATTTTAGTTTTTAAAAATAAAATTAGAAAAAATGTAAGAATACTGTTTTTATGTTTATTTTCTGTATACCTGCAATAATAAACTGAAAATTCCTAGGGTGTTATTTGAAAGAGAATTGTTCCTGATAAAATATCACACTGATCTCATTTTAGTACAGTCTGAATTCTTTTTTCACTTTATATTACTCTATATTTTAACAGTATGTATAAATAGTAATTTGAGATTTGTTTGCTTTTTCCCTCACATTTTCCAGTCTCACTCCCCCCACATTCACTCCTGCAGCAGGCTCTGTGGGGTGTTAGCAGTGAGGGAGGGCATATCAGAGTGAAAAGCACAAATAGCCCTAAGACTTCCTAGATTTGATTTCCAAAAGCTTAAGTTTCAAAGAAGGGAGTCCAGTTAATATACAGAAAATAAAGACGTGTGCTCTTTCTTGCACACCCAAGTTTGTGGCCACACACACTGAAATTGAACAGTGCACTTAGAAATTATGCTATTGTGATTGTATCAGCTAGCTCAGGTGGGTTTAGGTGTTCTGTAGGAACAATCAAGTGCAAAATCTCCTTGCAACAACAAAGGGCTATTTCTCTTTCACGTTAGACATCTGCCATGGGTCCTCTTTACTGGATATCGAAGAGAAGTCCCAATCTGGAATGCTAGCTTTCTATGGCCAAGAGGAAAAGGACAATGGCGGGCCACACCATGGCTTCTAAAGCTTCTGCTTGAAAGTGGCCTATGTCACTTCTACTAATATATTATTGGACAAAATGAGTCCTATGGTCAAGCCTGACATCTATGGGTAAGAAACGTAATCCTGTAACCAAGACGGGCTCCAGAGAGAGAGACCCAGCAGGGAGGGGTGTGAATATTTTTACCTCAGTACAACTTAACCACGATCGTCATTTTAAGCATACATATGTTCTTAATGGTGCAGATTACTGGGTTAGATTGTCAAAATAGTTATTCGTTTCAGGTATTTTTCCTTTGGGAGATTATAAAATATGAGTGGAAACACTAACTCAGACAGATAGAAAACAGAATGAGAATAGTGAAGTAGTTTTGCATGTTTCCAGATTGGTATGCATAATTGTGTTTATAAGTCATATAGAGAATGAAAATAAATTCATGCTCGGAGAAGAGAACAAATAATTGAGAAAACTGATCTCCATCTAGTCAAACTGGGAAAAGTGTGTGAAGAAAAAGTTTGTGGTTTAGGATCTATTTGAATGGGGGCAGGGGATAATAAATAATGATGACTAATATTTATGTGTCCTTTAACAATTTGTAACTGTTATTTTGTTTCATACTTTTAGTATTAAAAGGAAGATATCATCACTTCCATTTAGCAATGAGGACACTGAGGCTCAGGTTAAATGGTTGACCTATGTTTTTAGAATAAGTGTCAGAATCAGGATTTAAGCAATCTGCTCTCATTCTATTCATTGTCTGCTTTACATACTGAAAAGGACCACTGAAGAGGCTCCAAAATGAGGGAATAGACTGCAAGCAAGTAGCCTGAGCACAATGTAAAAGTCCACTTTTGGGGGTGGGCAGAGATCTCCTATGAGAGAAAATGAAGGAAGTGAAATCATTTGCCATATATACTGCCTATAGTATTTCGAAATCCTTAACCGGTGACATGGGAAAAAGTGCAAGGATTCATTCAAGAAATATTGGCTGGTGACCTGAAAACTGGATGACAGCAGAGGCATTGGTGATACAGATTGTGGATATGAAAACTTACTTGGGTCTAAAAGTCAGATGTAAAACCATCTTAACCATTGAGTCTTATTTTCCAATTCCCACATTCGATTCCCTGAGGCTAGGAAGATATTAAGTGCAAAGGGGGTTCTTGGCTTGCTTTGAAGAAGGACCTTATGGCTCCTATCATTAGAAAAGATGCAGAGTACTGGCATTGTTGAAAAACGGTGTGATGCTGCCCACTTCTGGTCAGAGATTACAGTGAGGGATGCTGCAATGGATTTGGTTTCTGTTCGTTCAGGTCTTTTGAGAAGCAATCACCAGTATGAGACTAGATATGCAAAAGATTTATTCAGTGAAAAACCTACAAAAGATAAAGTGGAGGAAGCAGGAGAAGGTGAGGAGAACATCAGACTATGATGCAGATATTACACCTGAGAATGAGAAGAGGAAGGAAAGAGGGTTGAGTAGAAACATTCTCAGATTGCACGGTAGTTTTAGGAAAGTTTAGTCATGCTTGAGGACTTGGGGAATGTTCAGACCGAAATGGACAGTCACAGGAATTCTGTGTCTAGCAAGAGTGGGTTGGAAATAGTGCCCTCATTCTCCTCAGCCAGTGGCCGAGAGCACTCCGTGGAGGTGTGGCCTCAGTGTGAGCACGGTAATGGATCCAGAGAAGCAGGAACCAAAGCCTGCAGTCAACCATACTCTCCACAGCGGATCTGTGACACCACAGCCATCCCCTTGTACCACACACAGATCTACTTTTCCATTTAGATTCAGGGCAAAGTTCCTCCACGGTTCCCATGGGCCTCTCTTCACAAGGGGAAACTTATAGGGAAGTTGATAGGATAAATGAGAGTTCTTGGGACTGTAACTGGTACTCAGCCTCCTACCACTCCGTTAGCATTTCGAATTCCCCTCATTCTCAGCTACCACCTTGGACTATCTAAGTATGAGACCTAGTGGTGTTACCTGAATCTTTATCCTTAATGTTTCAGCCTTTGGCGACCATATGTATTTCAAACTAGATTGCTGTACATATCTATTAACCATTACAGTGGAGAAGGAGATATCAATCAGTTAGTGCCCAAATGGATCACCTGGATTCCACACCTATTTCTCCCTGACCCTATTGTGTAAAAACAGTCCTTACCTCTTCCTGTTGGTAAAGGTAAATTATCATGCCAGTGACCTGCCATGGTTACTCTTCTTCTGGCCTGTTGCTATATTTGTCCTGGTAGCAGCCATAGCTATGGTTCAATAGAACCCTTTCTTTGTCCCCTGAAAAGAGTGTTCTCTCTTTGAGGACCAGTAACTCTAAGAGTTTATAGTTGTGAGAAGCACAAAATCTCCTAGCATGTCATTAGGAGGGATGGTAAGCCAATCCTTTGGTTCCCAGATTCACGTATACTTCCTATGGGGAAAATAGCATCATGTAGAGTTTCTGATCTAATGCACACACCACATCCTGAAGGATGGAATGCAATTCTTACAGAGCACTGCCTCTGAGCTGAAGCTCCAACTGTGTCTCAAGAAGGTTGTTCCAGTACTCTCTGAGGCCAGCTGCTTCTGTATGGTGTGGTATTTGTCAATATCAGGGGGGATCCTATGGTCACTTCCCATAATTCCTTTGCTTTGAAGTTGTTTCCGTGGTTGGATGCTATATTGTCTAGGATCTATGCTTGTGAATCAAGGCATTTTATAAGTTCCCAAATAGCAGTGCTGGCTGAGACTCTGTAGGAAGAAATGGCAAACATATACTTGGAATAGGTATCTTTCCCTGTGATGATGAACCACTGGCCTTTCTAGGATAAAAATGTAGCGGCCAGTTGGATTCATTGAAGAAAAGTATTATTTCAGGGGCTCGATGTTGAAATTCAGAGGCAGCAGTAGTTACATTGGCTTTTAAAAGGGAGTCCATGCTGGTGGGTTCATATACAGCCTCTGTCACTACCACTGTGGCCACTCCATTCATGTATCCAGATGCTGGTTCCGGGGTGGGCACAGACAAAGAATGGTTAACATCAGTCAGACAAGTCATTTTATCGACTTGATTGTTAAATGCCTCTTCAGTGGTAGATGTTTTCTGGTGACCATTAAGATGTAATACAAAAATTCACACTTTTGCTCACTCCACTATGTCCTTTCACATGTTCCTCCTCACATCTTGCCTCTAATTTTCTAGTCCTTTTCCTTCCAAGAGCCCGACAATTGGCCGCTGCCCAGGAATCTCTGTCTATTCTCATGTTGGGCCACTTCCTCTTATACACTAAAAGGATCATCAGGTGTACTGCTCTCAGACCTGCCAACAGGGAATGTTTTTACTCTCCATTGTCTTTTAAGACCACTCCTGTTATTGTCCCTTTTCAGCTTGCCCCCATGTCAAACTATGCCATACTTTGGCCCCTAGTTATATGGTTTCCTCAGTCTCAGGCCTATCTACATATATGCCCCAATTTTGAAACGAGTCTTGAAAAGCATTTTCAGAATAATATTGCTCATGCTATACCACAGAAGTTATGCATTTTCTCTTCCTATCCTCATCTTTTACATTTATTTGATGCCTCAACTACTAGAATTATATGTTTTAATTAATAAACAGGACTAATACATATCTTATTCCAAGGTGCCAAATTTAGCACCATTCAGAAATATCTTGTTTATATGCACATTTGCATTTATTCTAGATTTTTAAAAAAGTAAAGATATACAAACCCAGTCTTTGCTTACATGAATATCCTTCTCATATTTGTATTCATAGTAGTTTTCTATATACTACTTTCATCCAGAAAAGTAGGTAACTGAAGTCACATTCTCCAGTTAATAAAGGGACATCATTGTCATGTTTTTAATTACACAATAAACCATAATTGAACAGTCAACAATTTTTGTAATATGGGAACGCTTTTAAGAATTAGGGATGGCGAAGTGAGGCAATGCACAGCTACTTTTGTATATTCCAAAGACTGCTGTTTACACGAGCAATTAGACTTGTTCTGCACTGTCCCCTAGTGCAGAAACAGGAAGAAACAGAAACTATGGGAAGGCGGATTTTGAGACAATAGAATAAAATTTCTATGACCAAGCTACACAAAATTGAAATGGGTTGTAGCTAAAGGAAGTAAGTGTTTAATGGAAGGGTGTAAGTGTTCAATGGCGTGTCTAACAAGAGACTACTTGACTAAATCTTAGGGATATTTTAGAGAGAATTCATAGACTATATAGAAAGAAGTGGAGAGAGCACCTCTGAAAAAAATCTAAGAAAGCAGCACAGCACAATGAAAACATAGGTTTAAACCAAAACTTAATAGCAATGTCAACTTTGTCAAATTACATTATTTTCTCCTTTTTAAATGGGAAAAACAATACTAGCTACCTTGCATGGTTTTGTGAAGCTCTAATATAATGAAAATTGTGTCTAATAGAATGTCTAGTACATGGTTCAATGAAATTTCTTATTATGCTCTGATTTTATGTAGTTAAACCTTCTGTAGCCACGACCGTTTTAATCTATAAAAATGGTAGTTATATGTGATTTAATCTGATATTATTAACGAAACTAGACATAATTAAATCTTAATTCCTAAAATATTTAAGATTCTAATACTCTGATTTAGGATCTGATATTTACAAATTTTTTGATTTTTAAAGATTCCTTATTATTTTATAAAAAAAAATTATAGTGTGATGATTTAGAGATGAGAAGTTTTCTTCTTGGTTTTATGCGGCTCCAAATGATTAGGTTGACCCCTGATCTTGAAAAGCTTTTTCAAAATCATACTGCTCATGCTATACTTCAGAAGTACAAAATTGCTGGATTAGATAGAATTCTAAAACTCATGTGGCCTGAAAGCCCACATCACAAATTTATGAGGAGGGGTTATATATGAGTAGAAAAGTCATTATGTCTTCTGTACCCCAGTCATATGCTCTGACGATTAAAGCAGATTATCAAGGAGAAATTAGACAATTATGTTAACGGATACTCTTCTTCTCAACTTGCTCTTTGGAAGTAGCTGAGAGTAAGGGGGGTATGAATTGATATTTCTGTAAATCAGAGCTCTGTAAATTGTGGCATAGTTTTAGCAAGTGTTGGAGCTTTAGTATTTTACTCCACCAGAGTTTAGAATTGCAATTTTCTATTGTAAGTACTTTCCGCTACTGAAATCACATGAGTCCACTTGAGGCATATGCATAGGTGTATTTTAAGGCAATCTATTTCCTGACATAAGTAAATGTTTGGTACTTTAATTATAACTCGTCAAGAAAGACCATCTATTTACCTGTCTGTTGATCAAACTTTCTAAATTAAGGAGGGAAGAAAAATGTGAATGCCATCTGTACTTAGAAGAAATAACAATAATTTACCTATGCAAGAAAATTATAGTGTACTCGTAATAAGCTATGGTGGATAATGCTCTAGGAAACCAATTGGATATATCAGTTATATGATTATTCTAGAACCTACATTTCTAACCACTTAAATTTAAATAAACAAACCAAAAAAAATCTCACTACCTCAATCTTTGCAAAAAAATAAAGATCCCCTTTCCTGTAAAAGTGACTAATAATAACTAATAGTTTATGGCTTAAAATGTAATTTGAACTATAACCTATTACTTCACAGGGATATCACTGTCAATTCCTTTATACTTTGTTTGACAAAAGAAAAATGGTTTGTTTTTACATGACAAATACTTAGGCACAAGTCTGAAAACAAAAGAGTTTCTTCCCAGCAGAGCTGAGCAGATTAGGTCTAAAACAATTTTTTTAAAAATTACCCATAGATCAAAGCAAAGAATAGGACAAAGTTTCATGAATGAACATCAGGGGCATAGCATAGGTCCAGGAGAGAGAGAAAAATATACCAGGAAACCAAAAACAGTGCAGCCAGTTGTCATTCTAGAAACATGGCAAATGGTTAAAGTCAAAAGTTGCATAAATAACTAAAAAAGCCAAAGTCCAGACCACAAGGCAGAATCTATGAGAATAACACAAATTGGCTCTAACACCCAAGCTGGAAATGGAAGCCAAGTAGAGGTGTCTAGTCACAGAGCCCAAAGGGCAATTGCTGAAACAACAGAGCTTTGTTTCCAGCCCTTTTAGAAAGGCAACAGAAGATAATATCTGTGCCTCTCTGGCATGGTCAGATTAGAGGCAAGGATGGGCTGATTGAGAGTTTTGCATCTGTCCAACAAGGTCAGAAGACATTCTGATTCCCTAGAAGTTGTTGTAATGGAACGTAAGGATATGGAAAAGTCAGAGAGAATCAGACAGACTGAACACTCTTGAACTAATTTACTTTGGCCAGGTGACTTTTCTGCATGATTTCCTTATTTCAGGGCAGGAGAAAGAGAACCAGAAATTTGAACTGTTATGTTACAGCAAGTGTTGACTTACTGTTCTTTTAAATAACATTTCCTGTATTATGTCTAGTTAGTAGCATTAAGGACTGAATCCAGTTAAAAAAAAGGAAAGAGAGTGTTGGGCTTGTTCGATTCAAACCAATGGGAGAGAAACAATAAGTAAAGAGAAAAAGTGATTTAACTGGGTAGTTTGCAATTTTGAAAACTCCATAGGTCATTTCTATATTACACTGAGAATGCACTTGCTTTTCGTTGGCCCGCCCCGCTTCATGATTTTCCATTACTACCCTCAGCATTTACAGAGTGTAAATGAGAGACCAAGAGATATCACCAGCCCATTGTCCTCCTGAGACACTAACAGTACATGCCCCTGAGCACAGTTGTGGGCTCCCAACAGATCAACAAGTTTAACATTTCCTCTAACTGATGGTATTAAGCTAATGATTTTCTCTTACAGGAAGCTTTTTTTCTGATACTGTCTAAATTTTCCTTTTCCTAATTGCTTCTAACTGCTCACTCCCATGGTTATTTCTTTGTGCACTGGAAAACAATAACAATCCCCTCATTAGTTTTCTATTTTAGACCTGGTTTTGTCAGTCTAGAGAGTCAGATGGTTTATATTTAACTCCTCTTAAGTTTCTCCCATTAGTCATTCAAAACCGTCATTCCCTTAGTCACTTTGTTTGTTGGTTAGTTGGTTGGTTGGTTTTCAGTTTATGATACTTGGCTTCAGAATAAAAACAGTAGTTTCAGGAACAGCTCATAGGGTGGGGTCAGATACTTTCATCTATAGACTGGTTTTACATATTCCTTGGTACTAATCTAATTTTCATTCTTTTTCAATCTATATCTCCTTTAGCCTCCTGTAATTAGTTTTCAGTTCCTTCTAGCAATGATATCTTCCTCCTGTAATTAGTTTTCAGTTCCTTCTAGCAATGATATCTTGAGGAATAGTTTTTATGATATGTTGTTTTCCTTAGAAAATGCCTAACATAGGGTTGGAAATCAAGATACTCTTGATAAATGAATGAATAAGTAAATGTTTTAAACATTGCCAGTAAGAATTACCTCTGAATTATTTTTTCTGGACTTATAAGATGTTTCTCTTTTTCTCCTATTTTATCTTTAATACCTCCTAGAGTTCACTTTGATTTAAATGTGTTATCAATCAGACTATTAATCTCATCCCGTACAAGGATTTACATGTATGTTTTTGGCATAAAATTTGTAGAACCAAATGCTTTAAAGTGATTCTTGCCATAAGATTTCTGGCCTGATAAATAACTTAGAAATCATCTAATCTGATTTCAATATTTTAGAGGTGCGAAACCTGACAGAGAAGATGACAGAGTTCTCAGATTATAGAAGATATGATATAAAAGTTTTGAAGCATAATTTTCTCTTTTATTCACATTTTATTCTTTGTGCTGAAAGATGATACCATGTCGTGTTTAATGATCAACTCTTTCACATTACTCAAGCATACAGTTTTTTCTTACATTTGAAAGTATAGCTGCTGTTTAAAGGGCTAATCTCACCTGTGATTCAAATTCTGCAAATTGCGGGCTCTCTGGCAACTCACTACCGATTTCCGAGACTTCCCAGCTAAACCTTGTAATTCTGAGTTAGAAATTGACTTCTTAAAGTTTTGAGACCCATTATAGGTCAATAAACAGTATGCATCTGAGGTTCTTACTGTGATCTCTTTTCTGAATACAGATATTTTCCTTGGTGTATTTTGCCCTTTGCTTCTATATGAAATTTTGAGGTTGGTCACTTGGTGGCGCTGTAGTTAATAGCTTAATTTTCTCATGTATTTTTTTCTATTGCCTATTTAGCTTTTGTTTTAAAAATGAAGTTACGTGAAATATGAGCATCTTTTAAATTCCTCTGCAGGAGAAATGATTTAATGGCTTTTGACTTCTAGATTAATTTTAAACATTAAAAACATTGTAAAAACAGACTCTTGTTAATAATGATCATTATCATAATGGCTTGAGGCATAATCATTTACCAACATTAACGGAGTGATTAAAATCTATCATGAGTTTAATTTGAGAAGATTTAAGTTCCGCTGCAATAAATAGCTGATATTAGTTTCATCTTTGTGAGGCCAAAATTTATCATTATGTGCCTTTGTACTTCCGCTGCTTCATAGAAACCCACTCTTGATAACACAAGCTATTATTATGCTTATTGTTTATGAAACACGTGGCTTTCAGTATGTTAGTACTGAATTGGGCCATATGGTGAACCACATACAGGCAGTCGTCACTGTTTTATGGCCCTGCTATTTGATAATTTATTATTTCATAAGGCAAGTGACTTAATAGATGTTAAGATTAATTATCATGGTCAGTAAAACCTATAGGGAAAGGAAAACGTTCTAGTTTTATGACTCATGTTTATTAGAACTAGATATGATATTTATAATGATCAGATAGTTTTGATATATTTTCATAACTTCACAAAAATGCCTTTAAAATTGTCTAGTTTAAAATTTAGCAATAAATGTCCAGAAATATTCTGTATCAATTGATCAAAAGAAAAAAGAAAAAAGATCCAATGCTAATTTTTTTTTTTTTCACAAAGAACCTGCCTCTGGAATTTAAATTTATTCACCTCTTTATTATTTCTCTTGATGAATCATGAAAAAAATACCCTTGACCTTGAAGAGTATGATACCCAGCAGATAGCCCACAAAGATAATGATCTTACTTTCAAAACTCCTTAGGAAAGTTAGAAGGGGAAAAACAAGCCCACAAAAAACAACAGCCCCAAAATATACTTTGGCAACCATGGAAGAAAAAAACTCCCATTTCTTAATGGATACTGTTTCGTTTCCAGAAGTTTTCCCCAAAGGAACCAACCAAGTAAATATCTCTCACTGAATGATATTAGAAATGATCAGCCTTCCACAGGCTTACTGAAGAATTTTGATCTTTATGGCTATATTAGTTGTTTCCTCTTCAAAACAGGTCAACATTGTTATTCTCATTTTTTCAAAGAGCCAGAGACCCAAGATGGAGAATTAACATGCTCAAGATTGTTTAGTGAGTGGGTAGAAGGCATGTCAATTGGCCAATAAAATGCTAATGTGAAAAGTAAATACTTGCTCTCTACTCAGTTTCTTTCAGTTGTTTCAAAACTTTAGTTCTTTAGAATGCTAGTCTGTGAGTGTGCCAAATTTGAATAGGTAAGCAGTTAAAAAAATTCCCCTCAGAAAATTAGATAATTTAAAACTCATACAGAGAATTTGCTATAATATTGTAATGAAGTAAAAAAAAATCACAAATTTTTAGTCAAATTAAAAGCCTTGGTTAGCTTCACTGAACTTAAGCTATTCATTCACTCATTAATTCACTCATTTATTTAAAATAGTTGTGGAGAATGTACTCTATATAAGATGCTGCTGGGCCTAAGTATTGCCAAGGTGAACTCCTAATGATTCATAGCACCGCAACCTTCCCTCCACCAAATACTTGGTTTACATGCTTGAATAGCATGTCTTTTAAAGACAAAATATGGGTTTAGCATAGAATATTAGAATGGAAGTGACCATAAGAGAGAATTTAGATAAGAAAACTGCATGCCAGAAAAGTAAAATTATTTATTCAAGATCTCACAGTTAGACAGTGGCAAAGATATGTTGCATATGAGTTTTTTGGAGTTCATCCCTTTATATAACTCCCCTTTTAAACATCTTTGTACATCCAAAATGAGAATATTAATTCCCTAAAGCTAGGAATAATTAATATATGTTGAGATAGATTTTTTTTGGATCTGAGGGACAACATAATAGAATGTAATAGTGATTTATTTTGTATTAATGTTCTTCTCAATACAAATTATCCAGTCAAGTTTTGTATGATTTAAAGATGTGAAAATTGTGCTCCCAGGGTTTTAGGAAGCTTCACTGATGACTCTTAATGCTTTTATGCACTGAAAATTTTTCTTTTTCAAATATAGAGAGGAGAGATAACACTTTCTTCTACAAGAATTAATAGCTATAAATTTGTCCCATATTTACAGATTTATTATTCATAATAAAAACATTTTAAGTGCTTTGGTTGTTGCTGCTATTGCATGAAAATATCTCGCTCTATTTATTTCGTACCTTTGGCCATTAAAAGTCAAGGCTCCACATTTGAACTTTTATAAAACTTTTCTTTCCTTGTGTTTAATAATTATTTTAGTATTTTAAAGTAATTTAAATATTTAAAAATAATTAAAATAATATATGAGGATGATATGAAAATGGGACTAAGACAAGATCCAAAGCCTGTGGAGCAAAATGGAGGATCATGACACACAGAGAAAGGTATCCAGCTACTGGACCATTAAAGCTTGCGTATAATGGTCTGACCACTTATCTGCTTAATTTCCTGCTAGCCAGACATGATCACATCAATTTCCTTTACAAGCAACAATTACACAATTGAATTTGCAAGGGGAGCAAAGTCATTTTAGACTCTGAACACACCAGGGCCATGAGTTAATTGAGATCCTCTAAGGAGAAGAAAAAATGCCTACCATGTTTGGAAAGTTAAATTGTGAAGGCATGCAACACTGTGAAAGTTTCCTCATGAAAAACCTCAGAAATCTCAGAAATTAAACCATGTTTTTTATTTTGTTTTGGTATTTTATAGAGAGAAATTTTGCCAAGGAAAGAAAATTTAAAAAAATTTTTAATCTTTCTCCTCCCCATCCCCCCCAAAAAAGTCAGCCCTTGTCTTTATAACCATACTACTTCCCTCAGCCAGTGATAACAGTTGTACCTCTATGTTCATTCACCCATTTTTCTTTTAAACGATTCATTGCTTTTCTTGATCACTTTGTCATATCCTTACAGAAATTACTATTTCAGGGTGCCTGGATTTGAACATTACATGAATGGATTCACATGCTCTCTTCTGTGATTTGTTTCCTTCACTCTACATCATGTTTCTAGGTTCATCTGTGCTGACACATGAAGTGCGGGTCTTCCCTTTGCACTGTGGTATAGTTTTCCACTGTATGACTCCAGTAAAATTCTTTTTTTCTATTATATGATTTATGTATAATTGAATTGTTTTCATAATTTTGTTGTTGTGGGCAAAACTTCTATGTAGCATTCTTGTACATGTCTCCAGATGCACATGTGCAACAGTTTTTCTAGTTTATAGACCTGAAAATGAAATTGCTGGGCCAGAAGGTATTTTTTCTAAAGTGTTTGTACCAATTACCTACCTTCAAGCAACGGATGGCAGCTCTGTTGTTCCAAACTTGTCAAGACTTGATAATTTCCAACTTTAAAAAATTTCAGCAAACTGAGAAGTAAAAAATGGTATCTCCTTATAGTTTTAATTTGCACATCTTCAATTTCTAACAAGGGTACTTATTTATGTTTTTGCCCACTTATCTATTGCATTATTCTTCTTTTTCTATTGATTATAGATTTTCTTTAAATATTCTGAATTCTAGTTCTCTGTTGGTTATGTGTTTGTAAATATTTCTGCCAGTTCATGACTTGTATTTTTCCTTTTTTTTAATGGTATGTATTATGAATAGATGCTTGTAATTTTAATATGGTCAAAATTGTCAATCAGATCATTTATAATTTGTACTTTTCTGTCTTGTTTAAGAATTTTTTTTCTTATTTGGAATTTTTAAATAAATTCTAAAGTTCTAAAGTTTTCACTTTTACTTCTAAGTCCTTAATCCATTTGGAATTGATTTTTAGGTGTGATGTAAGAAAGGGATCCATTTAAAAATCTATGGGGATAACTAATTGTCCCACAACTTTGTGTCTTTTTGATATTAAGAGAATCATCTATAGGATAAGAGACTACAAGAGATCTGATTTGTAGGAATTTGGCTCTTTCAAATGACAGCAATTTAATAATAAGAGAAGCTGAGTAAAGGAAAGCAAATCCTTTATTGAATAATTCACCCTTTCCCTTCTAATCTGTATTGCCAGTCTGATCATATATTAGAGGTCCTAATACACGCAAGTCTGTTTCTGGGAATTCTAAACAGTTGCATCTAATTATATTAAAAAATATTGAATACTTAGTATATAACAGGTAGAGTTCTATACTCTGGAGACACAGCCATGAACAATAATAAGAAATCCCTGCCTTTGTGTAGTTTGTGTAGAGACTGATGATAAAGAGATGCTTAAGTAAAATGTATGATATGTTAAAGGGTTATAAGTTGCTATGGAGAAATTAAAATAGGGAAGAGGAATAGAA
>NW_006442484.1:50162826-50263870 GCF_000325575.1 Pteropus alecto
TGGGGAGAGGAGGCCGTGCTCTTTTACGTAGCAATCTTGACTACTAACATGGCTTTTGAGCAGAGAGCTGAAGGAGGTGAAGTGAGGGAGTGAGCTTTGCTGACAACCATTATACCAATAGTATGCCATTAGTTGTTTGTCTACCTGTCCATTCCTGCGTGAATTTCTGTCTAAATTTCTGTGGTGTATAATAAATCCAAATGTTTAGCTTGAGTTTTCTATCTATTTAGTTTTTCCACTGACCTTCGTCTGTTCTTGTCTATTTACTTTCCCATTTGACTATCAGAATCAATTTGTCAAGTTCAGTGACAAAACAAAATAAAGAAGAACAAAAAAAAGTGTTTGAATTTTAATTATAGTCACATTGAAGCTGTAGATTAATTTAGGAAAAACTGGTATCTTTCTACCACTGAGTATCCCAAATCATGAATATGGTACATCTTTCTATTTAGCTCTTTTTTTCATAAACTTCAACCGATTTTATAATTTTTTCCATAAGGCCTTGCACATATTTTCTTTGATTTAATCTTAAGTAATTTATCATTTTTGTTTCTATTCTAAGTGGTATATATTTTATTGTGGTAAAATATACATAACATAAAATTTACCATTTTAACCATTTTTAAGCAGACAACTCAGTGGCATTAAATATATTCACAATGTTATGCAACCATCACCACTATCCATTTCTAGGACTTGTTCATCATCCCTAACAGAAACTCTGCACTTACTAAATAATAACTCACAATCGCCCTCATCCTCCAGGCCCTGGTAACTTTCCGTTATATTTTCTGTCTCTTGAATTTGCCTATTCTAAGTTCCTTGTATAAGTTCCAAACATACAATGTTTGTCCTTCTGTGTCTGGCTAATTTCACTTCACATAATGTTTTTAAAGTTCATCTATCTATGTTTTGGCATGTATCAGAATTTTATTCTTTTTTAAGGCTCAATAATATTCCATTATATGTACATTTTTTAAATCCATCTATCCATTCCTGGACATTTGGGTCATTTCTATCTTTTGGCTATTATAAATAATGCTGCTATGAATATGGGTTCAAAAAGCTGTTTAAGCCCTCGTTTTCATTTCTTCTGAGTGTATACCTAGGAGTGGAATTGCTGGGTCATATAACAATTCTATGTTTAAGTTTTTTAGGAACCACCAAATTGTTTTCCACAATGACTAAACTATTTTACATTCCCACTAATAATGTCAGTGTGTTCCTATCTCTCCACATCCTTACCCACATTTGTTATTTTCCATTTTTTTTTTCAACAATAGCGATCCTAATGAGTGTAAAGAGGTATCTCATTGTCATTTTGCTTTACATTTCCCTAATGACTAGTAATGTTGAGCACATTCTCATGTGCTTATTGGCCACGTGAATACCTTCTTTGGAGAAATGAATATGCAAGCCCTTTGACCATTTTTTAAAATGGGTTGTCTGGTTTTTTGTTATTAAATTCTAGTTTTTTTAATATTCTAGATGTTAACCCCTCGATATACAATTTGCAAATCTTTTCTCCCATTCTGTGGATTGTGTTTTCACTCTCTTAATAGTGTCCTCTGAGGCTAAAAAGCTTTTAATTTTGATGACGGCTAATTTCTCTTATTTTTTTTTTTTTTGTTGTTGCCTGTGCTTTTATTGTCATGTCCGAGAAATCACTGATAATCTGATGTCATGAAAATTTTCTCCTGTATTCTTCTAAAAGTTTTATGTTTTTAGCTCTAACGTTTAGATTTTTGATCCATTTTGTGTTAACTTCTGTATATGGTGTAAGGCATAGACGGTATAACTTTTTAAAGAAAGCATTTTGTAACTGTTACTATAGTAAATGTAAGTACAAAAAAGTATTTTTACTCTTCTTTTACATATAACATACAGAATATCTCAAAGTACATAGCTCAACAAGTGTTTACAAAAATATATCTGTGTAACCAACACCCAAATGAGGAAACAGGCTGTTTATCAAGTACCCAAGAAGCTCTTCATGCCCTCTTGAGGGGAAGGACTGTGTATTCTTTATCATAGTACTATGATATTCGTTGAATAAATGAATTTTCTAAGTCTTCAGATTTGTTACATACCCTGCAGCCCTAAGTACTTGGTGTTCTGCCCTCTTCCTGTGCTGGTCTCACTGGCAACTCTGAATTTACCTCTTCTTATAGCTTTTAGTATTTTCTGCCAACTTCTGCTAGAATCACCATAGGCTGCCCCGCCCCAGAATCTAAGGGTTAAAATAAGAAGAAATTCTTGTGTTGAAAGATATGTGTTTCTGGAAATTTCCCTAGTTGTCTGAAGATCTGAAACTTATTTTGGGCAGATGTGTAGGATGGAAGGCCTATTCCTCAATTAGGGAAACTTTCATGGGCTAAGTGTACTGTCTAATATCTTATTGTTGATGAAGATGACAATGTCTCAAGTTTAAATTTTGTGCATTATAGAATGAATACGATTTAATAACTATCTTATTTTCTGCCTAGTCACGAGGCAGAACGTGAAGCTTCATTCTTTAGCATTTTTGCCTCATATGAAAGCAACACTCCCTTCCCCAAAAGATGCAACCACATTTTTGCTTGTTTTTGCAGGATACTAGTGTAATTTGCATAGTTTTCTCTGATTCTTCCTGATCAGAAGCTAAATGCTTTCTCTGGCTTCCTTATTACTGCCGTAATGCTTTCTTCTGTAAGAACGTTGCAACTTTGATTTCTCTTGCCTCACTAGAGTGCGTAATTTGGTGGAATTATATCAGCAATGACATTACCACCACATTTGCTTTGGTGACCGACATCTTGGGTTATCAATGGAAGCATTGTGAAAAACCATACAAGGTCAAAACTCATTTAGTTCAGATAGTTTATGAATTCTCAAAGACCATGCTTCACAGGCTATAAAGTGAACTTCAGATATTAGGTTCTTAAGTTTAGTACTGCTATTAAACATGCAACTTTATTTCTTCTTGGGGTTGGGGTTGAGAAAGAAGTGATACAAAAACAAAGTTAAACGGGTTGTGGGACCTCAAGCAAAATGCTCACTTTAGCTTCTTTGTATTGTTGCTGAAATGGTTTCCATGTCCCACCAACTTTAAGGTGAAACCTTACGAGCATTTTAGTATGTTGAATGTTGTATAATTTTGGAAAAAATGAACCTCATCATTTTTCTGAGGAGGCTTTTTGTTGACTTCACTGCTCCAGGCATTTGGAAAACAAATGTTTTAATTTAGAATTTAGGCTCTGATCAAACATCTATCAAAATCACAGCTACTTTTAAGACAACTGTCTTTATCTCTCTACTTTTACTTGAAAGTACTGACCAACCTTGCAAGCCAGATACAGAGGTATGCTGTATGTCATGACTCTGAGTTCAAATGCTGAGTTAAATTTATAAGCCTATAACATGGGTTGCTGGAACTCTCCAAAGTTTTAACATATTCTTGGGGTAGATTTACACTTTAGTATAGGCTTCTAAGGCAGGAAAATGTGTGAAGGCAAAAATGGGGTGTTGCCATCCAGAGCCCGTTATCTTGCTTCTCCTTCTTGCTAGATACAGTCCTAATCTGTTGACCATGGCATGGCTCATGTTTCATTTGAAGGGGTTGTTTTTTCCTAAGAGGGAGGAATAGTCCTTTATTTCTGGGCACAAGTTATAAATCTTGTTTTCTCTTGTTACATTTTGCAATGTTATTTAAATCTTTATAAGAAGGGATTTTACAGTAGTCTCAATTAAATACATATAAGGAAAAAAGAAATCATATCTAAGTCTATGACTCTTAAAAGAGAAATACCTATTTAACTCACAATTTTGCTCCTTTCAAATAAACATAGTCATAACTGTATCCTAGCTCCTCCGAGAAAAGCCACTACATAAATCCAGTAATACTTAAAGTTCCCTACCATGTCCATTTTATTCAGATTTTGTAAAGGAGTTTTAAATGTTTCTGATGGTCTGTTTCTTCTGCACTTTCAAACCCACCTCCCCCAACAAAAAATCAAAAACAAAACAAAACAAAACAAAACAAAAAAACCTATAGTTAATTCATTCTGGGGGAAAAGCCAGAAACTCAAAACATTTGTGATTTAAAAGAGAACATATTAAATTTGATATTTTCAAAGAGGGAAATTACAATTTACAAACAAATTTCTGAAGACTAGTAAATGTATATATCATTTAAAATAGCAATCAATTTTAGTAATCTGCTGAACTCTTAATTCAGCTTTTCTATGTATACATGAATACATCTGTCTAGTGTAACTGGGCATGGAGGAAAATAGAAGCCAAAGATCAGAACCTCACTTAACTTCCTAAGTACTGACTTTAGTGTTTTTCTTTAAGCCTATGTATAAGAAGTGCTGATTTTAAAAGTGATTATTAAAATATAAAAGGCATTAGTAGATCTTCTTCTGGCCTGGGGTGTTTGAATGCTCGTGTATATAAGAGAAAAAATTTACCACTATCCATATGTGAAGACATATTTACCTATGGATATGTCAACTATGAAACTGCTGTCACCTCGATCAGAGATCATGCCTTGCATTAGATATACTGATATACACTGCCATTCTGCAGTCATCCCTAAGTTATAGAATGGAGACTTTTCTTGAGAGAATGTGATCCAACAAGCATCAGTCATTACTTTCAGAAGCAGAAAGTGAACATGCAGCATTTGGGCATGATAAGACAGGTTGAATGACTTCTACAGGGTAACAATGACAATAATTTAAATTATACACCTCAGCCTTTATGCTCTATCCTTTCATTATTCTGTCTGAAGTCACGTTTATACTCTAGAACTCTGGACTCATCATATTTTACATTTCTAGAGAGATGCATGAAATGAAAAATTCAGGGCTCCCTGTATTACCAGAGCTAAAAATATGGCTCTGAAGAAAAGGTAATTTATAATTTGACTCTGAGAACAGCATGGAGGTTGGTCAAAGAAGGTTAATTTAATATGACCTATGGGTCACAGCATATCCAATCCCTTCTTAAATGATTTTCGTTTCCAGTCCGTAAACCCTGCAGGGGAATTTGTTGCATAAGTTTACAATGTTATGATTCTTTTAGTTTTATTAAGCCTATCCCCTTCGGGCACCAAGAAAACTCATTAATTCTCAAATTCCAAGATAGAATGAACAAGTCTATTTTAATTTGTTATTACCTTTCATTATTTAAGAGACTTTAGTTATCTCACCTTTAAGTTCATAATTTTATTCTAAACAGTCCCCCCGAAAGCCTCCTATTCCACCAAGAGCTGAATTAATCCGTTTGGCTTCTCTCTGGCTCTGCATCAACATAGAGCACTACACCAATGACAGCATAATTGAAAAATCAATTCAATGGATGCAAAACATGAAATAGATGAAATAGTTAGCTTTCTTCAAAAACGTTATAAGTATTGCTACTTAGCAGGAAGGTGCTGACACTGGAATGGGAGGGAAACACAAGGTAAAACATGAGAAGGAGAGAGGAAGGAAGAACATGGCGAGCTGAGTGGGAGAAGAGCAAGAACACAGATCTGGAGAGAGCAGCAAGCAGGATCATGCATGTGGTAGAGGAAAAAAGGTACAGGAATTTAAAAACCAGGAAAGTGGGGAAGATAGAGGACCAAGTTGTTTTCTTAAGGGCTACAAGTAAAAAAAGAAAAAAAACACAAATATTTTTAATCAGTCTTCTCCCAAGGGCTGAATATATTTCACAGAGTATTCATTGCTGTCCATTTTAGTTGATTTCAGACATATTTGTCTCCAGAATGTGTCATGAAACTTCCTGGGTGAAGAGAACTATAGCACTCATCATGACAGCTGCTTGCTCTGAGCTTCACTGGAGTTTTAATAAGGACAGGTAAGGGTGTGCATGTGTCCACATTTTTAACTACTCGAGGGCCATACGATGGAATGGAAACCATTATATTCTCTCACAAAATGTCCTCCAATGATAGATTTGGTACACTGAGTTTGGATCATAATATATCTATATAGCTAATGTTTACTGAGCCCTATGAGTCAGGTACTATGCTTCTTCATAGAGATGATCTCCTTTAATACTCAGACCCTGAGTAAGATGTACAATTTTGTAGAATTCCATTCTACAGATCAGGAAGCTGAGCTTAGAGCAGTTAAATAACATCTCCTAGCTAGTAAGTACTGGAACTCAATTTTTGCAAACTTTATCAAGAATATGTATTTGATTTTTGTCTAAGCTCTAGTACAGCATCAAGAATGAGGTACAGTCAACAAGTGTGAGAGAATTCTGTAATCATATAAGTACTGCGTGCTAACTGATTGCGCCACTGGAGCGCCAAGAAAATTCTGTAATCAAATAGGCCATCTGTTCATTATTTGAAAGAAGTTTGGAGTCTTTTTAATTATCCAGTGACCATGTCTCTACTGATACTAACATTAACATCTTAATGAAACCAGTGGGTTTTCTGACCCTTCTCTAGCAGAATGTGCGCTATCTTTTAGAAGTTACCGGACAATAAAAAAGCAGAGGGTCATCTCCAGCAGGGACTCTGTATAAAAGAGCCAATTGAAATCCATACTTACAAGCCTAGTTCATTGAATTCTTCCTTTTTATAACATTCCTAATGTCATCATCTGAGGACTATTGAAAACTCCATTCTTCATTGTAGGATTGTCCCTCTTCTCACACTGCTTCTTGGAGCCCGGCTGGACATAGTACTCCCATTGAATTCAAGAGAGGCTTAATGCTTAGATCACTCGGGTACAGAGTAAGATAATAAACTGACCATGATTTAATAAGCTGGAGGAGTTCAAGTCTTAATTGGAAAAGTCTGCCATATTCTTTCACACCCAAACATGTGCATAGTACTTGTGCAATAAAAAAAATCCTGTGGATGTTTTAAATCTGTGATAGTAATTATGTGTTAATCTTTTCAATGGAAAAAAAAAAAGAAAGAAAAATTCAAAGTGCCTAAATGCTTTTTCCTTAACAAACAACTAACATTAAAATTTCCTTAAAGACATTATGCTAAGTAAAATAAGGCAAAGATAAATACTGAATGGGATCACTAATGAGTGGAATCTAAAAAAGTCAAACTCATAGAAACAGAGGGTAGAAAAGTAGTCGCCAGGGACTAGGGGATGGGGATAATAGAGAGAGGGTGGGAAAAAGGTACAAACTTTCAGCTATATGATGAAAATGTTCTGAGGATTTAATGTAAATCATGGTGACTATAGTTGACAGTGCTGTATAGTATAATTGAAATTTGCTAAGAGAGTAGAAGATAAATATTCTCACACATGCACAAAAGATAAAAATATGAAGTAATAACATCACTGTTAATTAACTAGATGGTGGGAATCCTTTCCAATGTATATGTTTATCAAAGCATCACGATGTACACTTTAAATATTTTACAACTTTGTCAATTATACCTCAATAAAGCTCGAAAAAATAAAGTGCCACTATGTTAATGCTGAACTTTTTGTATGTGAACCTGATCATATCTTTATTGCTAGAAAAAAATTTCAAAATAACACATGAGAAACAATGCCCTTTAGTGGAATCTTAGCCTAAAGTAGATATTAATTTGCATTTCAACTTTTTTATGTCTGGTCTCTGCTGAAACTGGTTGCTAAATTTCTGAATAATTTATTAGCTTTAATTTTGCTCGTGTTTATCAAGCACTTTCTATATGCCACTGTGCTTAGTGCTGTTGATTGACTGCCTTTCTTTAGTCCCCACTCCAGTGCCATGAGCTAAGAAGCACCTTCTCCCATATTTTGCAGATGAAGGAACTGAAGCTTACATATCACAGTAGTTAGCATAGGGTGGGAGTGAAATTTGAGCCATCAGTCTGAATCCAGAGCCCACATTCTCACCCACTATGTAAAGTGACTTTCCTGGTTTAGCTACCTCATTAGGTCTTTCAAACCAATAGAGCACTGGCATCTAGCTAAGATCTGAGGAGCCCTGTGTCATGCAGCTAATAGATGGCCTGTGTAAAATAG
Organism: Pteropus alecto; assembly: GCF_000325575.1. Lineage (NCBI taxonomy): Eukaryota > Metazoa > Chordata > Mammalia > Chiroptera > Pteropodidae > Pteropus > Pteropus alecto. The sequence continues at coordinate 50,170,803 of NW_006442484.1, forward strand.
AGAATTTTGGAGGTAATACTAGGTGATATGTCACTCTGCCCTTATATGGGGTCATTAACTTTCCTAGGATAATCTCATCACGAAATCCTAATCAAGTCATTAAAATTGTTAGAAATTCAAACCAAAGGGCTACCTAGTCCAGTTCTCTCTCTAGAATAGAATAGCTGACACATACAATGGTTGGGATGAATTTTTCCTTGGGTCTGAAAAACAGAATGATTTAATGGCAAGAACACTGAATTGGGCAACAGGGGCTTAGGGTGTTAATCTCTTCAAAATAGAGTTGTTAGGACATATTTCCTCTCTGGATTCAATTCTGTTCATCTGTAGTAGCAAGGGAGTCATTCATTCACTCATTCATTCATCCATTCAATGCAGATTTATTAAATGCTTATTATGAACCAAGCCCTGTGCTACATGTTGGAATATCAAGACTATAAGAGACAGTCACTCCCACCTAGAAGCTTAGTTTAGTCAGGGGAGAACAAAGATAAGAAAGTAATTGTACTTCTGTAATTCTGGGTGGTGAGGGCAATGATGGAAATATACAGAACATTCTGTGGCAACACCTAGAAAAAGAATCTAGCCTAAGCATGGGTGCGGGTGTTTAGGCAAAGCTTCCTGAAGATGATTACGAACCAACACGAGTCCCAGAAGAATGAGAACAAAGTATCCAGATAAGGAGAAGTGGAAAGGAGCGGGCAGGAAAGAAAGGGGAAAGGTCACTTTAGGAGGAAGGAACAATGAACAGAGCCTAGGGATGAGATGGAAACAGTAGTGTACCTGCAGAACTGTAAGGAGCTCAGAATGGCTGGGGCTGTGTAGGTGTGCAGGTTGCGAGTATGTGTACCTTCGCCTGAATGTGGGGTGGGGCAAGTTGGAGGTGGGTAGAAATATCAGGGGAAGTGGGGAGAGATGGAGCTGCAGCGCTAATTAGGGACCAGCAGGTGGGGAACATTGAATACCATGAATATCCTGGCCCAATAGCAATGGGGAGTGGGGAAGGAGGGTGGCATAATTAGATCAGCATTTTTCAAGGGCATTCTGGAGACAGTGTGGAGAGGAATTTGTGAGCAGCAACTCTGGAGGTAAGCAGGTGAAATAGGAGGCCGTTGTAGTCATCTAAGCCAGTTGTTCTTGAACTAGAGTAGGCAAAAAAAATACTTGAAGGGCTTATTAAAATACGGATTCCAGGACCCCAGCCCCAGAGTTTCTGAGTGGGTAGGTCTTGAGTGTGAACTGAAAATGTGCTTTTCTACAAAGTTCCCAAATAATACTGATGCTGCTCATCCAGGGACCACACTTAGAGACAATGTTGATGGCTAATTGTAAAATTCTAAAATTCTTCTTTATGAAAAGCAGCTTTTCTTTCATGAATATATATTAAAACAAATTCATTCTATCTAAATTCATAAGATGAATATGGGCCTCCCAGTAAATTAAATTCATTATCCTTGTCCTAGATTTCATTTCTCCTATTTTCCCAAATTGAATTTTATTTGATAACACTAGAGAAACATCTCATGGTACATCCAGCAATTTGCAACACGGTTAAAAAGCTGAAATGCCACTGAAATTGACTAAATTCTTTGTCTGACTGAAATACAGTAGACCAATTGAAGCCTGTAATATTTGGGCTCAGATTTTAGAAATGAAACCTTGTAGAGGAAAAAAAAATCTCATCTGCTTTACATAGAATAAAAAAAACCCACTCCTCTTATTTTGAGGCTAGGGGGGAAAAAAAGAGGTTATAACTGCAAACTGCATATAAACCTGGTAATCACAAATTCCTTTTCTTATCAAGTATCTGGGAAAGAACATTATATCAAAGAGAAACAATGACTCTTCAGAAAAAAAAAAAACTCTCTTATTTCATAATAAGGCCTGCATGTCCCTAAGTCTCAGTCTAATTGAAACAAAAACGTTTTGTGTTAATTTTTTTTCATCTAAAGCACAGTGAATGTGTGAAAGCATCAGGCTGCTCCTACTTAATGGTAGACCATTGTTAATGCAGAATATTTTAGCAACACACTGAGTCTATTAGTGTTGAAACGAATACCCATCTCATAAGAAAGATATGGTCAAAATAAACAGTCAACATGTGGTGATTTACCAACATCTTCTCTTAGGAGTTTACTTCAGTGATGCTGTATGGATTCTCTTTCCTTCATCAGGGTGATACCTGAGGTGCAACTTCACCAATTCTTTTATCTTTTGGTATCAGCTGTTTTCTTTAGAAAGCCTCAACTCATTATGCTTGTTCAGAGTGTCCTAGTTACAGTTTATTAACATCATAGTTCCCCTGAAAATGCGAACATGCCTTCATATTACTGAAGAATGTTAATCACCTGAATCTTAATAGAAGGCTAAGTGCAGCCAGAATAACCCATGACAAGCACTAATGACCTTGATTCTATCAATTCAGGCATTCATTCTTTGCTAAGTAACTCTGTAAACGCACAATTGGTTTCACTAGAAAGGATTACAGCATCCCAAGCAGTGGGCCATAATTATAATTACAGGTGTGGCGTGCAGATGGCAGAAGCAGATGAGCTCATAAGAAACAAAGATTTGCTCGGCTGGACGGTCTACTTTCTCTAAAGAACAAAGAACAGCAGCATAAATGAGTTAACGTGTAAACAAATTGAGCAATCACCAACATGCAAAGTGCGTGTTCCTCAGCCAATATATATTCCTCTCCTTTTTTCCCTGGTGGAGGTGAGTTTTGCTTCTCTGTACTCTCCTGACCTCTGGTTGGTGGGCAGGGGCTGATTGGGTAACAGTAACAAAACTTTGTTCCCCTCATCTTTTACCACCTGCCCCCACCCCAGTCTATTTTGCAACCACCACAAGAAGATAACACAGCCAATGATCTTGAATGAGAATGTTAAGCCTTCACTTCTATCTCAGCTAGAAGAGGGATAGTCAACCAAACTTTTCTTTAGGAATTGGATATCAAAGTAATAGGCACTGATTTTGTGTTTAGGAAGTCTTCTTATGGTCCAACAATGAATTAAGTTGGATTTTAGTCTTAAGTGGAGCAACATGCTTTACTTCTAGACATCCAGCTTTATATGAAAGCAATTTATAGGGCTAACAGCCAAATCTCCACTGGCAAAGTGAATCAGAAGAGTACTGCAATTATGCAAATGATCAAGAAAAGAAAATAAAGCTAAAACAAGATCTTGTCTGCCTAATTTAGCTGAGGCAATTGAACCCCCTTTCCCTGTTTTCAGTTTGGCTGTGCTCTCAAAGACTGTTTTCTGTGTGGGCTGAATGGTGAAGGACAATGCTGGGGCCCCATAGAGGTTAGGGTTTCAGTATGGCCTTTCAGAAGATCATGAAGTGGATTAGAAGAATTTTCAGGCAAGCAAGGATTTAACCTAGTATTTATAAGCCAACATAGGGCAAGGTTGGGGGAGGAAAAATATTATAAAGGAAACTTTTAAAGAATGACATTTAAAGTAAGAATCTTTTATCTTTCCTCAACTATTTTTATTATTGTACGTGAATCAAAGTCTTAAATGAAAACAACTGCCTTCATATCAGCAATTTGGCTTTGGATGCAGTGCTGCCTAACCTGGAAGGTGACAGCTGATAAAGGGCATGGAGGGACTATCACTCAGTAAAGTAAGGAAAGATTAAAAAGATGATGGATAGCTCTACCCTAGGAATCTGTAGGTTAGGGAGGACCCTGAAAACAGAAATAGCCATATGATAGTCTATTTCTGTACCGTTAGCTAAAATTGCATGCCCTCTGTGACTTTTCAGACATTGGTTTGACTACCTGGGACTTCGAGGACAGAGGAGAAAGCTCAGTGTGTACCAAGTGTATCTGATCAAAAGGGGATGGCAGAAAGCAGCCTTGACATTGTAATGAAAAGAATAGCAGAATTATCCCTTCATGCCAGCGGGACAAAGTCAAATGAGAGGGCCAAGCCCCTTGAAAGCTATTAAAGATTAGAGTCATTGACAAGCAAGCTCCTTTTAGTGACCTCTATTGTTTCCCATGACTAACCTCCCAGCTTTATAGTCACAATGTGCTCAGGACATGCAGAGAAAGGACAAAGGCCACCCCCTCCCCTCCCCCACACAAAGCCAGATCTGACATGAGGTGACCATCCTTGACAACAGCAGGACACATGCATCATATCTCCAGGGAATGTCAAGGCACCGGGTTATGTTTCCCAGCCTCTGCGTGGGAGGAAAGAGACAGGGCCCCGTACTTTGATAGATACTTTTATCCCTCTGAGTTGTTTATGTGACTCCAAGTTGCTATGAAAAATAGGTGCCCTGTGGGATCACCTGCAGGGGCGCCATCTTGGGATGCAGAAAAGAGCGTGTGGTTGGGGGGTAGAGTGGGAGGAAGACACAAGCTTGTCCCTGGCAGGGAGGCGTGGGTCCTCCCGCAGACCACTGACAAGCCTCTCTGGGTGTCTCAGATGTAATGTCACAGCAGGTCCATGGAGACGGTGTTTTGATGCAGGGTAAGAAATCAGATAAGATGCTCAGACATGGCAGCAAACAGTTCAACAGAATATTCTACAAGTTGATGCCTGGGTGGGTTTTTTGCCTAGCAGACATTAATTGGAAATGAATTGACAGTGATTAACAGGAAGTATTTCTGAAAGAGTCATAATAATATTGCCATGTGGAAAGTATAAAATAGAAGAAAAATGCACAGAAAGTTAAGGGTAGCCTTTAGTTTAACCACTAAGACTAAAAGCCGCAGTAAAGGTGATTTCATATGCTGTGTTTATTACATGTGCTTTGTTGACAGTGACCCAGTAAAACGTCTGCATAGATGAGAATCACGTTGTTATTCCAGACACGTGCACTCTCGCAAGTATAGATTTGCGAAGACAGCCTTTGGAGAGTTTAAGGCCCAGTGTTTCCCTTGATCTCTAGGTAAGTACAACCTGCAGTCCAGGATCAGGGTTAGGGAGGGAGGTGTTAATTTACATGGCTAGTAAAATCCCTCTCACATTGAGATTTCTCGAGGCCAACAATTAATCTGTATCTTTCATAGAGACTTATTCCTTATAATTTTTAAATCCATTTTGCCTTTTGCCTCTTTGTATTTACTTTTCACTGGCCTCAATGCTCTAGCACTTCACATTCAGGCAAGAATAAAATAACTTTGCTGAAGACATTATAAAACAACAGTAGTACTTCTAAATAACAGATGAGTCATCTCTTATTTATAATAGCTACCAAGCACTTACTATGTGCTCATTAAAAACATCTTCATAAACATAAAATGAAATTGCCTTTATTGCTACCTTTAGTTACTGCTAATGGTTAATATGACAAGTGCTTAATTCCTCTCATTTCTCACAACTCTGAGGTTCAGTGCTATTTTTATTCTACTTTAGAGATGAGAAAACGGTGGCATGAAGAAGAGTTAAGGCCATAGAGTTAAGTGAGGGAGGTGTTAAGATTCGAATCTAGCCAAATCTATGTATTTGAGTGTTATGATGTACGAAAATACTTTCTCTTCCAAAGGGCTTCATAGGGTGATCATTTTGCTAGCTTTCTCCTCAGACTCAACCCTTTCTCCCTTCTACTTCTTTCTCCTCTTATAGAGTTTGGATTTACCAGAAAATGATATTTTAAACTGGAGTTAGTTTTACTCTTCTAATCATAGCTAATATTGCCACCAGAACCTGTGTGAATAACTTTGTAGCATCTTTTTGGGTGACATAAAGAATGCTATAATTATGTTATTTATACACTTATGTTGTGTAAGGTACTAGATCTGCTACCTAAGAGAGCAATCTGCATGTGACATTTAACTTCCAGAGAAAGAAACTATACCACACTTGGAGAATGAGTCACAACTTAAGGGGAAGGGCAGGAATGGAAATATTTTTATGTTGCCTTCATTATTCGACTAATTCCTGTCTCCTGATGTTTTCAACAAAGCTAGGCTCACTGAGAAGAAAGAAGTAAAGCCTCTTAGAAATGGGCCACAGGCTTTATGTCTCTAAAAGATATATCATGACATCTTTTCAAATGTTAATCAAATTGATCTCTAAGCTGTTTAGCAGAGGGAGAAGATACAGATATCTCTATTTAGGAGATGAGATAATTAAGGACTAATAGAGTTAAATAATTAACGTTCTATGAGGAGGCAAAAAACAATGTCATTATCTATACTCTAAAGCTTCCACTCTATCAATAGTTTCTAGGCAGAAACATAAAAATATCTTCCTATTTGAAACCACTAGGTCTTCTTACCCTTCTAGATGCAGTGAAGTTTTTGTGCTCAAATCAAAGTCTCTTAGTTTAAATAGACAATTACAAGATTGTTGCAATCGTCCTATTTCTTCAAGGCATTAACAGGCTTTCTCGTATTAAAAAATTGCTTTGTAAAAATAATAAATAATTGGAATGTTGAGGGGAGCCCCTGAAGTTCTTGGCTTTTATTCTTGCAGCTCTATCACTTTTAAATGCAAGAGAATATAGTGGTATATCTCGAATAATAAAGAAGTTCTTTTTAAAAACACCAGTGTCAGTATCTATGCTGGTCTTTAATAACAGACATAAATGGTTGATGGCAAGAGGCCTTTAGGCACATACCTAACGAGGCCCTCAGGCTTTCACTGTTACCTAATCCTGTAGGATCTGTCATGTTTTATTGGCTTCTCCTTGGTTAGTCATTGTATGGTTTGGCACCATAGCGATATTTCACATTTTTAGAAACAATAGTGTGAACAAAAACCAGATTTCTTTTTACAGTTATGTGTTATTCGATTTGCTCTGAGTGCTTAAAAAAGAAGAACCCCACATGTTCGGTCAATTATGTATTTTCTCCTAGACTAGTTCAGTCTTTTTATCAGGAAAATGATAATCATGACAGAGATTTGAGGACTGTGGGATGGGAAGAGTGGCATCACTGAAGTCCTGGGAGAATAAGGATGAGCTAGGAGCTTGGAAAAGAGATGGGGTGTTCATTAGAGTGGGAGCAGATAACTGATTAGAATGATTTGGCAAGTCTGTGTGTGTATGTGTGCGCATGTGTGTACCACATGACATATTAATTCTTTAGCGTGTAAGCTGTAGGCTCTGGTACATCGGTACAGGCATTAAGCACAATACATTTAGCCATTAATAAAAGTTAGGAATCCCAAGAAGAGATGAGATGGGGTGTTCATTAGAGTGGGAGCAGATAACTGATTAGAATGATTTGGCAAGTCTGTGTGTGTATGTGTGCGCATGTGTGTACCACATGACATATTAATTCTTTAGCGTGTAAGCTGTAGGCTCTGGTACATCGGTACAGGCATTAAGCACAATACATTTAGCCATTAATAAAAGTTAGGAATCCCAACTTAGATTTTTAAAAATATGTTTTCTTTTTTCCCCAGGTAGTCAGTCAAGATTTATTCTTTCTTCTACCTCAGGAAAAAAAAAAAAAAGGACATTTAAGAAAATATTTCACTCTTCTCTTACCTTCCCACAGAAAACATTTTAAGAATAATGGGCCCTGTTCTCTAGTGCTCTCTGACTTTTGGCAAGAACATCACTATTTCAATTTTGTAATTTAAAAATGTTTTAATTTAGCAACTTCTATGTAAAACGATGTATCATTAGACTCCGGAAACTGAGAAAAATGTCCCCTGATTTCCAAAAACTCACCATCTCAGTATTGGAAAAGGTAGTTTGTTTTTTGTATTCTAGATCATATTTAAAATTTAAGCCTAAGGGTTATAAATTTTAGATTTATATCTTTTGTTATCTTGGATACATTTTATAGCTTTCTAGAAAGGGAATAAATGAAGTCTGAGAAATCCAGTGCTCCTGTTTCCTATTTTGTCAATAAACAACTAGTTTTTACATGTAATTATCTCTCCTTAGTTATTATTTATTGATTAGTTTTCCTGGGCTATGAACAAAAATGAATGTGACTTGATGTGAAACTCAGTGTTTTAATTCCTGTGGTTTTTAACAAGTAGCTCTAATACTAAAAATAAGAAGCTGCAGCATCCTCACAGAACTTGGAAACAGCAAACATTAAACTCCCAGAAATGAGCTTTTGAAACCTTTGAACAAGTGTCCAATATTTCACTGAGCTATTCTAGACCTCAGCCACTATTGTCAACTTGAAACTAGTGGCTCAGGACCCAAAGAGAGATGGAGCGTCCATCTCAACTTAGCCATATTACCAGAGTCTAGGGAGCAACTGGAATGTTTCTCAGTTGGTTCACCTGGAGGTTTCACTAAGTCGCCTTGAGAGTTTTGAGTAAAAAGAACTTGCTGGTTTATATGTAAATTATGATTTCCTAGAAATTTTGGCTAATATCAGGCTATTTTAGGATGCCTGAATAGTTGTTAAATGGGCTTTTGTGGAGAAGCATCAGGAAGGAGACTGGGATGCCTGGTGAAATTCTTTAATAGAACTGTATTAGACAGGTGAGGAAACTACAAAGAGAATCATTGTTGATGTACTGATCCTCACAGGTATGCATTTATGTGAGTTTTCACTGGATCTAAATTCATCTTCACCACTCTGGCTAGCATCCCTAATCTTTAGAACTATCTTTCAAAAACAAAGAAGGGATCAAAAGTACTGCCACGTACTTTCTAGAAACCACCAGGAAAACAACATTGCCAGCCTTATGTTACATATTCTTTTTACTTTGCTAATTGCATTTTGATCTGTTACTGAATTTGTTATTGATTGATTTCTGTATCCACACCTGAGTCATTATCGTGTGTGTTTTTTTTAAGTTTATGGATATTCTACTTTTTTTCCCAAAAGAATTTAAGGCAGTTTATAAAAATATACCCAATAAAGTTTTTCTACTTCAAGTCTGTGTCCCAAACACAAGAAGTCCTTGAGGTTTATTTTAAATAATTACGCAAAACATGTGAAACAGATAGATAAGCAGCAACAATAAATTTTACTTTCTGTGTTGATTTTGTCCTGGTATTACCATCACAGTAATAATCAAGAGGAGTCTGCCACCTGAAACTGGGCAGAGCTCCTGAGCTAGCCAAAGTCAGTATAACACACCCAGGAGTATTCTCAGAACGCCCTTGATTTCACCACCCTGGGTGTTCACAGAGAAGGGATGACATTAAAAGGTATGCAGCCAAAACAGTAATTGTTAGATGTCATTTTCTGCTGGGAAATAAGATAATTAAGAATTGTTTGCATGCTACCACTTACAGATGCCATGACCTCTTTCTAAAAGATAAAAACCCTGTAAGTGGACCAAGCCATACTTTATAGCATGTGACTTTTTAGAGTTCTGTAGTGTTGAGCATTTGAGATTGTAGGTTGGATACATTTCAAAAGAGCACAGCCAACTTGGCATTACTCAGTGTCTGACCAGCCAACCTGGACCCCTTCAGAAGGTGATTTTCCCGTCTGAATTTTTCCGGGCCTTGTTTTCCCCCTTCTATTTCCTTCTTCATTATGTTGGTCACATTCATGGCTTATTAGTGGTGCCAGCAGAAATGTTGGCTGAAAAAGTCAGGAAAAGCACAATCAGTCTAAATTGAAGGCTGATAAGCATATAGATGAAAGATTTGGTAGGGAAGGTATTACGATTTTAAGTGAATTTTTAAAGCACATTCAGATTTTATTAATCCATAATATCTTTGATCTTATTTATCAAAGAAAATGGATCTTTCTATGTTCCTCTCAACCTGTGAATGTGCTCAAGTGAATCCCATTGTTATAAATAACTAGTAAGCAAATATATACTTTTCTTCCAATTTTCTTACGGTATCATCACTGACTTACACTTCTCCAAAGACAGTTCTCCACTTGCTTCCTTCCCATCGACTCCTCAGCCCTCTTTATCTAACTTCCTCTGCATCTTCCATTACTCTGATACCTCAGCTTTCCTCAGAGTCACCAATTTCTTATTAATTGCTAAATTAATGGATGCTGTCAGTCATCTTGCTGAGCCTTGGCTACAATTGGTACTGCTACATTTAGTTCTTGAAAGTCTCTTTACCCATAAGATCCAGGCAACTATATCTCTCTAGCTATTTTGTATCATTCTGACCATCCTCTTCCTGGTACCTCTTCTTCTACCCACATAATAAATGTTGCCATAGCCCTGGATTATATCCTCTGTAAACTGCTTTTCTCACTCTATATGCTTCGCCTGAATAAAAGTCCCCATTTCAAGTGAATACCTATTTGCTCATGACTCCTACATTTGTATCCAGTCTTAATTCTGGATACATATTCAGTTTTCTGTTTTTCTTTGTCACCTACATAGTTCATTGGCCTCTCAAATGGAATTGACTGTGTTGAATTTTTGTCTTTTCTATTTCATTGGCTGCTCTTAGTGTATTTTTTTTCCTTTAGTCTTCATCAAACTTTCAAGTACCCATATTAAAAATCCAGAAGTTCATTTTACATCCCTTATCACTTGTTTAGACTGACTAGATTTGCCTCCAAATATTTTTTCAATGAATCCTTTTTCTCTATTCATATAATCATGACCTTAGTTCTAGTCTTTATCATCTTTTTCTTGGATTATGCAACAGTTTTCTGATTGTTCTTTCTCCTAATTGTTTCTCCTTCTCAAATTTATCCTCTACAATACTACTTGAAGGATCTAACTAAAATGCAAACTTGATCCATATTGCTCCCTTGCTTAAATCTCTTCAGCTCTTTATCATCTATACTATCCTATAGGTCCTGCAAGATAGCATTTAAGATTCTTAATATAAAAATAAGATCCCCTACAGTCTGCAACCCACTCTTCTTTCTCACCACTCTCTGCCATACTTTAAGCTTCTATATCGACTTGTTTATTGTTCCCAGAACAAGCTGTTTCTCACCTCTAAGACTTTTTTTCATGTGGTCTCTTACTCTTAGAATGACCTTTCTTCACCTCATTACCAGTGGCTAACTCCTACTCATTCTTTAAAGCTTAGATACGGTGTTACATCTGCCAGGAATCCTTCTCTGATACCTCCAAAGCAAGATCATGCACATTCCTTAGTGATCCTATAACGCTATAGTCACAAATGTTAATGTACTTTATTGCATTATAAGATTATCAGTTTTTAATGTGTCTGTCTTCACCATTATAGACTCTAAAGTCAGATTGTTTCAGATTAGTGTATTCAATGTGGCTTCCATAGTACCTTGCACATTATAGTCACTAAGCAATTGTTTGTTGAGGCATGAAGGTGTTGATTGGATACTGAAGTGTATCATACCTAAGATTTTAGGTACCTGCATCTCTTGATTAATCATTGCTAGATCTCTTAGTTCTTTATGATTTCTTCCCAAGTACTATCTATTTAAGATATCTTAACAATTATAGCTCTTTTAAAGAAATTTTGTAATAGTTCTTCTAAGTTTGAACTCTTCCTTTTCACATAGTTAGGCCTTTCAAAGGATTTAAGTTATACTTTATATGTTCTCTGCTAGCACCCTGGAAAACCCTGGAGGGAAAAAAAGGATAGCAAGCTCAACACACACTTCTAGTTCACAAACGTGCCAAGTTCCTTGTGGGATGATAATTGCCAAGCACTGAAGTACTGTAACTCGTCATCTCCAGTGAATGAGAGGAAGAGGTGGTGTGGAAGGAACATCCTGTTTTGCAGAGGCCCAGTGACTAAAGTGTTGTCATCTCACATTACTTTTTTTCTCATTAGTGCATCTGTTTAATCTTATGCTGCCCTCAATACTAAATTGACTTAGGTCACTAAAATCCAGTTTATGCAAAGAAGCCTGAAGCATAAGAAAAGCAGGGCAGTTTAAGTGAATTCCTTGTTTCACAGCCTGAAGAGGCAACAGTAGCACACAAAACAGTCCTGGGTCTCACAAGCACCATCTTTTGATTCCTGGAGATCTTTAAATGGTGTGATGTCAATCCTGATGCCTTTTCATTAGCCCTCCTATCTGCATCATTGTATTACCAGAGGCAATTTATTTCTATTTTAGAAGTGTACTTAATTTGAAAACATCAATCAGTTTAATGAAGCAAGTTCTCATTAATAATGTTGAGATTCTACAAAAAGAGAGTTCTATTAGCAACTCGAATGCCTACTTTGTATTAATAATGTAGCAAACACAACAGACACATGGACATGGACTATAGACTAGTGGTTACCAGAGGGTAGGGGGTGGGGAAGGAGTGGGTAGGTAGACAGTTAAAGGGGGTCAAATATAGGGGGTAGGGGGAGGATGAAATGGGTAAAAGAGATCAAATATATGGTAGCTGAAGGAAACTGGACTTGGGTGGAAAATACACAATAGAATATACAGATGTCAAATTATAATGTACACCTGAAAATTATATAATTGTATTAACCAATGTTACACCAATAAACTTAATTTAAAAAATTATGTAGTAAACACTTTATATATGTTCTCTTAATTAACCTGTTAGATAACATTCTGAAATAAGATCCATTATTTGTTTTAAGATGTAAGTGACAGCAGTAAGCATTTTTATTTACAAAAAAAGGGATGAGAACTATTTCTTGCTTTCATGGGTCACATAACCTGTTTGGGTTAGTCAGTCCCTATGTTTGTGATGACAGCTTAACAAGTTGATAGTGCTTATCTTTATGGCTTTTCAGTTAAATTTGATTTTGATCTAAGAAATGAAAAGATTAACTTCATTTAAGTATTAAAAGTATTAACTTCACAGTGCTTACTCATGAAACATGATTTTATCAAGCACATGAAGAAAATTATTTAAGCTAACATTGATCTTTAAGATCATTCGAAAATTCTGTATAATTTCAAAGTCTGCAGGATCCTTACATCTTCAGGAACTCACTCAGAGAAAGCAAGTCTTGAATTAGGAGACAAATGTTGCTAATTAGGAACTCTAACCTGAAGGTTTTGAATCCGTGACTCTTCCTAATAAAAGGAGACATACACTCTTAATATTTTTTTCTTTTCTAATAAGGGCAGAGATGGTTCACCTTGTTTGAGAAAATGTTTCAGAGTTTAATCATTTTATTTTAATAAAAACATCTGGCTAAATCCCTTCTTTGTTATTTTATCAAGTTCATTTTAAGAATAGAAGATTATTTTCTAAAATTTTAGATTAAAATATGATTAATTACATTGTACTGCATATAATAATCTTTAAAAATTCAGTTGAAAAGTGAGAAATGAGCTTATCATGTCTTTTCCCTTTTAAAAATGAAACAGTTGTTCTTTATTATGCGGACATATCATAGAGTTATAATTTTCCAGAATTATGCCAAGATTTCATTTCAGATTGCAAAGGAAATATCCTATCAGCATAATACTTAGATCAAGTCAAGTAGGCAAGTAAAAATTAATGGAATATAACTAATAACTAGTTGTATAGTTCAAAAACAACTTTTGAATTCAATTAAACCTGGCTGTGCTATATAAAAGGACAAAGGAGGCAGTGAGAACTTAGCTGGGTTTCAAACCCATAAAGCTGGCTCTCATCAGCATGAGTCACTCAGAGATAAAGGCATCCAGTGATTTACTCAATTCGTTTGTTGCCAGCCTGGAAAAGATTTGGGAAATTAGCAGTGTCCTCACTTTTTTGATGGCGTGGCAAAAGAAAGGCTAATTCATGAAAAGGAGAAACCCCTTTCATTTGACATTGGATTTCCTCCTAGCTGAAACACAAATGGCATTACTAATAACAAAGTAACGTGCTGGGAGACTAGATGGAGATTGTATGCCTTTAAGAATAGGCTACCATCTTTTGAGCATAGTAACTAAAGGATGACCTGGATAATTCTGAGTCTACAAATGGCCTCATTTGACAAACTACCTCTTATTCTTTTTTTATATTTCTCTCTCTCTCTCTCTCTCTTTTTTTTTAAATAAGAGTTCATTAATTTCTCAAACAGCTGTGCTTTGTAATAAATTTGACATTTTACATTTTTACCCCATGAATGATTTCTTAATCTGGTTAGAATGTATGAATCAGGTATGCGCAGATTCTTTGTGGCATTTTAGGATGATGAAGTACACTTATGATAAGAACATACAGCATCCACCATCTTTTCTCTTTGGAGATGTTGACAGTCTGGCTATTATCTGGCATAATTGAGCAACTGGGCCATGCCAAGTTAACCACAAATTCGTCATCATGAACCTAGATGGTATTTGTGTCTCCTCTCCAATGTCAGCACTACCTCTTCTGAATTCAGGGCTCATGAGAATGGCAATCCATGGTTCAGCCAGGCCCATACAGGGTCTCCTTGCCTTTGGAGGAATAACATAAACTAAATGCTGGGACATCCTCAGAGATGAAATGAAAAAAACAGGAAATGGTTCCTTAATGCCAAGAAATTGTTAATCCCAAACTTCAGGAAAGACCAGAAGGTGATTGGTCATTTTCTCTGGCCTGAATGCACCTATTTGCCAGGTTACAGCTGTAAGAGCTGCAGCCATGCTTTTTGCCTTCTTTGTCTGGTTCCTTATTCAGAAAGCTGCTTTCTGATAGCTGCTCTTGCCCTCCATGGTTGCTCCATGGCTGAAACTTGAATGTGTTTCACTACGTCCTTAAACGCAGCTCTTTGCTTTTGTGTTCTGGTTACCAACCTTCATAACCTGGGCAGCAGTTATTTCTCCTTCATGTCCACACCCAAGGAGTTGATCTGCAGGGAGGATGATTCCAGTTCTGCTCTTGGTTTTTCTCCCACGGAAACTGTCTCTCCCTTTAATTGGCATAGTCTCATGATACTTGGGTTGGAGGTAAACTCATTTTACAACCTTGTTTCTGCTAGTGTCCTCATATTATTCCTAGTTTAATAATAAACTTTTTGTTGTTGCTCTTAGCATAATTTGTAAATTACTTCCCAGAGCTGCCCTTACTAAATGTCTGTGACCTTATTGTCAAGAAGGCTTGACAAGCAGAAGCTGCTGCCTGGGGGCTGGAATGTACCACTTCCTGTTCTTTTTCTCCAAGCCAAAGCATTCTATCCAAACAAAAACTGAACTCAGTGCACATGTGACCCAGAGTTAGTTTGAAATGAAACTCTCCGAAGATGAAAAACTTTACACATTAACTCCTGGTTTCACTCCATCTACTTACAGTGCCTAAGACCACAGAGAGGGCCTTTTAAAAAGAACCAAACTAAAGAAAGGGATAGGTCAAGCTGTAGACTAAGGCAAACAACCAACCAGCAGCCACAGATAGTATCAGATTAATTGCTGCCGAGTTCTGACAAAACCTAAGAAACAAGACAATAGTACAGTATTGTTTCAGTAGATGACCACACAGTCCTGCTAGGACACTACTCAATCCCCCTAGGGTATTTCAGTGTGAAAAAAATCAGTACTTGGACCCCAGCCCTGGGTGTTCATGACCAGAAGGACCAGAAGAATGCCATGTCTTCACGACAAAAATACAATAGAATGATCCCTCTGTTATATAAACCTGGGACTCACCCTGATGTGTTCCTTATAGCCAAGCTTTCAGTTTTCCTTATCAATAATTTTCTTAAGATATACTGTGAGCCCAAAAAGGGGCACATAGCCAGATATTAAACTAAAGGCCTGCTTTCTTTTCTCTAGGAGTCGAATTAACAATAAGTCATAACAAGACAGAGACAGAAAATTACCAGCCAATCACTAAGGTGGCTTCCCTAAAAAGGGCAGCTATAAGGGGAGAAAACTCATTTTGTCAAAGAAATGTCACCCAGAAAGGGGAAGACATCGAGAAGAAAGAAGGAGTTGGAATGATGATGATTCTGGGTCTGTGAGTCAATATTAACTACTTAGCAAATGGCCATGGGTGAGAACTGAGATTGCTGAACAGCAGAGCTATCAACTCCTTGAGCACTGGCCAGGCAGGACATGAAAACTCATGACTGAGTGTGACTGGTCGGTGGGTTGTCTTTCCTCTGAGAAGCTCCATGGCCTGTTCTCCAGCTCTAGTGGTGGCCATTGGAACAGTAAACTTTGCCTCAGCCCTGTTCTGGGTCAAACTTTAAGGATGGTGATTTTTGTGGTGTTAACTCATATTCTGAGGGGATCCTCAGAATATGAAACTTTAGGTGCTAAAACCAGGAATGTTCTGGGTATACCAAGATGAACTTGTCACCCTGTTGCATGTAAAACTATATAGAGAATCACCTTATTTTCCACATATGCAATAAAACTTTAATTTGGACCTTGACTCAAATAGAGGCTGACAAACAGAGATTTGACACATTTTTTATAATAGGAATATAGGTAGAAGAAAGTGAGTTTAAGCGATATTTTCATTTACATTTTGTTGATGCAGAAAATGGGGCTTATAGAAGTTCCGTAACTGGCAAAAGGTCATCTAGCTCATAAACAATAGAGTAGAATCTCAAATGCAGGTCTTCTTGACTTCAAAACCTGTGCTTTTAAATTCTTAAGCAATATACCAGGCAAAGGGAATAGCACGAGTAAAGGCCCTGAAATAGGTTAGAGAGAGTTTGATGTTGTCAAGGAACAAACATGGTGACAGAGAGAGCTACAGAGTTTTGTGGGGTTCAGAAGGCATTGAGTCTTGAGGGACTTATTAAAATGTTTGGCCTCTAAAATAAGGGAATGTGATAATATTAAAACAGTTGAGTAGATAGTCAAACTTAGAAACTTAGAAAAGTTTCTGCTGTTGCTTTGTGAAAGATTAATGTGTGGAAATCAGTTAGGAAGTTATTGAGATTGTTCAAGCAGGCAAAGATGGTGGCTTGGACAAGGGTTATGGCAGTGAAGGTATAGAGAAGTGGACTGAAGAGATAGTTAGATGGTAGAATCAGAGGATTTGATTGGATGCGGGGAGTGAGGGGGAGGAGATGGCAAGGGTGACCTCAGACAGACAAGGTACACAGGAAGACCAGCAGGACAGCTGTCAAAATGCTGATCTTCCAAGGGCATTACAACTCCACTGGGTAACTCAGTGAACTATAAATACAGCTCACTGTGTATCATGGTGAAGTATATACTATGCCCATGAATGGAAATTGAAAAACAAAAACACCCTTTCCATTAGTGCAGGCCTTTCTCTGAATATGTTTTCAGGTCAGCTGAAAATTAGCCCTTACAACCAATTAAAAATCTCAAAATCGACTAGGCCTAGTACTATTTACTGGGAATACATTGTTTTGTTTTCAATTATCAGAATTTAAAAATACTTTCATATACCAAACAATAAATTACCATGTTTGTAGCAAAGAAAAAAAGAAAGAAAAAACAGCTGGAGAGAACAAAAACCACAGAAAAGTGAAAGATTTTTGTCATTTTTTCCCTAGAACATTTTCTTGCTTCGACCAGTGGAAGTAAATAAATAAGTGAATGTTTCTTTCTTTTTTTTTTTTAGTTATTAAATTTGCTCCTCTCCACTCCCCCTGTAGTAAATTAAATTTGTGTCCCCAAGGATTCATGTCTACCCAGAACTTGAGAATGTGACTTTATTTAGAAACAGGGTCTTTGCAGATCTAATTAGTTAAGGATCTTGAGATGAAATCATCCTGGATTTAGAGTGGGCCCTAAATTCAATGACTAGCATCCTTACAAGAGGAGTAGAGAAAAAGAGAAGCTACTCCCCCTGTAGTAAATTAAATTTGTGTCCCCAAGGATTCATGTCTACCCAGAACTTGAGAATGTGACTTTATTTAGAAACAGGGTCTTTGCAGATCTAATTAGTTAAGGATCTTGAGATGAAATCATCCTGGATTTAGAGTGGGCCCTAAATTCAATGACTAGCATCCTTACAAGAGGAGTAGAGAAAAAGAGAAGACTGCGTGAAGGCAGAGGCGGAGGCCTGTTATATAGCCACAAGTCAAGGAACGCTTCTAGCCACCAGAAGCTAGAAGACGTATGAAAAATTTCCTTCCTAGAGCTCTCAAAGGAAGCATGGCCCCGCTGACACCTTGACTTCATATCTCTGGTCTCTAGAACTATGAGAAAATAAATTTCTGTTGTTTTAAGCCACCCAGTTTGTGGTAATTTGTTATGGTAGCCCTAGGAAACTAATACACCCACTAAATAAATGTTGAACAAATGGTTTGCTATTGTCTGTGTTTGGGTCCAACCTTGTTCCTCTGATTTTTGGCAGGAGCAATAGGGAGTATGTGGTGTACTTTTCAATAAGAAACACTGGTAGAGAGGAGATTTGGATGAGAAAATGTGTTCAGACTTAGACATGTTGAGTTTCAGTTGTCTGTGCCATATCTAAGTGGAGATATTGAACTGCCAATTGGGTATATCCTTCTGAATTTCAGAATCTTGGTTTGGTCTGAGTATATGTGCTGAGAGTTGTCTGTGCACAAGTGGTACATGACCCATAGGAGTGGCTGAGATCGCCTAGGAAGTGATTGTTGTGGAAGAGAAAAGAGAAACACTTCTCATAGTTTTCTTAAGAGTTCCGTCATTTAGCATGGGGTAGAGGAAGAAACAATGCTCAAGAGACAGGCAGGGAACAGTAAGGAAGACAGAGAAAAGCCAGAGGGGAGGGAGGAATATCATCCAGAGCAGGAGACTACTTGCCCGTGTTGAATGCTGAGATGTCAAATAAGATACAGATAGAATATGGCTTTGCCATTAGCAAAATGAAGGTCATTGGTGACAGCGAGAATAGTTTAGGCAGAATAGAATTCAGATTGGAGCAGTTTGAGAAATATTTACATATTTGAAAGATTTTAATATTTTTTTAAAAGTAAGAGAGTGAATGGGAAACGTCCTCAAGGAAGCAGGGTTCACGAGGCTTGGCTATGAAGGAAAGTATAGGAAGAGAAAGTCGGAGTGGGAAGTTCAAATAAAAAGAACTTAGTTGTGTTTAAAATCATGTTGAAACAGAAAGTTGAGAGGAACAATTGTTTGAAGGGAATAAGTTTGAGGATACAACGGAGAGAGAAGAGATAATCAATAGCGCAATGTTCCACTGAAGGTGACTGAAGACGGGAGTCACAGGACACATGGAAGAAATTGGCCTTCAGAGGAGGAACTTTCCTCTATTGTGACAGTGCAAAGGGGAATACAGGCGGGAGTAACTGTGGATAGGCAGGTATAGATTTTATGGGGGGAGACTAAGGCTGTCAGTTATCATCTAATGTGTGTCTTTTCCCAGGAAGTTAAAATGCCATGCCTTAATTTTTTGTAGCTCAGACTATGCACTACTTTATATTGAAATTCTCTTCTCTTCTTGCAATTAAACCAAATAAGTGATATTTTAGGATTGTAATTTCTCTAAAACTTCAGACCACATAATTCTGTATTTGACTAAACTGTCAGGACCCTACCCTGTTCTTATAAAATAAAAAGCTTGCCATTATTTTTGTTTATTAATTTCTCCAGAAAATGGCACACATCCACAGAAAATGAACATTTTGCTACTTTCCTGAGAAAGACAAATTACAACAATTTCCAAAATGAAAAAATAAAGCATATTCATGAAAAAAAAAATTGCTTTAGGGACTTCCTAATTGATGTCAGCCAAACTTTTAAAAACATAAGTGGTTTTATAATAGCATAACTACTATTTTATGATTATCCTCAAAGTAAATTGAATCAATACTGGAATGTGGGACTGCTCATACAATTACACATAGTATACAGCAAGAGGATAGGTAGAAATGTAAAGTGTTTTGGTAGGTGGCTATGTAGTGAAACTACTTAACATCTATTCTACTGCTCTTGTTACCAGGCACATGATAAGCTGAATATAGCAGCTAGCTATTGACTTAACCTTTGAGTTTTTTGGCTCTTGACATGTAAGAATTCTAATATTGTGCCTGAGCAACACTGAATAATAAATGATACTACTTTGAAAATGTGTGTGGTCCTGTGCCTATTCTATTTTTTATGAGCTGTTTTTCATCTGAACTTAATCCTTCTAATCTCTTATTAAATTCCTTATGGCATATTTATCCTCAGGAATGGCAAGACGTATAGAGCATCCCCTCCCCATTTTCTTTGTCAAATAATTATTGCCTGATAATGATGTGGTAGAAATTGCAGCATCCATGGAAATCAAGGCTGAACTACTAATGAATGTTAATTCACTATTTAATCTGGTACATTTATTTTGCTGCTCTTGTTGGCCCTCTGATCTATGGTTAATATGCCATTCTATTCGAGCTTATTACTGTTGGAGGTAGGGGAATGGGCATTATATCAGTGAAGTTAAGTAATTTTACCACACTTTATCTCTTGCTTTATAAATCACAGCAGGTAACATAATTCATCTTAGTAATATATTCATAAAGCAATCATGTGGCTATAAATGTAATAGTAACAAAATAAAGTTTTTCTTTTAAAGCCTAAGAACTGTTCATTTAAAAATATTGTAGATTTCATCAGTTTTCTGATGATAACAAAATTACTTTGCATTAACCTCTTGAAAAATGATACTACCTCTGTATATAGATTTTTTTTTCAGTTCCTGAAATTTTAGTTGAGAACCCGTAATTCAAAATTTTTACATTGTCATTTGGAGAATGTTGGGTTTCATCTGTTGAAAAGAGGAGATTTTTTAAAATGGTGATACAGAGAACATTATAAATTTAAATTTTCAGTGTTGGCAAATTAGATTAGTATAGGCCCCTAACAATGTTTGTGGAAACAAACACAAACTGAAATAAGAATTTAGAAAATAAGGATTTAGTCATATACAACTCACTCAAGACCTTCTGCAAGGCACCTAATGTCTCTGAACTTCTGTTTCCTGACCAGAAAAGGAGAGTATCAGACTAGATTTTCCTTCTAATGTTCCTTCCAGCCCTAACATTCTCAGAGCAACTGCACTTTATGGGTCAGAGAATAATAACTATAAATAATGATTTATTTCTTCCGGCAAAAAAGGCATGTATACTAAATTACTGTTGTTACAAAACATGGGAGGAACAGAGCATAATGAAAAGAACATGCAGTGACTCAGACTGGGGCTCAAATCCGAGATCCACCATTATGGCTTTGTTAAGCACTTCGTGTAATGCTCTCTTCCAGTTTCCTCACTTCTACCCCGGGAGTGATCACTCCTCCTTGATAGGGCTATGTTAACAAATCATCAGATTGGTGTGCAGAGCTTAGCATAGTGCCAGGCACAGTTAGTACTCAACAGAAGCTAGTCATTATTTTGTTGTTTTTGTCACAGAGGACTGCTATAAGGATAAAGGCATCTGGCACAATTTAGGTGCTCCAGAGATGGTACCAGTTCTTGGATCCTTTTTAAAAGGAGGGAGAAGAGAATTCTAAATTTGAATTGGCCTACCAGGTATTATGAAGATAGATTTGGCAAAGTAGGAAAATGGGATACATTCTAAGCAGTTAGGTAGCTTGATTCATAATGTTTAAATATTTGGGTGTGGGTGTGCAAGTCTCCTTTGTACTCCTGCCCAGGCCTACAGACACAGGGGTGGGCCTATCTGAGTGAGGTGATCACCACTGATATCTCCTTTTCATCTCTAGAAAGGGCTCTGTTCTTGATAATTCCCCTCGGCACAACAGATACCAGTTTGTGACTTTAGTAAGACTTCACTGAAAATCAGTGAAGTCAGAATACATGCAATTGAAGCCTAGGGTTCTAAGACTAGTCACAAAGTATGAGAAAAGAAGCTTTAAAATGGTTAGAAAACTTCCCAAGCCATGAGAATGAGGCAAGGAGTTTCTTGGTAAGGTTGATAATCCCATACTGGGGAAGCAGGCTAATGTTGTTGGCTCAACGTAGACATCCACTGTGGTAGCATTAAAATATCAGAATACATGCAATTGAAGCCTAGGGTTCTAAGACTAGTCACAAAGTATGAGAAAAGAAGCTTTAAAATGGTTAGAAAACTTCCCAAGCCATGAGAATGAGGCAAGGAGTTTCTTGGTAAGGTTGATAATCCCATACTGGGGAAGCAGGCTAATGTTGTTGGCTCAACGTAGACATCCACTGTGGTAGCATTAAAAAAATACCAGTATACAAAATCGGATAAGGGAATCAAAAGGAAATAAGAACACCTCAAACAACCAGGAAGCCAATTTACTCAGTGAGAATTCTTTCTAGCATCCAGGCCTGAGCAATATGCTATGCAGAGTTCTCGTTAATAGACCTGCCTCAAACTTCCTTTACCTTCTCTGGCTGCTTTTCTCACTATATTTTTGACACAGAAGAGCACTGTACTTGTAATTCAAATATTTATTCTTCTGTGCAGTAGAACTGTGATTGTGGATAAGCCTTTTAGCCCCTTGGAATCTGTTTTCTCCTATCTAGAGAATGCACTGTAATGAAAGAATTATACAATATAACTGTTCCTATGTAATGCATCTCAAAAGATACATCCCTATAATTTCAAATTATAATTTTATAGTTGAACTTTCCAAAGGTTGGTTTGCTCGAAATGAGCTAGGTCCTCTCAGTATCACCCCAATTATTTCTGAGAGTACCTCAGGAGTCTGCATTCTCTAGTAGAATCCTTTTAGTTTCTTCTGTTCTGATCTTCTCTCTCTTTTTTCCATTCAACTGCTATTTCTGCTGGGGTTACACTTATGAGGTAGCCATTTGGGAAAACTGTTCTCCCACCCCATGGTGTGGGGAATACACTGGGCCAGATTGCACCTTCCTGCTCCTTCTGAGAATATTAGGACTCCAGAATATCTTGCCCAGAGATACTTCAGGCTTCCTCCCTGGGCCCTTTATCCTGAAGCTAGAACATCCAAGTGTGCACACACCCTATAGGCTCAAGGAGCAGCTAAGGGTGGCCATTTGCTGTGAGTGTACTTGGAGATTGAAACTATGGCCTGGAATATCCACACATAGGTGAATAAAGCCCCTCTTCATATGAGATAGAACCAGTATGCAAAAAAAGTGGATGAGTTGTGGGCAGTGGACAGAGGAGGGAGAAGAGAATTCTAAATTTGAATTGGCCTACCAGGTATTATGAAGATAGATTTGGCAAAGTAGGAAAATGGGATACATTCTAAGCAGTTAGGTAGCTTGATTCATAATGTTTAAATATTTGGGTGTGGGTGTGCAAGTCTCCTTTGTACTCCTGCCCAGGCCTACAGACACAGGGGTGGGCCTATCTGAGTGAGGTGATCACCACTGATATCTCCTTTTCATCTCTAGAAAGGGCTCTGTTCTTGATAATTCCCCTCGGCACAACAGATACCAGTTTGTGACTTTAGTAAGACTTCACTGAAAATCAGGAAGCGACCAAAGTCTAGTGTAATACTGAGTAACCAACAGCTGTTATCAGTGGTGGTTACTTTTAGGACCCGCAAAACTAACCACCCAAACCTAGTTGGACTACAGAGTAGCTCTCACAGCTTCTGGTATTGTGGAAACCAGCTCAACCCCACCAGTAAATAGGCCCAACCATTCACTGCTTTTCCTCTTTGTTCTTGTTTTAAATAAACTCAGGCTTGTTTTAGTGAAACCAGAATGATTGCCATAATACTATCTATTTCCTTGAGATAAGATCTTACCTACCGCATCAGCACTCACTTGTGTGATTTGACTACAGTGGCCTGCAAGAGATCATCATAATTGTTCCCCGTTTTTTCTCAAAATCCTGATTGCTCCATCTTAACCAGCACATGTTTGGGTTACTAACAGTTGAGTCCAGGCAGCAGACATAAGACTTAGGTCAATGTCCCATCACAGCCTCACCTGCAATAGGAGAGGGAAGCAGGTGGAGGAAAGATGAGACTTGCAAATCCCTGCTGTCATAGCCTGGTCTTAGCTCCCAAATTACTGTGAACAACTATCACAACAAAAAAAGAACACAAACCTTCCAAAAAGAAATTATTCTTGATTTTAAGGCAGTCTAAATAAAGACTAGGAGGAGGGGAATTCTCTACCCTCCAGGGGCAAAGTCCTAATATTCCCAGTTATAGAATTAAATAGAACTAACAACATCGGTTTGAATTAAATTTATATAATCCAAGGCTTTCTAAAAATATCTCTATCTATATCTATAGCTATAGATATAGATAAAATTTATATAATCCAAGGCTTTCTAAAAATATCTCTATCTATAGCTATAGATATAGATAGAGATAGAGATATATATCTATATTTCTATCTGAAAAGTTTAAAAGGCTCACTGAAATCAATTCTCCCAGAACAAAATGAGGTATAAACCACTTACTACTTGACAGGTTTTCAATTTTTGAAATTATTAGACTCAAATCTCTACCATACATTATTCAATATGTTTACTACCAAATACATTAGTGTTTATTTCTAAGACGAACAATATCTGTCCTATTGATATCAGATTATTATGAAGATCAAAAGAAAAGGATGTTGCACCAGAGTAACACAGTAGCACCTCTAAACGCCGTGAAGTCGAGGTATTGGAGGCCTTACCATTAGCTATTTCACAGACTATACGTGTGGGTTACAAAAGCAGATTGCAAACCATAATATGATAACCAAAGGTTAGGTAATTCCATTACCTTTCCCTTAATATCGAGGCTACCTGTTCTGGTGAACATATTTAGATTCAATTCAATGTTTTATTGAGTGTCTTCTGAGAATAAGGCAGTATGAAAGGTATTGAAACACAAACTATATTCCCTTGGCTCAAAGCAACATTTTCAACTCAATTGCTCAGCTGTGTTTATACCCACTGAGGGAAACCTGTAAGAGCTCTAGTGCTGCTGAAGACAAAAGATTTCTTTTGTTTGCCTCCATTTTTCCCCCTTACTCACTTTACATGACCAGGGAGAAAGAATGTTAGGGTCTGCCTTCATCCAACAAATGAATTGTTTTGTTTTGTTTTGTCTTGTTTTGTTTTGTTTTGTTAGCATGAACATTATGTATACGACACAGCTGTAATGGTAAAGACTGGATTCCAGAATCAGCAGACCTGGTTTCAAACTCTTAACTACTGAGTGATTTAACATCATCAAATCAGACTTTGATTATATGTCAAATTGAATTTAGAATAGTACTTACCTCTCAAGAGTGTTGTGAGGAGTAAAGAGGATAATGATTTTAAAGCACTTAGCATTGTATACTCAAATGTTAATCATTTAAAAATATTAGTAATTATATTATTTCTGAACAAGGTGCTAAAGAGGATATATGGATTATAAATTGAGACCCCCTACGGCCAAGTGTCAAATTCTTCTAAAGGGAATGAACTACACATCAATAATGTGGTTTACAGGAAGAAACAGGGAGAAACTCTTATTATCCAGAATCCCATCTATGCAGAATATAGCTGAGAAATGGGAAGTAAGTGAAAAAGGAACCAGTGTAGTTAAATTAGTTATCATAATGTACACATATACCCTGTGAAAATAATGGGCACAAAATAAATCATGAGCAATTGGCAATAATTATTGTAATATTCCACAGTTGTAATCATGTTTTCTCTCACGCAGCTCTATTATTGATCTTTTATAGGGTGGGTTATGTTATCCATGTTCACATGCAATGGGAAAAGCTGTTCCAACTTGGTCCTAGTCTAGAAGTTATATTCTAGAAGTTCATTCCTGCAGTCAGCATGAAGGACACACAGATAGAGATACATAGATTTCAAGGTCATGCAGGCAGAGTGGCCATTCCCAGACTATCAGTAACGCCCTGCTTACGTTAGAGAACACTGAAGAAAAGCAAAGTCCTTCCTGGTAACACACTTCTTCCTGATAGCTTTTAAAGTCTAACACTGAGTAGTTGTAGACCGAGATATAGAATGTCCCGGAAAACAACAATAGAGGCTCTGATAGAAGAAATGTGAATTTATACACATAAAGAGTTTAGAACAGTTCTGTAAATACAGTAGATCTTCAGTGAAAGTTGGCTTTTATTATTATTATTCTAAGAAAAGAACAACTTATATACACAAAAGAGTATCAGTGGAACCTGGACAGGTTTAAGAATGTGTAGAACAATTTAGAAACTTAGAAATTTAGATCCAAAAAACATATAAGGATGTTTTGTTTGTTTAAAGGAATCAACTCCTTAGTTAATAAGGAAACACCTTTTATAGCTGATTTCGTGTTTAAGTTAACTCTGTAGTAGTCTGCGTACATAGATATTCCTTAGTTTTAAAATTGTCATCTTCTTAAACTTCCCATCTAAAACTCTTCCAGGTATTATTACACCTGATAGACAGTGTCTGGATCTACTATAGTTCAAGTTCTAGGGCCTATCCAGAGTGGGCAGATCAGATAAGCATGCGGCCTCACATAAAGTTGTCTTAGCATGTTTGCTGGGGCAAGTTTATGGTATTACTCACATATTTTACTCAAAAATGAGACCTCTTAAGCCCTTCTTCAGAGTTCATTTATTTTTATTCTTTCTAATTCAATAATAAACATGGATTGAATTTCAAATATCTACAAGGCCATGAATATGTGTCTGGCCAGCCAAAGTAAGGTCAACTTCATATTCATAAATTAAATGACAAATTTAATTTATCATTAATTAAATGGGGGAGCAATGAACACATTCAAGCCCCTGAACTAAGATCCGTGCTTCAAGATCTGTGTGAGATTGAAAAAACAGTACAGTTACCTATTAGAGACAGTTTTCATTTTCTAGTTTTGAATATATAATCCCTAGGTTTGTAAATCACTCCCCCGTAAAGTGGAAATGCTGCTTTCATGTTATCTATCACTTGACTTACCTAAACTTTTGAAATTCTCTGCTAGTACATTGATTTTGAAGACTTTTTACAAAAGTTAATGACTCATAGGGTAATCTGTGTGGCTTAAACACAATGGCAACCTGTGCTGGTGGTTGTTGTGTGCATATACTGTGCTTGTTGTGTATATTTTTTCTAATTAGTCATACATCCTGAAGCAGTTAAGGATGTCTGTGGGAAGAAATACGAATTATACCAGCACTGCTCTTCGCCTGACCTATGGTGAACTTGAATGAGTAAAATACTCCCTGGAGAGAAAATTGCTCACTGTATAAGGTGGGTGTATTCCTTTCTATTAAGGCAACAGGATACATTTAGCAGCAAGGAAAAGAGAGTTTATTAAATATATTCTGAGTAAGACCCTCTGGTGATTTGTTGTTTTTCAGACTCTATTTCTTGGCTTCTAAGATCTGTCCCTTAGAAAGAGAGTAGTCCAAAAACTGAAATTAATCAAGAATCCATGAAGTCTTCCTGGTTAAGGGATAGAAAGGAATTTAATTTAGATTTTAGTAAGAAGTCTAGGATAATTTTTAGATAAACTATAAGGCTATTGACTTGTATTTACTTTTCCCAGATAAAATTTAATTACTCTCTTATAAAGCAAGTTCCTTCTAATTATATTTGATCTAAAAAATTAAAACACAGCAAATTAACAAATATCCAGATTATTAACAGATATCCAGATTAAAAAAAAAAAAAGCCAGGAGAATTACATGTTATACTTAAGGAGTGCTCTGGAAAGGGTGCTAACAACTAAACAAAGGAAGTTTAGTGTGTAATGGTAGGAGGAAAGGTAGCTAAAGAAAAGAATACTGTATTAATGGGCCTCCGGTCAGTGTCTGAGAGTCCAGAGGGGAGTGAAAAGTAAAACCAAAGTGTTAGAAGAAACTCTCAGTTATCTATAATCACTGCCTTATACCCAGATGAGGAAACTGAGGCCTTACATGGTAAAGTGACTTGTCCAAGGACACAATGCATTACAATGTTATTACTGGGGTGTATGTCGGTCTTCTTCTGTGTTAGGTAATTTATGCTATTGAACACTCTCTTCCTTTTTAGATGTGAAAGGAAGAAGTTTCTAAAAGCACAAATATTTAAGGTCATTATGTGGACTGCCAATAAAATAACTTACTAAATGCATATAATCATTTAAAATAGACTCCTACCAATAATGTCAAAATTGATAATGTATGAAAGATATTGTCTATGAAATACAGAGCCACAGATTTTAGGATGTTTTCTTGGGGGAGAATATCTAATATTTAAATAGAAAATTGATTTAATATTACAATCCAGCCTTGATAATTAATAAATTGTCAAAGTATTTTAAAATGTGTTGCGGGACCAAAGAAGATATACAGATGGCATAAAAGCATATGAAAAGGTGCTCAACATCATTTATCATAAGGGAGTTACAAAATTAAAACACTAATGAGATTCTACTACACACCTATTAGAATGGCTAAAATCCAAAAAACTGACAATACCAGTGGTTTGTAAGTATGTAGAGAAATGAGCTCTCATTGATTCCCACTAGGAATGCAAAATGGTTCAGCCGTTTGGGAAGGCAGTTTCTTACCAAGTTAAACATAGTTTTACCATATGCTCCAACAATTGTGCTACTAGGTGTTTACCCAACTGAATTGAAAATGTATGTCCACCCCAAAATCTGCATGTAAATATTTGAAACAACTTTACTCATAATCGCCCCAAACCAGAAGCAACCAAGACATTCTTCAACAGGTGAATGGATAAGCAAACAGTGGTACAATTATACAATGAAATACTATTCAGTAATTTAAAAAGAATGATCTATCAAACAACAAACAGACATAGATGGCTCATATTGCTATGTCAAAGAAGTCAATATGAAAAGTCTAAATACTCTAAGATTCCAATTACATGACATTCTGAAGAAGGCAGAATTATAGAGAGAGTTGAAAAGATCAGTGGTTGCCAGGGGTTTAGTGGGGGAAGGAGAGCGCTGAACACATAAAACACGGGAAATATTTTAGGGTGAGGAAACTTCTGTATGTTACTATAATAGTGGATTCATGTCACTATACATTTCTAAAAATCCATCAAAATTTACAATATGAAGATTGAACCTTAATGTATGCAAATTACAGAAAAATAATTTAGGGGGTCAGGGAATCCCAGAATGAAATGCACGATGTAAGAAAAGAATGTAACTGTGTTACAAAAGTGTAAGAACTCAACAAATGTGTATTACAAAAAACCTCACTGAAGGTGATGAGGGAAAAGTTACTGACCTAAGTAACTTTGGAAATGAATGGGGACTGTAAGTCTAAAAAAATAGCAAAGGGTAATGCACTTGAGCACTATATTTTAGTTTACGAAGTTGTTCCTCATAGGAGTACAAGTTTAAAAAATTAGTACCATTATATGTTTATACTGGAATTGAACAATGAAGTAAGTAGATGGCGGGTAACAGAACCCAGATTTCTCACTGTTAGAATGGGAGGTTACAGAGAAGCAAGGGGAATAGGCTAGATTAATCTGTGTGGTAATGGATTAGAGTTGGAGACATCAGTATGAACTCATGTTTACTGTAATATGTTTAGTGCATATAGATATGTGTATATACATGGGCTAGTATTCTCACAGATGTCTTCTTATTCTGTCAGTCAAGAGGGCCTAGAAGCAATGACCCTCCAAGAACTGGGACAATAAACACACAGACCTTGGTTTCCCATACCATTCTTCAATAAAAGGAATGAGAGCTTCTTGGAGAAATGTCTGATGCTAGGACTGGGGCAAGAAATGTGTAAAAGTAGAACATCTTGCAGTGCCAAGGAGTAAGGAAATGCTCAGGAAAAAAATAAAAAACAAACCACAATAATGGGGCTATATCAAAAGGACAAAGAAGTCAACTAAAAGAGCTTCCAATGGTGAAAACTGAAACAATTTATGCAACAAAATAATAGTGTTGGATTATAATCAAACTATAAAATAAATATCCATAAGTCTAATATTGACACAAATAAGTGATTGAGTAAATAAATAAGTGAGGGACAAGAAACAAATCTCCCTTGAAGAAAAATTCCAAATAATTGATGAAGATATTGTACCTTCAAGGAGGTAGAGCATAACTCCCCACTCCTTAAACGTGGTCTGTGATTAGAGACTTCCAAAGAGTGGTCTGTGATACAAAGCGGGGAGAAGAATAACTTCACAGTGAAGACACTTGACAAACACCATCTCAGCCAGATGATCAAGGCTAACATCAACAGGGATTTCAACACACTGTCATGGTGATAGCATATACTCTAGACATGATGTGATGAAAATGGCATTTTACCTCAGTGATCTTCCTCCCCCAAACATATAATCCCAGTCTAATTATGAGAAAAACATCAGTGAAACCCCAATTGAGGGATAGTCTACAAAATATCTAACTAGTACTCCTCAAAATGATACTTGTTATCAAAAACAAGGACAGTTTGAAAAACTGTCATAACTAAGAGGAGCCTGAGATAAAATGACTAAATGAAATGTGGTATCTTATATGAGATCCTGATACAGAGAAAGGACATTAGGTAAAAACTAAATAAATCTGAATAAAATTAGTTGATATAATGTGTTAATATTGGTTCATTAATTGTAACAAATGAACTATACTAATGTAAGATAAATAGTAGGGGAGATTGGGTGTGGGGTATATGGAAATCCTCTCTACTATCTTTGCAATATTTCTTTATAATAGTCTAAAACAAACATACAAAATGTTTATTTTTTTAGAAATGTGTTTGGTAGTTTCAGAATGGTAGTTAGTTTCACATGTGTTTTCATGAGACATAATGAGACAGGTGTTTCAAATTGTCCTGAGTCACAGGACTGACCCATATCGATCTTGCCAAAAGTTTTTAAGTAACTTTTTAGATTTTTTTATTGTTTCAATAGGAACACACCACTGTTTTTTAAAAAAGGAATCAATTTGGAAACTGTTTTAATTTTGGAAGATATTTATATTATAAAAAGTAGCATATTTTTAACACAGTTTTCACGTTTCCACTTCACATTGATAACTAGCTTGCAACCAGAGAGCAGTTTAAAGCAGAAAAATCTTGATGCTCTCTAAAATGCTAAATACTACAGAGAGGGTCTAAGACTTTTCCACACTAAAACTCTTTCTGAAATGCATACATTTCAATACACTCAGTTGTTTGAAGTCAGGTCATTCAGTTTGTAGATTCTTTGGATTATCTGTAGATTTGATTTCTATATGTTATTTTGTCTCATACTTAATGCCATATCACTCAGCCATTAGTGATAAGGCATTAAGTATGAGACATACTTATATACACACACACACACACGTATATATATGTATATATAATATACATATGTGTATATTATATATGTATATGTATATATATATATGCTATATAGACACCATATTTTGTATATATGCAAATATATGGAATTGACGTTTATGTAAGATTAACTGTGATTTATAGTTAAAAAATGAGAAGAATAAAGATTGTTAGCAGAAAGCAGTCCTAGCAAATAGACTGTGCGTGATCAGAGGTTTCCTGTCCTGTATTTCTTTCCGACTGAATCGCAGGCTTGCTCATGGCCTTGGGTTTGTAAGCATGTCCAAAGATCTGCCTTAACTGTGTGCTCAGAACTGAGGCTGATTTCCAGTGTGCCCTGGTCATCAGATTTCTGGCATCCATTAGGAGACTTTATTACCTTACAGGAGGATGGATCATCAGTACCATTTCCTCCCACATCTGAATCCTGCTTAGAGGAGTTGGCCCCAAACACTCCTTTTATAAGCTCTTAGAAGAGTGTGAAAATTAGTGGCAAGGCCTTGGTCCATTTAATGAATTTACAATGTGTTTGAGAGCAAGAGAAACAAAGAGGTCTTTACAACAGTTGGGTTAATCTGTAACTGCAGTTCTGG
Organism: Pteropus alecto; assembly: GCF_000325575.1. Taxonomy (NCBI): domain Eukaryota; kingdom Metazoa; phylum Chordata; class Mammalia; order Chiroptera; family Pteropodidae; genus Pteropus; species Pteropus alecto. Next base: position 50,202,271 of record NW_006442484.1, read on the forward strand.
TCAAATTCCAACAAACCTAAACTAGCTGGCACACACACTAATTATTCCATAGTTTCAATACTCTCAATCAACACGCAACAGAGTTTCTGCTGAGCGCACAACATAACAAAATTATCTTTTACTTTCTGTTCTGTCTGTACTTACTTACACATATAATTTATGTCAGTCTTTCAAATACACTATTCAAAAACTTGTGCTAGCCTGCTCACATACCACTTTCTCAACATCTTCTAGATCACCAATAGCATTACGAAGCCATTGGAAAATTTGTTAGTGTGTGTGTGTGTGTGTGTGTGTGTGTGTGTGTGTGTGTGTGTGTGTCTCAGTGGGAGCAGTTTATTTCATAGGTCAACAAAAAGAAAGGGCCTTTTTTTATTGAAAGAATTTTCAAGTTAAACGTGGAAGCAATTGCTAGGGTAAGGGGCTCATTCCTATCTAAACCGACATACCTAACTTCCCAACAAAGTCAGACAGGAAAAGTTACAATGAAAGGCTGGCTTATTAGAGCCAGAGAGTGAACGTGGCACACATGGAAGGTTGGCTATGCTTTTCCTCTCCAACGAGCATGGGCTGAGAAAGGCAGCAAGTAGTTTCTCTTGTAGAAATCACCCCCATGATGGCATGGAGTTTGGGTATGTTAGGGGCACGGGGGGTAAGGGATTAGGAATGAATGAGAAGTGTGTATGATCGTGCTTCTGCTTTCTTTCTTTACTTGATTTGACATTTTGTGTCATTTAAGAGGGGCAGTAAAGTTTAGAAAGTAAAAGAAAAAATATCCGTGTTAGTTTGCCAGGGCTGTTGTAAGCAAAAAAAAATATGAGGTGGCTTAGAACAAGAGAAATGTATTGTCTCACAGTTCCGGGGGCCAGAAGTCTGAAATCAAGGTATCAGCAGGGCTATGCATCCCCTGAAGGCATTAGGGACAGATCAGTTCCAGGCCTCTCCCTTACCTTCTGGTAGTTCCTTGGCTATGGTAGCATAATTCCAATCTTCATATGATGTTCCCCTTTGTGCCTTTCTCTGCGTCCAAATTTCCCCTTCTTATAAGGGCATCAGTCATTGGACTAGGGGCCCACCCTACTCTGGTACGACCTCATCTTAACTAATTACATCTGCAACAATTCTATTTCCAAATAGGGTCACATTCTGAGGTAGTAGGGGTTAGAATGCCAACATATGAATTTGGAGAGGGGGCACAATTCAACTCATAGCACCATGAAACTATATACAAGTGAATTGGCAATCAACATGAAAAGAGCTATATTTGATGGGTCTCTGTTCTGGGAGAATTCCCTCTCTGATTTGTGAAATAATTAAACTGGTCTTCTGGCCAAGGACATGTTGAAATCATAACAATGGCATGAACTTTGATTGCATTAGTTATAAATACTTTTGAAGGTAAAGTGTCCTTTCAGAAATAACACATATATTTATCGAAATGCCTACCTTCTTACTTCAATGTATTGCCTTTGGCGCACATCTAAAATGCTTCTTAAATAATTCTCCATCTTGTTTTTTTTTCTTTAACCTAATGAAATCCTTGAGGAGGTGTCAATAGAAGAGACTAGGTATATGGTAATTCTATAATTACCATGTATTTAGAATTGAGACAACTTATTTTTCTTTGATACTTTGATCCTTGCTGAATCTCTGCATTTCTTAAAAGTTGAGCAGAAATTTAGTTGTTTGGTGTAAGACAAAGAATATTTCAAAATTAATCCTTCATTGACTTAGAAGTTCAATAACTTCTATCACATCTAATAGACTCCAAATCTCTAATTCTATATGAGTTTTAATAGTACCAAGTTATTTTTATTCTGAAAAATGAATCCATTCAAGATTTCCCCTGGTGAACATTCTTATTGTTAATTAACAATTGAATGTAGCACACAATAAAAGAAAAGTAAGGGCTGGGCGAAAGGGTTCAACTGTTACTTTTTTAAGAAAATAGAACTTGAAAAGGAAGTAAATAATGCTTCTTTAAAAAAAAAAACAACAAAAAACAAACAAACAAAAACCTCACAACAAATCCAGACTTCTATATTTTACCTTACTGACAGAAAGAGTCTGAGAACCTTGATATTCTCCAGATCACATAACAGATGCAGTGATAATTCTAAACTTTAGACACTTGGCACAGCTGAGGTTTTATAACAAGGTTTTCTGGCAGAAGAGAGAAAACCTTAATTAGCAAAGTATTCTTGTTAACCTTTAAATGTTGTCCTTTTTGGATCTCATAAGGTTCTTTAATAGATGCATCATTTGTTTAGATCATTCAGTTCTATGATTTGATGTATGTTCAAAACTGGCTTCAAGGGCTTACTTATTTATCTTCCCAATGAGCCTAGTAAAGAAGAAACATATCTGCATTGTGTAAGGTCATTTGTTGTTTGCAAACCTCCTCTGTCTCCCTTTCCGTAAGAAACTGGGAGGTGTCTAAGGTTTTTCTTTCAATAATATATACTAAAGCACTATCCATCCGATGCCTTGTAAAATAAGATGGTATCTGATCATGCGGACTGGACTTCTCCTTTCCTGGTTTTTACACAGTTGAGAGGCTGAGGGGTTAAACAAAGGGAGCAAGGTAATGAAGAATGTGGGGCCTGAGAGAGCACATGATCCAGGCTGCCCAAAGTTTCGGGGAACCTCAGGTGACCTGCTCCACTTGAGGTCCAAGAGGAGACTGGCATTTTACCTGTTTTAGATATAGACTTCAGGGAGGGAGAGAGGAGGACCTGAATTTTGCCAGGGCTTTTGCCCGAGATGTTTGCTTTACATTCTGAGATGAGATAAATGAAGCTCCAAGGTAACTTGAATCACAGTGGGTGTCAGAGAGAAAGCAAGGATTTCATAGCTTTTAGGAATTTCAATATTACTATAAGGTACCTGCCAAGTGTGGTACTCTCACACTTGGCAATAGGTCTGAGTACCTGTCCAAGGAAGGCCTGAGCTACAGGCCACCAAATAACATTGTGCCAAATATACTAATTTCCTTTCACCTATTTGTCCTTAGGGGCCCAGCTTTTCTGAAAGCACTAAAACTTCACTGACAACTGTTACGCATATTTTATTTTTACTTCTCTCTTCATTATAGTGATGAGAAAGCACATAAATATTTGAAAGGTTTTACCTCCATGGCATTTATGTAGTAATAGCAGAAAACATAGATAGAAAAACAAAGTATCAAGAGAACGACAACAATAATGTTAGATATTAGCCTTATCTGAGTCTCCTCTGGATAAGACATCAAGTTAAGCATTGTACATGCATTATTTTAGTTAGCCCTTACAACAGCCCGAGGAGGTAGACTTGAAAGATTAAGTATCTGTTAGTATAGAATGGGATTCAAACCTGGGACTACACATCTGATTATAGAGTCAGGTTCTTAATAACTGTGCTATATTGACTGCTATACTTGGCCTCCCCTGTTCAGTTTAGAAGAGGAGGGAAATGAGTGGTTACAAATCAACACAGTAAATAAAAAGTGATTAGAATGTATGTACTTTCTATTTGTTGGTTGTAAATTGCTATTTTCTAGAGTCCTAGGTTGTGACTACTAACTACTATGATTCCTGAGTGCATAATTTAGCACTGCTAAATCTAGTCAGGAGAATGTAGTTTTTGGTGAATGGTGAATGAAAAAGTGTGAGCGAGAAACCTTAGGTAGGTTTCTTGATAAGGACTCTTCCTGAGATATGATCAACTTCCTTTTTTGCATTCCTAGACTAAAGCCCACAGGACTCTTACACAGAATGGTGGTTCATTAGCATTTGCCCACCAGATGTAGGTTTGGGTGCTTATACTCTGCCTAAAGCATTTACAATCGATTTTCTACCCCGAAGTCTAGACTTATGAAGACATGAATTTGCACTGAACTCAGGTACTAAACTCTGACCTAGTCTGGCTACAATTTGAGAACTGAATTCCATGCAATATAAGATCGATTGGCTACTATATCACAAGTGAGAAATGGAACTTGGATACCCTGAGATTATTTGAAACTCTGTACTCTCTCAATTCTCTCAAAGAAAAGTAATTTTTATATGTGCTTTTTAGAAGTGCTCTTCTATTAAATAGTAATATAAATATATACTTTTAAAATACAGAATATATAGAAAGGAAAATATAAATCTTAGTTCCCTTACCCAAAGACAAATACTGCAACAGGTCTATTAACATTCAGTCTTTTTTCTATTTTCACTAGAGGTGTGTGTGTGTGTGTGTGTGTGTGTGTGTGTGTGTGTGTGTGTTATAGAACAATATTAGTAGTTGTGCCATATAATGGGGCCCTTAGTAAATATTTGTTGAGTAAATTTTAAAAGTAACATTTAATTAGATTCTGAGAGCTATTTTTCAGAGGAATTTTTAATGAACAATTATAATACTAAGATACAAATTTCATAATAAAATTATTGACCTTGAATTCAAATGCCATCATGAGAGTAATCTGGCACCAACAATTCCCCATTATTGAAGAAATATTAATGTGGTCAGTTCAGTCAGGTGTGGTTTGTTCCTTAGGACCTCTCTGGTATGGTAAACATTTGGCATGTTGACGGTAATAATAACAATAACTGCTGACATTTACTGAATGCTTAGTATACGTCAGGAAAAAAGTCCTAATTGCTCTCCATTTATTAACTCATTTAACATTCAAAATAGTAGTAGGATTATCTACATGTTACAGAGAAAGAAACTGAAGTAGTTTTCCTGTGATCACACAGTTAATAAGCAGTGGAACTGGGATATAAACCCAGGTAGATTGGGTCATGCTTTGGGGGGATTCTGAAATCTCAAACTAATAGAACTTGCTTCTCTTCTTTTCTAGTAGGTATAGTCCTTCCTTAATTTCAACTCTTTAAAAAAATGCTTTATAGTTTAAGGCAGCGGAAGGAAGGCTGGCATCAAATATTTTGATCGAAAAAGGTGATAACAAACAAAAAAAGCTGGAAGCTTTTAAATAAAGAAATTGCATTTCTAAATGTTCTGTATTAGAATATAATAAGTCTTCAGTTATACTCAATTACTACCCATGTTGTACAACAGATACCTTCTATTTTAATTGCTAATAAAGGGCTATACAACTTAAAAAAATGACTAGAAGATTGCCCTGTTTAAGTGTAATAGTAAAACTCAAAGGCTTTTGACCCAAACTGCCAGGACCAGTATTTTGGTAAGAGCTGGACTGGGACCTTGAACGAACTATGAGTATATGCAGGCGGCATCCCTGAGGAATCAGAGCCTCAGTGGACCGTGAGTGTTACAGCTGCATAACTCACTGAACTGTCTTGCCAGTTTCTACACTGCCTTGACTGGGAATAATTCAAAAAAGAAAAGCTCATATTCATTCCATTCTTCTGGAGCTCTGTGATAGCATTTAATAACACTCAATGGGATGTCTTCCACATATAGCATTATGGTAGCATTATGGTATTTCTTCAAGTAATTGCTGAAAGATACAGGGTCTAATTGTTCTATAATACTCATGGCTATTTTATCTAAATGTTCAATGGATCTATAAATCTCCCCCTGAGATTCATCATAGTAACTGTAATAGAACCTTTGGCCCTAATGCCAGAAATCAGAAGAAACCACAAAGAGATTACTAGGATCCGCTAAATATTTACTGAAGAGTTTTCTGAATTCCTGTTCTTTTGACTCATTCAGAGCTCCACCCAATATAAGAATAATGGTAAACTCATCCTTATGGCTTTCCATGGCTTTAGCTGTATAAGGCAAATGCATTTCAATACTGTGCTGATCTTCATCTGTCTGCAGAGACATGCGTTCAAACATCCCTGTCTTCCATAGTTCTCTGTAAATCTCTTGGTCAAAACCAAGGTCATACAGAGGTGTCCTATATATATATCCACTCTGGAAAGCGCACATGGAGAGAGGTGCACATGATGAGAAGGCCCAAGTGAAGGCCTGGAAAATTCTCTGGCTACTGGATCAACTTGTTCGTAAGCATGAGCAGCACAAGACCCACAGTACATAAGTACATCCTGTGTGGGTTGCTATAATGGCTCTAGCAGGTCTTTTTGTAGACCGCACTTGTGAAAGCCAAACTTCTAGCTGTGATTCAGCGGTGGTCCTGAGGCTGTATACAGCTCCTGGCGTGACTGGCTGCTCAGCAGATGACTCAGCTGGATATCTCAGTGCCCGTGCTGCTCTAAAGGGGCCGGGGAATCTCTTCCAGTATTATTACACTATGATTTCCCTTCTTGAATTTTTCATTTTAATTTATTATTAGTCAACTTGAGTATACTTTCAAGCAACCTTTTTCAATAAGTATATGATTGGTATAGATTTACAAGTCTATGTGCTACATTTAATACATTTTGACTGCAAGTGACAGAAAATATGACTCAGATTGGCTTAAACCAGTGGTTCTCACACATTAACCTGCATCAGAATCATCTGAGGGGCTTCTTAAGGCATAGATTGCTGAGCCTCACCCCTGGTTTCTGATTCTACAGGGCTGACAAAGGGCTCTAAAATTTGCATTTCTACTAAATTTCCAGGTGAGCCTGCTGGTCTGGGACCATACTTTGAGAAAATGACCTTAGAATTCAAGATTCAGGCCTAAAGTAGGCTTAATCTGATTTCTCCCACTCTATTTCCCAGCCTCTTTCTTAGCTGTTATCTCCTCAGTGTGTCTGCCCAACTCTCAAACGGGTAAGATGACTGCGGCCATTTTAAGCCTTGAATCTATGCACAAAAATATCCAAGAAAAGAGAACTTAGCACTTTCAGTAATTTTTCTAACTCAAGGAAATTTCTTTACTAAAGCCTTCAGAAAATTTCTTTGGGTCATGGCCTAAATTAGATTATCTCTTCTTTCTTGAACAAATTCTAACGGCCAGAGGAACACTGTTTGCTGATTGGCTTAGGTCTGTGTACCTGAAATAATCACAGAAGAAGCATGGCATGCCTCTAAGATGAATCAAGGACTAACCTGGAAGTGCAGGAATTGTAGTCTTTAGTTGGAGGATGAGGACTTTGCTATTATATCTTCTTTTCCACTATTTTGGTTCAAAGCACATAAAAAAAGACATTTAAAAAAAGTCTTATATCAAAAGAAGTCTTCGGAATCTATCTTTGGGAAATTGTGCTGTAAAATTTTACTTTCCCAAGTCAATCTTAAAGCTAATATTTGAAGTTTCCATATTAATAACAACATAACAATATTTACAATGATAGAACAACTATACATATTTCTAAACAGTGCATTTAACACAATACAAAACAAGATTTTTTCATAAATAAAATAGGTACCTGTCTGTATGCAAAGTCTCACTGTAATTATGAAAAGGATATTAATTTATAGAGTACTTGAGATATTCCAGGAACTGTATTTCACATGCATTATCTAATTTTATCTACCTGGCAGCCTAATAATTAGGTAATATTATTACCTATGTTTTTCAGATAAGGATTATATAGTGTCTATACTGCAGTATTATATAACAGTACATGTTGTCTAATCTAATTTAAATGAATATAATAATGCCCTTTTCTTGACAACTATATAATACATACATGCTCATTTGTTTCATAAAATTACCTTTAGGAAGTACATATCAAACATAATAAGTAATGTTAAGGGAGCTATGCTGATGTATATGGTTGTTTTCATATATAATTCATTTAATTAAATTTAAGTGTATGTTTAAGTGTTTATTATATACAAGACACCATGTATAAAAATATATATAGTATACCTACATTTATATATTTATGTACATATATAGTATATAGATCTATATATGAATATACATATATATATATACAGAGAGAGAGAAAGAGAGAGAGAGAGAGAGCTAAAGAGAGGACCACCCTATATATGATACATATATATATATACAGAGAGAGAGAAAGAGAGAGAGAGAGAGAGCTAAAGAGAGGACCACCAAAAAGCGCTTAATATAATGCCTGGCTCATATTAAGTACCCTATAATACTTTAGCTTTTACTGGCATTTTTATTTAATTCAATAAAACATATTTACATATTTATTGAGGCTCTATTAGCTATGAAGCATTGTTAAAGGAAATCAGTATATATTCATATATACAAACATTAAACATCGCATATTAAACACCAGCCCCTTTAACGTAGGCTGTTATTATACTCATTACAGAGGCGATTTCTCAAGCAAATTAGTCATGTAACTTGTTTCTTGATAAGAGCACAAGGAGTTAAGACTGCCAAAATCAACAGTGTATTTCAAAGGCTTCCAGGTTCTCTATAACAAAGGCTGAGTAAGCTATGACTCATAATCGGGAAACTTCTATTTGAGGGCCTTATTATCTCTTTTCATATCAGGGTGTGGGAAAGACTGGTAGCAGTGGGCAGCAGGCAGGGAGGAGTTCCGTTCTGTTCCCAGTGCTACCAAGTGGGTGGGAAGCATATAATGGAAGGTCTCCTGGAGTAGTCCTTTCTTATTCCAGGGAGCCCCTAAGACACATATACGGTGGTCTGAAAACATATTTAGGACAATGAAGCTGTGTTAGAATTTACTATTTATTCCACTGTCGGTGGTTGAGTCACTTATGCCTCATCATCTAGGAGTAAACAGTAAACGAGACTGTCCTGCATCTAGCCACTTTGGATTGCTTGCTGCTTCAGTCTCAGTGTTTTATTTATATATGGGGGGTTGGGAAAGACTGTGTTTTTAAGGCTCAGTTTTGATCCTGCACATCATGTAATTGAAAGAGAATGGTTTTCCAGTTGCCCAGAAGGGTTTAAATGATGGCTGTCATGTACTTGTTGTGTAGCCTAGGGCCATGCCTTAATATTTGTATACCATAGTGCCCTGACTTTTAAAAGAGTGATATTATCTACCTAATAGATATATTGTGAAAAATAAATTATATTGCAAATGAAAAAGAGAGCCATCATAGCTGGCATATAGTAGATTCTCAAAACAAAAGAATTTACAAAAAAAGAGTGAGTTGGTATTACACCGAATATCCATTATACTGAGGATAACTATATAACATAATTTATAATCCAAAGACATTACTGAGAGTGAATGCACCATGATTAATAATTAGCCCAGGACAGCAAGCTAAACAAGGACTGTCCTGAGCAGCTCTGAAGATGTACTCGCTCTAATTATAATCATGTCGCTTTGTTGATGGGGCTAAAGGGAGGAGTCAGAACTCCTTATCTCTTGGTATCAGAATTTTATAATCATTTAAATTTTTTATTACTGTTGGCACAGAAGGCTCAGGGTTTCCCTCATATACTTCATGGTTATTTATCACTGGATCATGCATACAACAGAGTTTGTGTTAAGTGGTAAAGTAGAAAAAGGAAAGTATATGACCCAGTTTCCTTTTTTCCCTTTCTACTGACTTTTCCCCCTAATATGAAGAAAATTTAGTTCTATCTTTTACTCAAGCAGTTGATACAATGCTTAGAACCCATAAGAATAGCACCCACTCCCCCACCCCTTCCCCCCCCCACATCACAGAAGTTTCCTTGGGGTCATTGAGTTAAAAGCAGAAAGGAGACCTTTCATAAATTATGCTTTGCAACTCTATAATTTAAACTTGTCATGATCTGGAAAGCATTTTCTTATTTCTGTTGTTTAATAAAAAATATACTTTGACGATATACTTGATGGCATTCAAGATACTGGCTAAATTTGGAGGCAGTGGAATGTGTTTACACATTCTGCATTAAGTTCCTATTTGAAATGGAACAAAGAGTCCTGATATTCACCTGAGGAAAGAGGCCTTTAAAAACTGATTAAAAGGAGAAGTGTGACAATATTAAATACTTTTACGTTTTATAAAATTCCAATTTTTAAACATGGAAGATGTATAAAACACATGCATAAAAAAATCTGACATTGCCAATTTTTTAATTTGAAGACTGATTCTGAATTGTCTTAATTTTCTGTAAAATCTTGACTTTCTAAGGGCACTTTGAGCCCTAATCCAAGAAATTGTCCAGTCTCTACCATCTACATATTGGGGAAGAGGTCAAGAAGGAGTTAAGTCCAGACTTCAGTGTCAAAAGGTTGATACTTGGCAAATTTCCTGCTCACAAAATTGCACCTTGACATATCTTTCATTTTGCATTCATTCATTCATTCATTCATAAGAATTCATTATGTTCCTACCAAGAGCCATGTTCAAAGCCAGATGATTGGAATTTAAGCATGATCACTGCCATCTTAGGCTTAAAGTCCAGTGAGGCATGTAGTGTTGCTATAAGTAATTACTATACAATAATACTAGTATAAATGATAGAAGAAGCTCAAGGCACTATGGGAACCTATAGTGGCCTAGGGGTCAGGGTATGTGATTTGTTAAGCTGAGTGGGGTGAGTAAGAATGACCATTTTATAATGGTAATGATGTCCAAGACAGGAAAGGCAATCTGTGAGGGATGGTAAGAGAAAGCTTGGTATGAGGGTCTGAAAATAGACTAGCATGGCTAAAACAAAGATACTCAGTGAATATAAAGCTGGAGAGGAGAGCAGTGACAACATAATGGAGGCTTTGTAAGTCATATTAGTCCAGGCTTTATCCAGTGGGTAGCTGGGAAGTCATAGAGAGACTTTATGCAACATGGTCATGCATCTTATAGAGTTAATTCTGGCTGCAAAAGACCAATTAGAGAATGAAACGATAGTCAAGATCAAAATAAATAGCAATTTCTACAAAAATATTGTCGGTGGACATAGAGAAATTTAGAAAGGTATATTAACACGACTTGGTGATTAACTGGATATTGAAAATGAAGTAAAATATGCCTAGGATTTTGGCTTAGGAACCTGAGTGGATGGTGATGCCCTTAAATGATATAGAGAACATTCAAGGAGAAAAAGTAGGTTTGCAGAGTTGTGATACTGAGTTCCATTTTGAACAAGCTGAGTTTGAAATAGCCTTGATATATTCTAGTAGAGGTGTCAACTAGAAAATTGATTGCATGGATCAGGAGTTCAGGAGAACCATATTTAGAGATTTTAGATTGACTAGTATAAAAATGGCCTTTGCAGCCCTGAGAGTAGATGAGACACTCTGAAACAAGTTGCTAGAATGACAGGAGTGAAGGGTAGAGAATAGATTCCTAACAAACATTAACACATAAAAGAGGAGGAGGGCTGCTCCTACATTTCTCTGGCAAAAAGAAAAAAAAAAAAGGTTTCAAAGGGCTTTAGGAAACAGGCAGCATGTGACCACAGTCTAACTTGTGAAGATAAGATATAGAGTCTGATATTATGTTCTGGGTTAGAGTGTCAGTCAATATCTAAATATAGTTTAAAAGCCAGATTCCAACTCAAGAAAAACATTGCTTGAGCTTCTCTGGATGTGAAGAGGACTCACAGCCTGACTATCTCGCTAATGTTATTACAGTTTCTTTGCTTTTCCTTCCCTTCTTTGGTAATGCTCTATCTAGGACATGCTTCTCTGGTAACATGCCAGACACGAGCAGCTTGAAGACTGCCCTCATTTTATTCTTAGATAGTATTCTCACTCATATTATAGAAAAAGGAAGTTTTATGATTGGAGTAGTGGGAAAATAAAGTATTTGCTTACCCTAGCCATAAACTATAATTAGAAAGGCGAGAGATACCCAAAGTAGTAATCCAACACTCATTTCTCTCAAGAATTTCATAAAACTTAATTAAGGAATGCAACAGTCCTAATAAAAAATATAAAATGTATACTGACAATGAAATAGATGCTCTTATTTTTCTCTCTGCATTTCTAGTCTTCATCACATCAACTTATACATGCTGTCTCCATTCTAAGATATAAATCTTAGAATCATAGTATATCAAATCTGAAAGGATCTCAAAGAGAGCCTCTAACCCAAGACTTCTCCCCGCTGGCTGCTTGCCCATTTTATAGATGAAGAAAGTGAGGTGCAGGAATGATAGCATTTAGAACTTACATTTGCATATTGCTATATATTTAAGTAATAATGTTTACATTCAAGGGAATATTAATCGATTACATTGGTTAAGATCCTGGGCTTTTGGAATTGACTGTCTGAGTTTGAATCCAGCTCTACAGAAGCTTTGGACAAATTATTTAGCCATTTAGAGATTTCTTAGTTCCTTAGTTTCTGCATCTACGGTATTGATTAATTATAATATCTACTCGTCGGTGTTTGTAGACAATTGTCCATAGCTCTCTTGTGTTTCTATCTTTTGAGCAGAGACACTGACTACCTTTGGTCTGGACTATCTTTTCAAAGATGTTTGTTTGTATAGACAACAGTCTTGAAAGATAGAGATAGCATCTGCTTCCAGAGCAAAGGGCAGGTTTGCTTACTGTCCAGCAAAATAAAGATAATGTCTCCCTCTGGAGCAAAAGTGAGGTATGCTTACTGTCCCTTATAAAAGATTTGGGTTCCCTAACCTCAGGATTCTTCTCCTTGACACAGACCACTGAGTGTGTAGGCATCAATTAGTCCTCAAAAAACTGGTGCAAATGCTAATACTCTGGATGTGAATATTGATGTGTGTAATAAAGACCTTTGTCTCTGACCCAGAAATTTCATGTCTTCTGCCTATGTCTATGAAATCGTGACAGGCTAATATATTAGCTTCCAAGTAGGGTAGAATCTCAGATCCTTCACGGTTCTTAACAAGAGATTTCTGTAAGAACTGAGTAAACCAAATAAATGTAAAGAGCTTAGAAGAATGTCTGGCGCACAAAAACTAAAGACTGAGTAAAGATGGGTTCATATTATTAGATAGTTATGCTTGCCAAATGCATATAGTTTATTAGTGGCAAAGCCAGGACTAGAATCCAGATCTGTAAAAACTCAGTCTGATGTTCTTTTTACCTTTCCATTCTACCAACCCCTTCCACCCCAACTTTATATTTTCTGCATATTAACTTTAGATAAATGTTGAATACAATGCATTTTAAGAGGAAGAATTAAGAATTTTATACCAATTTACTTGGTGAACATGTTAAAATTATTATGAGAAAGATAATATATCCCAGACCAATATATAAAGCATTGTGTTATTTTAAGAGAAGAATGGAGAAAACTATGGCAGCCTCTGATATACAGAAAAAAATTAATTTGTTCAGAAATACATTGTAAACAAAATGTATAAAGTTTGAATATTTCCTAATAACAATTGACATTTTAGTATGACTACTTTTATTACTGCCCCCCTCCCAATCCACTACTACTTTCTGTTAAAGGCTTAAAGTAAATTCTAAAATGTATGTCATAGATGTAGTCTTTGAAAATAATAGCTCCCTAATACTAATTGTTGGATTTTGAAATATTTCCCTAAGGTATTTTCTATAAGTCATGGTTTAAGATTTGGTACCCGTATTATAATAGGAAAGAAAACGACTAGTATTAATTACTAGTATTATTATTAATCGAATACTTGCTTCATAGTTGACCCGTACTTAGTATTTTGCATGTATTCTTTCATTGAATCCTTGCAACAATCCTATCAGGTAGAAATTATTAGTAATTTTGTTTACTGATGAGAAAATGATACATAGAGAAATTAAGTAGCTTACGCAAGTTATCTACCTAACAAGATCTAATAGACCATAGTGAACTAAAGTCTGATGTCTAGTGACCCTGCTCCATTAAGTTCCAGTTGTATTGCCAAAAATCTTTGGGTGGATTTACTAAGTAAATCAATATGGTGAGACGAAACACTAAAATTATGAAACTAGAGTTTTCACCAAACAATAAGACAATTTAATAACACTCATTATAGACCAATAATTACAAATCACAATCAGTTCCACCCGTTCAATAAGCTGCTCATGGATAGCCTGATTCTAACTGTATGTTCTTGGATGAAATGTGAAATTTTTGAAGAAATATAATTATCTTTCAATCTTAAAAGAGATACTATTTTATAAATCAATCAGTTTTCTTCCAGAGACCCTTGAAGATTATATTTTTACTGTAAATACAAATATTACATGAAGATAACAAGATTTACAAATTTCTTTATTTCCCTCACTCCAAAACTCCCCTGCTTCACCATTCACACACTTGAACATCATGTTTCCACTTGTGAGCAGGTTAAGATCAATGTGTCATGTGACAAATGTTTATGTTACAATGTTTCTAAAAAACTCAAAGTTTTCTGCAGTATTGTCAACTCATTTTTAGTTACTTCTCTTTCTGATGCTCTTAATTCATCAGCTTTTAAAAAACACTGGGGACTTTTTTTTCTCTATGTGTCTTTTATTCTACTTCCAGAGCTCTGTTTTCTATCTTTATGTCTGTCAAACTTAGTAGCTCCATGTTTAAAAAATAACATTTCACCTATTCTTTTTCTTTTCTGCAATGTACCTTATACTTTTGAAAATCAGCATGACCTTTTTCATTCTTTATCAACACTTGCAGCTTCCCTGAAGCAAAAGGAAGTAACTAAAACAGGTAACATGCTGAATGATCAGGAGGTGGAGACTCAGTCTAGCCTGACACCCAGCTGGAGTACTTGGCCACCTACTTTATGTAATTTTAGGTAATTTTTATGTAATTTCGAGGATTTCAAAACCCCATGTCTCCAGATCCTTTGAACATTGATTTGCCATGGTCCTTCTTCATCATCAGTTTAGAGAGGCAGGGCCTTGTCTTTAGTTGGCTGCTGGTAAACATCATAGTCATGGATGATTATTGCTAGAAGAACTACTTATCAACTCGGGCTCTGAGGATGGAGTATTTCGTTATGTAACAAGAAAACAGAAGTAAAGAAATAGCATGCCAAGGATGAGAGCTCTATAGTAACAGAACACAGGAGGGCATCGTGCTAGACAGATCTAAAGTTCTGCAGGGTATGGGAACTTGGAAGGTATCATTTGTCTCCCTGTATGTCCATCAATAGGGCTAGCACTGAGGGGATGATAAAAATGATAAGATGTAGACTCTGCCTTTAAAGCACCTCCCATCTAGATGAGGAGATTAAGCCCACACGACCTAAGTAGAACACTATATATAATTATATTATATTGTATAGACAAGACTGTTAAGAGTTCAAAAAAGAGATACATTAAACAGTTCAAGATTTCTAACAGCATTCTCTAAAGATAACAATGAAGAATTAAAGAGGAGAGCAAGAATGAAGAGCAAGAAGAGTAGCCAAAGAAGGAAATAACAATGTGTGAGCAGTGCACTCCACTGATAGAGGGACTGTGTGAAAGTTGTTCCCAAAAGATTAGGCAAAAATATTTTTCGGCACCATGTGGTTCTGAGCTGAAGACATCTTAGAAGAGATACTTGGAGTTTATGTGTGGCCATGACTCATACAAAACTCTGTAATTCGATTTCGGTATTTGTAAAAACAGATAAAATTTGCTTGTTATCCTCCTAATTCATGATGTGTTTGGTTCCACTGGGTTATAGTAGGTATTATCTAAAAGTATATATTAAGTGCCAATTTTGGCAAGGCATTAAGGACTGAATTAACAGAACCCCATAAACCCTATTCTTACCCTGTAGATCATTGTAACACAGTATTGTAACCCACGGAAACAATGATAATGGGACTATCATCAGTACGTTCTTCGTAAGATGACTGAAAAGGAGTGGCCTATGCTGAAACACCTGTGTTTTCAGTGACGTTTTCTTTGTTCCTTACCTTTCTTTGCTCTAAGTTCTTATTTGTTCTCAAATTTCTGGAGGGAATCTTGGCAGACAGTTTAGCAAGCTATATCTAAGAGGTGGCAAAAGAATGGCATTTAGGGATGTGGGAAATTTTGAGTTTGGCTCTTTGGAATCCTGAAGAGATATTTCTTTAAGGAGTAAAGGCCAACTCTGTTCTTGGAAACATTTCACTAATAATTGCCAATGGCATTTATGTTTCAATAGGACCAGAGTTTCCAATATGAAATAATCCAATTGGTTGGAAGGAATATTTTAAAAGAATAGAAACTAGGGGATTCAGGAAATTTTGACCCACTCACCATACTTCAATTATGTTTCAGAGAAGTCACTGCCAACATTGCCATGTAGAAATTTTTACTTAGTTAATTTTTAAAAAAATTAGTCTTAAATCATTGAATGAAGATTGCAAGAGCCAGAGTCTGCTCCTCTCAATTTTGGTGTCTTATTTTGCTATTTAATGTAGAATTTTGGATAAGCTCTGGATGCAGTACAATGAAGAATCATCTGGTGTAGTGAAGTCTACAAGAAGAACAGGTTTGACTTGGAAATTACTTACTGGCCTATAGGGAGTCATCTACAATTTTAACTTTGAAGGTAAATGAGGCATGATGTTATTGCTTGTTCTCTTTGTTATTTGGGTTTTTATTAGTGAAAACTGATGTTGAATAAGAATTTTTTTATTATTAAAGCTTTGGTATTACTAACATAATTGACTTGGACTTGGAATTTTATGAAAACAAATACCCTTTCACCAGTTCTTGCTTTGAATATGTATATTCATTTAATGCTTACTTGAGAATTTAGGATTTTGCTCACTATCGTTATTTAGGCTACTTGGAAGAAAATATTGTATGAATCCATGAACGGTATTAACATAGCTAATATCTTGGCTGTTTTGTGAATACTTATATTTTTATGAAGATGCAAGCCTGTTTGAAATTTATTTTTTCCATTTCATTTTCTTAAATGGAGATTTCTATATTAAAAAGTATAAGACTACAAAGATCAGAGAAACATATCAAGGGGGAAGGATATCCAAATGTGGGAAGAGAATCAGCAGATATTTTCTCTAAGCATTAAAAAGATATGCTAGACAGTTCCTGGAACATGGCTAGAGCTTTGAGATATTGTTTTTGGTTGATGAAATAGTTGCTCTTCACAGTCAGAAGTGAACATAGGATGTGAAAAGTAAATAAAGTCTGAAAGAGCAGCTTATACTGTAGCATTTAATATTCTTTCTCTGACAGCACTGACCTCCCTGCTCTTCCCCAGCTGTGGCCTGTTTTCTCAAGGCGTATGGTATGATGAAACATCAGGAGGAGGGAATAATGGGGAATCTGAGCATGGAAAAGAGAAAAGAAAGATGAGATCGAAATGCAGGTAGGGCTCAGACTTGGAAGCAAAAGTATACTTTGTCAATTAACTACTTGGAGAAAGTAGTGTAATCTGTGGGACTAGGATAAAAAAAAAAACATAAGAAAAGTAGAACTGGAATCTAGGGATTTGGATCCAAATTGTATACACCATTGGCTTCTCCATTATCAGCTCTGTGTTCCCAGCTCATGGCTGGGAAGAGGGTCCTGAGAGCCTCCAATCATTACTTACTCACTTTGGAGCAGCTGGAACTTTGAGGATGTAAAGCAGTGACTGTCTAAATTCTTTGCTCACTTTGTTTTTTCCATTCCTTGGTACGGTGGAGGGACCATTTCTGTGGTAAGTTTAGCTGTTCTAGGATAACTAGGAATTACTAATTATTGTTATAAACTATCATAAAGGCCCAATAAAGAATTCCTTTTGGCAGAGCTTTTGGAAAAACATATTTTAATGCCAGCCTCATAACTAATGGGATATGTGAAATCTTGGATAAGAGCCTATGTGCATCTCAATTGCCTCCTTTAATAAATAAATCAATCTCTACCGGTGTCCTGCTGTTAGATTAAATGAGACCAAATATAGACAACACTTTGAGAGGAATAAGACATATGATTTATGTCTGAGTTGTAAAATTTATGTTATGCTTAGCATGGAAAGAGCCTCAGCCAATGTACCTATGTATGAATTCTGAAGTATATCCCCTGTGAAAAGTAAATCTTAAGGCTTGGTGCCTGTATTTATTTGTGGGAGATACAGGGGAAGGAAGAAGAGTGCAGGAAATGAGAAAGGGACCAAGTGAGTCAAAATGACACTGAAAAACACCAAAGATTCTTCTCATGTGAGTCTCTTAAACATTGTGTCAGATTATACTTCTGTTTTCTACATTAAAATAAAATGGATCTTTAAGGGGATCTTTCTTCCTCATGACATAGTTATTTATATCGATGTCTCTTCTCCCTTATTTACTTATAAACTTCTCGAGGACAGAAACCTTGTCTCATATTTTCTACCTATATGAGTAGACACAGTTTAGAGCTTTGCATACATAGTCAACAAATACCTGGTGAGTGAATGCTATCTGTAGATTTTCCAGCTGTTATATGGAAATAAAGTGCTGTTCACATGTTATTAATGATATCTGTGGCAGCAGATAATAAAAGAGACTAGGTAGCTGTTTCAGAGGGGCATGGCTTCTACTCCCAAAGAATTACTTGGAATGGTAAAAAATTTTAATAACCACCAAAAAAATCATCATTTATATTTGGCCATCGAGCAAGTTTCTGTGAATTAAAAAAAAAAGTTTTTCACAAGGTATATGTTTCTCAACAATGGACCCTAGGTTTCATCAACTGCAGGGCACAGAATGCCAGTTTCTAAAAATGCTTTTGAAAGACAGCCTGTGATGTAATTAAATATGTAAAATTGTATCTCCTAGCTCAAAGAGAACTATGGAAAGAAAAACAGTTGCTTTGTTTGTCTAGAATATCGGTGTCATTATTTTTATGGGATGCTTTTGAGAAACATTAATTTGTGAAAGAAAAGCATCCCAGAAGGCAAATTTGACAGTATAAATTCTCATGCCTGAAGCATTCTGAGGATCATAATTAATTGAAAGATAATGAAAGGCTAAATCAGCTTTGCTTAACTTCATAGAGCCATCAAAGTGACTCTAAATTAAAATTTCAAAATCTGGAAGAAGAAAGTATACAATGCTTTAGACAGAAAAACACAGGCCGATTGAGAGATTATGAAATGCTGGGCATCCCAATAGCATTCTAGTATGATTTCAACTGGCTCTTGATTGTCAGAATAAGCAAAATCCCTTCCTACACTGAAAAATACACACTCGTATATGGCATTCCATTTCTGAGGCAGACTTAAATAGTATGTTAGTTTATTATTGTCTGAAAAGCGAGGCCAATGAAAAGCTGCCAATTTGGCTTTTTAAAAAGAAATTACAACCTAATCTTGTCTCAAAGTTAATGATTTTTGGTAGGTTTAATAACTAAACCAATTTGTGGGCAAACCTTAAGAAATGGCATCTGTCTTTTATACTGTGGAGGAGTTTCAAGAATAAAAATGCAGCTGAAATTAAAAATCAAGGAAAAATTGTGAAATTCAGGAGCTAGATTCCATTATATTACCAGGATAATTTAATTTTGAGGGTTTTTCTTGGGGGGTTGGTAGGGAGTATTTTGGACCTTTATCTTGTTATTATTGGCCCTTGCCTCTCACCCCATTGATGCCAGTAAAAAAAAAAAAAAAAAAGATGTAGCACTTGCTTTGGAGACATTTAACTTTGGGGAGAAATTGAAGCTGAAGTATCTCATAGTGGGGAGAAAGTTAGCAGTAGTAAAAAATATTGTCAGTAGAAAACAATGGGGGGAAACCAGCTTGAGTCTCAGGGCGGAGGCCTTGCTAAAGCCATGGCAGAAGGTGAAGAGGTCTACAAGTCTATTACCTGATACGTTAGGGGGTGAGCACTGCGGAGTAGGGAGTGTTTTGGTCTCACTCTTAATGCTTCTGTGCGAGAGGATTTCATAACTGAGTATATTTTCCTGAAGGAAATTACCACTGATACACATCTAGTACTTTGCAAGAAGAAGGTGATAAAAAATTACACGTTCAGTGAATGAGTAAATGAATGACTAGAGATACTTTCCCCCCATGGATTTCAATTCTCTTCTATTAGGACAATTATATATAGTCAATCCAGGTGTAAAATGTAGTTTACATATATTTATTGACTTTCTGCCTGCTCTTTCACATAGTCTAGGAATTTATCCAGTGTGAATAACATTGCAAAAAGAAACCATTTTGTTTTAAATAACTAATTAAAAAACAGGAATTTATAATTACTAATAATTATAATAACTATCATTTGAGTACCAAGTCTCATATACTCTGCTATACCTTGTACATGTACCTAGATGTCTGCCGTGGGTTTTTCTGCCCTTCGAAATTCCAATTTCAAAGACCTGTAGAGGTTCCAAAGGGAAACCATAGATCCCGTGTGTATGATTCCTATACCTACAATGCGTACCTCCTCTCCTCCATGTCGACCTGGATGAAAAACTCAGTCCCTTCACTTGTTTCAACAAGGAATGTACTCCTCCCACCCCATTCCCCCACATTTTATCAGGTTTCTTCATTTTTTTACTTCATGTGGTCTTTGCTCTCTCCCTATGAAATTGCTTGTGAGTTCTGAGTTCTTATTTTATGTAGACTATAACTATCTCCTACACTCAGCATTATATACACAAAACCCCTTAAGCAGCTTATCAGAATAAAAGAGGCTTCAGATCTGCCCTTCCTAGAAGGTTAGGTTTATAAATATACATTACTGTCACAGGTAATGTTCCCCTAGGATCTGCATGCAGAGGGTTTATTTGAAGTGCTCTTGAAAGCAGTATCTATGAAGATACAAGGAAGCAAGATTAAACAGAGGGAAAAGTTGAAATGAGATATAGTTGAAACAGTAGCCTCAGTCAATACCACAGAGATTTCTCAAGAGTGAGATAATCCTATGAAGATGTCCCACATTAAGGAGCATATCCTACAACAATCAATTATTGGCTATGGCTGTCCCATAGGAATTGGAGGCAACTTCCTTCAGCTGAGGGCAATTCGCAGAGTTGGACACAACAACTGTGAGTCATCAGCAGCCAACATTCCCGGTATCTGAAACCGTGAAGCCTTGACTATAAAGGGGAATCTGGGAGTTGTCAAATGCAGTCACTACAATCAACCCCATACCATTCAGTTCCACTTGCTTCATATAGTATCTTCCCTCCACAAGGGAGGAACTCCTCCAGGACTGTAATTGGTCTCTTCCTGAGAAAGCTTTAAGAGGAAGTATAGTGGGACAAGTTACAATGTCAGACCCTTTCTCCCTTTTTCCTTCCCCTTTCCCACCCATCCTCACCCCTACAGTTATTCTCAGGCTGCACCTGATATTTATAGTCTCTCCCATCTATTAACCCCATCTACTAGATTTCACTCTCTCTCGACTGATCTCTATTAGGTCTCTATCCCTGAAGAAGACATCTGAGCCCCTAGCTGCTGTGCTCTTCTCAGAATGTGGCTTCTGCATGTGTCCATTTACCATCAGAATTGGTCAGAGGAATACCACGAGCACTCTCCCTCCTCTCTATTACAAGCAGATCACCTGGGTGCCAAGTGTATTTTTCCCTGCTCTTATTATGCAACAGCAGCCTACCTTCTCTTCATGATCAGAGTCAATTAGCCCTGCCAAAATTATAAATCCTTTTTTGGCCTACTGGATCCCTGGCACAAAGAACCTAAAATAACCATATGGCATTCACAGCTAAAGTTTAATGGGACTCCTGTGGAGACATCCTCCCTCTGGGAATCATTACCATTAGAACTACAGAACCTAAAGTTGTGGGGATGAGAAAGACAAATTTCCCAAAGGTGTTACTGGAAGTAATGATAAGCATAGTCACTTCTTGCAATCCTTAGTTCCATGTATTCTCCCTTAGGAAACACAGCATCATATAATGGTTGGTGATTTAGGGTGTGCTTTTCATCCTAGAAAATGAAAATGCATACTACATTCTTGCAGAATAGAATTTCCAAGTTGCCCCTTTAGCTGTACCTTCAAAAAAGCCATTCCATCACTCTGTCAGGCTGGCAGAAGCAGGGTGATAGAATATGTGATAGAAACAGTAAATCTCATGGTCAGGTGCCTAGTGTCACACCTCATTTTCTGTAAAGTGCATTGCAAAGTGCATTTATGTAGTGCCGTGTGTTGGTAAATCAAACATTTCGTTTGCCCTTGGATAATAGAGCTGCCTATGAACCTAATGGGTAGGAAAGAAAATTACATAGAAAACTCCACTCAAAATAAATTCCTGCCTCCCAAGATGGATTAAACACAATGTAATCAACTTTGTCTAGTTGGTCTCCTCAAGAGATGGTGTCATAGTAGAGGGTTAGCATTAGTGTTGCTGCTGGCATGTTAGATGACTGACAGTAACAGTACTAGGACCATTTTGGTAAAAAGTAGGCCATGTTGTTAGGCCCATGCACAACCTCCATTCTTGTCTCCATAGCTTCTCCTGAGTAAACCCTTTGTGCAACACTGAGGTGACTTCTGACAAAGACTGGCTATTGTCAACCAGCTAATTTATTCCGCATGCTTAGTTAGTGCCCTTTCAATAGTAGATTCTTTCTGGTGGGCATTATGATGTAAATCAAAGATATTCACACTTCATGCCCATGCTTGTATGTCAGTTCACATACCTCTTCCTCAGAACTCTTTGTCTCATTCTTCTAACTTATCTTCTTCCAAGCCCCTGACCAACAAGCCAAACCATTTGTCCCTGCTAATGAGTCCATATATAATCTTACATCAACCTACTTCTCTTCCAACACAAAATAGATGATTGTGCACTCACTCAAATTGTGCACTCTGCGAGTTGGGAAGATTGTGCCGTCTTTCAAGGCCATCCATGAGTGAAGCTATTGTGTGAGAGTCCAAATCATATATCAGTTATCTACTGTTGTGTAACAAACCACAGTTAATTATTTCTTAAAGAGAGATGACAAACATGGCTAAGAATGGAGATGAATGAAGTGGAATGAAGGTGAAAGTCATGAAATGAGATTGCTTACAATAGTGATTGTGACATTACCATCAATAAACAATGGCAGCACTTAAAAAGACTGTGAGCTAGAAAATAAGGTTTTAAATAAATATAGGAGATAAACTAGAAAAAACCTTATGCTTTCTACAACTCAAAACCAGAATTCCTTACCTATGTTTTCAGACCTCTCCCCACTCTGGATTCCATTTGCAAGTTAAATATTCTCCTCCAGCTACAATTTTGAAAAACTCTGTCAGAAACTATTGTGAAAAAATGATCTATGGCTGCCTTCATGTTATTACTTTAACCTGGAATTTTCCTCCCACCCCATCACACTCCAACCCTCCATGAAATACTTAATTACTTTTTATTATCCAACTCAAATTCTTTTTGGAAGTGAGGACTTAAATAAACAAACAAATTGAGTCTCCATGAAGAATCATCTGTCAGGACTAGATCTTCCCTCCCCTAAACACGCTGTAATCCTTAATGGTAGGGCCTACATCTTACTGATCTTTAAAGTGCTGCACAAAGCACATACAGGTGCCTAACATTTCATGAGTGAGTGCTTTAGCACCTTATAGTTAGGCCATGTAACCTTGTATTATATTTTGGAATAATTTTATCTTTTCTGTAAGTTAAAATCTTCTCCAAGTCATTATTTTGCTTTTCATAGCATCTGTGAAGTGTTATAAGTTATTAAGTGTTATTAAAGAAATTTATTAATTTCCTTAATACATTAACTTAAATATTTTGATACTAACTTGGTGTTAGTATCAAAATATTTAAGTTAATGTATTAAGGAAATTACTGCTAATACAGGACTCATGAGAACAGAAACTGGTCTGTGATGTAATTACAAGAACAGCCTTAGTCAATACCATGAGGATCTCTCTGAAGGTGGAGTGGTCCTTTAGAGATGTTTTGAAATGAGGCAAGGGGAACAAAACATTGTATCCTGCATTTTCCAGGCATTGAATGTGTACTATGTCTCCAAGAGAGGGCATAACTTTAGGTGTGGCAGCTTCCTCGAGCCAAGGGCAATGCCTGAAGAAAGACACAGCTGTGAGCCATCAGCAGCCAAAATTCCAGTCAGCTAGAAGAATGACTACCTTAATTCTAAAAGGGGATCTGGATGGCACACAACATCCACATTCCTAAGAGAGAAAAATGCAGCCTCTTGATCACCTTCCATAAAAATCCTCTTCCTGAGGTATGAGTGAAAAGACAAGACTGAATTTACTTTTAGCTTTAAACTCCTCCTCTGAGCCCCCAAACTCCTTTTTCTGTTTAAGGATTTGAATTGTCATCTGAGGTATTTATTTCTGGCTCTGCCTTGTCACGGGGTACTAGGAAAGTTTCTCACACTCACCTACACAGTGCTAGTCACCCATGTCAACACTGCCACTACTCCAGCCTAATCAGACAGGGTCTCCCTGCATTAACAGTCATCTCTGTGATGTGTGGCTTTGGGGGGCTACATAGTTGTCCCTGGCTTGAAGATCACAGCATTAAAGAATATGGTCCTGAGAAAAAATTCTCACCTGTGTCCTCTCAGCATCTTTCTTACACTCTCAGCATCAAGTCTTGCTTCTGAGTTAATGACTCCTATATACCGGCATATCTTGAAGATATTGCAGTTTCCATTCCAGACCACTGCAATAAAGTGAGTATCACAAATAATCGACTCATAATCTTTCTGCTGGTGGGGCGTCTTGTCTTCAACTTGTAAAAAACACAACACCTGTGAATTGCAATAAAACGAAGTACAATAAAAACAAGGTATGCCTATACAGGGAGGGAGCATCAGCTTCTGTTTTTTTCAGCTCCTACATGCACGATCTCTGCCTCCTATAAGAAGGAGATAGAATATCTATTGGGCAATTTTGCTTGCAGGGATGACTTGTCTCCTTGGTTCCTCCTTGCTTTCTGATCTTAATTTCTGGATGGATAAAGAAAGTCTCATAGCAAGTTTCCTTTGCTAGAAATATTCATCTTTTCTATAACTAAATTTTAGATGGGGAGAGAGGAAGATACTTTCCTTTCACTTGGCAACCCAATACATTGAATATACACCATATAAATGAGTAGCTCCTAAGTTAAAAGTGGTTTGTACTTGGATGGTCCCCACTGTTTTAAGATCAGACCTTATACACGAACAGTAAATTAATGGACACAGTCTCTCATCAAGGCTCCCACTTTTTCTGAGTTTCAGACCAGAGATGGATGTTGGAGACCATTCCCTGGGACTTTATTTGCAGGGAGGTTGACTTACTAGGAAGGCTGTTAAACCAGCATCAATTGTAATTTCTCAAATCTTAACTGAGGCCTCCAGTTCAACTCTGCCATTTGGTTGGGTTCCGTAAAGGCGTCTGTCACTTCTCTATTTTCTCTTCTTGAATAAAGCTTTGCTAAAAAGGAGAATTAAGAGCTCTCATGAATTCAAAAGCTTCTTGAATAATGCCTTACTGTATGTTGCTCTTATAATAACTTGCTTTAACTGAATCTGATTTTCCAAACTGTTCAATAGCACCTTGTCATATGGCTCATTGCAAAAGACTCTCTAGTATTAACACATTTCCAGGGAACTTTCCCCCTTCCTTTTGGTGCATGGTGAGGGAGTGGATGTATGAGTCCAAGCGACTCTCCACATTATCAAGTCCTCTTTTCGATGTTGTCAATTATATTCATTATAGAGATGAAGCTCTGGCAGGACTGAGGTCATGTGTACATACTAATTGCTAAGCCCATACACTTTCCTTTAATCTCCTTCACATCTCTGCCTCTGAAACATGTCACTACTGCAACACAGTACACTCTCTTCAAATTCGAAATCCTTTTGTCTGTTCCCTGAAATTGGACCGAGAATGTAGTGTATGGTTAACAGGTTAGCAGCCTCTACTGAGAATTCCAGTGCTTGCCTGATAACTGCTTCAACAGTAGATGTCCTGCATCTGAGGGACTCTGTCTCAATAAGTGGAACTTGGTAAGGGCTTTGGTCAGGCAAAATCACTATGGCCATGCATAGATTTCCCCTTCCAAAAAGAATGTTATATTTTAGAGTTCTTTGTGGTAAACTTCTAAAGAAAATTCTAAAACAAACAAACAAACAAAGAAAAAAACACCTCATCTGTAACTCAAGATGGTTTGGGCTTATGTAATAATATGACACATTGCTTTTTGCTTAAAATATTCAATCTTAAATAATGCGCCCCTCTTCAAAAACTGAGAAGTTGACCTCAGAGTAGAACTCTATCTTGGAGCCCCTATGGGGCTGTTGTGGATCTATTCCTTTAAGATTTTTAGAAAGGTTATTGTTCAATTGAAAATAAAGGTTCTGTGAGGTACATCCTGAAAATCCATAGAAGGCTTTTCGAAAGGGTCTCTAAAAGGGTCTTTTTGAAAGGATGACCTTAAATCTTCAGATGTCTTAAAATAGAGTTTTGCAGTCCCACATTTTGCTTCATATTTACCTTAAATTCGCTTCACATTCCTTCAAATTTACCCTAATATTACCCTAATTATTTACCCTTTATATTTACTTGTTTCCTGACAACACCCTGGATTTGATCTTTTCCCTGAGGCTCTTTCTTACTTTTGAGAGCTATCTTCTGGGAGATACTAAGGATGAACCTTATTTTCAAACAAGGGCCATTTTTATTTGCTCTTCATTCTGCTTGAAAAATGAAGTAATTTCTTTTTTAGTTCAGATCTCTTTATCTTCATTTTATGACATACAGTTAAAAGAAATTAGTTGTCACTATTAACAGTTAGCCTAGAAATATCCTGAGCCAGATTAATTTGTTCACTAGGTACATTTCCATTTTCCGCAGCTAATGGTTTCTCTAAACTTTCCACTGCTATATATCCACAGTCTTCTACCTTCTAGCCCCCAGTAACATTTAACTCGCTCTCCTTTGAGCCTTCATTGACAACCGCTTTGAGGCTCACTGGTCTTCATAACACTCTACTTCCAAGTAACAAAACCTGCTACTCTTGCCACATAGCAAATTCACCTAAAACTTACCAGTATAAAATAACAACCATTTTGTTTTGCTCATGATTTTGTCTGAGAGTAATTTGGGGAAGGGCTCAGCTGAACAGATCCTATCTGGAATCTCTCATGTAGTTGTTGTCAAATGTTAGACAAGACTACAGTCATCTGAAGGCTTGACTAGACTGGATGTCTGAGAAAGCTAACTCTCATGGCTGGCAGTTGATGCGAGCTATTAACTAGGAGCTCATCTCAACTGTCAACCGGAGCATATAGCAATGGCCCCTACCTATGGCTTAGCTTTCTCATATCTTGGCGACTTTGGGTAACTTCTTACATGGCAACCCAGGACCCCCAAATGTAAGTATCCTCATGAAAATGCTAAAAGCTGCATCATATTTTATAACCTGGTCTCAGACCACATAGTGTCAATTCTCTTGTACTCTATTAGTCGAAATAGTTATAAACCTACTCAAATTCAAAGTGAGGAAATGTAAACCCACCTCTCCATGCTCTCCATGTAAGGAATATCCAAGAAGTTTGTAGCCATTTTTTAAAACCCATCACAAGGGGCCTTGCATTATCATTGGCCCTTATGATAATGTCAGACAGACAGATGATGCTCTATAAGTGTTTGTTGAAATAATGGATTTTGGTAGAGAAAGAAAGGAATTCTGTGGGTGATGCTAGAACTAGTGAGGCACCATGTGAGGTCTTTACCCCTGGTATCTTCAGAAAGAGAAGAGACACCACTATTTGGGTGATGGAAGCCCTCATTTGTCTAAAAACAAAGGGCTGACCATTGTGTACTTCTTTTGATCCTTTTTATTTTTTGATTATTCTAGGCCCAAGGGAGAATCACACATTACCAGAGCTTTTATTTGTATTTCTAATAACAGTCAGCTTTTCATACTCCAAAAATATGTAGAGTTATGATAACTTTGTCACTTCCTCAAGTAATATATGTGAAGCAAGTGACCTAGAAGAATTACAGATACTCTCCAAATATTGTATTCCAGGGAGCAACTGTGGCCACAAAGATATCCAGCTGAATGACTTTCTTTGTTCCCTGTTCATTTGGGTATATAGTAGAATGTTTTCATTTTTTTGTCCCACAGGATACAGAGAAATTCCTCATGTGGATTAGAGGCGATATAGGAATATCATATACCAAGAACAAATACCTAGATTATGAGCTAGGATGAGTTTCAGTAAATGTAATTTTTACACATCATACATTTATAAACAGGAAGAAAGCCTTAAAAACTTTTGTTATTGTCCCTTAGCATACCCACCTGACAAGTTACCATAATTATAAGTGGAAATATCTTCTGAAAAATGTCAAGCATCTTGTTTGAATCCTCTGAAACAAAACAATTTCTGTGATGCATGTATAATGATGCCAAGAAGTCCATCTGCCAGCCAGAATTTCATCTTTTAAATACCTTTTATAGCAGCATGAAAGAACACAATGAGTTTTGTTTAGAGTCAGTTTTCCATCTCTGGGCTAAAAGGATTAGGTCTAAGTTGCACATCCTTATATAAGATCGCATGAAAATGTTTGTTGCTTTTGTCCTTAAAAGTACTTCATGGTGTTTTATAAACATCCAACAAGTATTAATTGGACTAAAGAAACCCATCAGAAGGTCATAAGGAGTAGATTTGCCAGGCATTCAAATTTATGTGATTATTTATTTTACACACAAAAGTCAGGGGACTGTTCAAGTATAATTGTTTTTGGACATGGCAGGGATTGAGGAGAGGCTATATAGTGTGATGATGAAAAGCATAGATTCTGGAGTCAGTCAGATCTGTTTTAGCTTCTCTGGTTACTAAGTGTGACTAGGAAATTTACTTAACCTCTCTGTGGCTCGTTTTCCACACTTGCAACATAGAGATAAATGTATTCACTTTCTAGGGTTGGTTTAAGGGTTAACTGCAATAACGTAATTTACTTGCTGAGTAGTTAAACAGTTAATAGGTCAGATAAGAATGAGCATACACTTTAAATAGGTTATGTGGGTGTGTGTGTGTGTGTGTGTGTGTGTGTGTGTGTGTATGTGTGTGTGTGTAAGAGGAGGAGGGAGGGGAAAGAGGGAGAGAAAGATTGAGGGAGAGGGAGAGAAAATATTTTGGGAAGGGGTGTAGAGAATATTGTTCAAAACATAGGATGAATGTGATGGTTATTTGTTGATGTTAATTTATTTGATGAAGGGATTTCGAATTTTGAATATGTTGGATTAAGGACAGATGGTCAGGAAGCATTTAGTTTTATGTTACTTTGAGACAGTCACTTGTCTCCTATACATAGAACAAAGCAGAAAGCCAGAAACATTTCTCACCTCCTGCTCCCCATTCTGTTTCCATTTCAATCATACTTTTGTAACCCTCCTAGCACTTGTATGTAGCCAGTGTCAGAGCTGTGTCCTTTGAACAAGCTCAGCTGTCTACTAGGTGGAACAGTTGGAAAGCCACCAAGCCTTAACGATGTCACTGCAAATAACGAAGGCATTTTCATGCTATTATGGGAGGAAAACCCAGTGTAATATACAAATAAAAGCAGACTTTCCTAAGAAACAAGAGCTGGGGAAGGCGTGAAAGAAAGATTTTGAGATGGACAAAGCTTTTCCTTCCTTTCCCAATGAACTGATGAGGTCATTCCAGTTTTTAATCTTTATGTTAGGCCATTTGGAAGAAAGCATTCAGTAATATAATGCAGTTATCTTGCCAGTATTAATTTAAAAAATAATATCTATTACTTAAGGATTATTTCTATAATGGTTTCGTTCAAAAAAATATTCAGGTTTAGCCATGTATGTAAAGAAATAGGGTATCAATGGCCAATTTCTAGGTTTTTCGATGCTTTTTCAAAAAAAAAAAAGTTTTATATTATCTTAACACAGGTCTGTTTGAAAGCAATTCTTACACCCTTCAAATAACCTTTTAAAATATTACTTATGAATCTATGCACCTCAATAAAATGTTTCCTGTTTTTCATTTCCCTAAGGCTAAAGTGACACACTTATTAGCATTTGATAGAGTTAACCAATAACTACTTATGCGTACCTTTGTGTAAGAAGGGAAAACAAATATATCTTGAAGCACTGTAACGGTTGAAAAGATTCCCACACTTCAGTTCTTTCTTCTTTTTTTTTTCCCCTCTAAAAGAGTACAGAGGAATTAAAAACAAATTTTTTTAAAAATAAACTTTTTCTCTACTTCTAGTGCTGAGTAAAGACCTTTCTGTCTCTAAATGTTAACAACACCATATTTCTAATGGGGCACTTTTTAATCCTGTGTAGTAGTAGTTGCAATGTGCCAAGTAACATTCTAGATGCTGAGGATATACCAATAAATAAAACAGATCAAAATCCCTGCCATCATGAAGTTTACAGTTTGGTGGGGAAAGACAGAAAATGAACGATACTTATAAATATAGAATGTGGTAATAAATGATAAGGAGAAAATTAAGGCAGGAAGAGAATAGGGGGTGTCACTGGGGTTAGGCAGGGATTGTGATTTCAGATAGAGTGGTCAGAGAAGGGCTCTTGAGAAGATGACATTTAAGGAAGATGTGAAGGAAGTAGAGGAGGATGTTGTGTTTCAAGAAATAGCAGACCAGGTAGAGTCAGCTAAGAGGAGAGTAGTGAGAAATGAGTGGTAAGAGGGGGCCAGTCTGGTGGTCTCCTATAAGAAGTTTGGCTTTTATGCCATTACATTAAATGACATTACAAATATGAAATAAAAAGCCATTACAGGTATGTCTACATCTTCTGTTTGCCTCTCAAGATATATTCTCCACTGTTCTCCATCCCATTCTCTGGGCTGGGGAAGCTAAGCTATATTTTCCTATATTTACTCATGACCAATCACATATCTTCCTTTTGGCTACCTTCCTCCTCTTTCAATATCCAAGTGTTCACTCTGTCAGTGAAGCAAAGACCTAGCTACTTGTGCTTCTCTGGATCAGTAGTTCTCAAAAGTGGACCTAAGCCTGCCAGAGTCGGTGCCAGGAATTTACTAATATTCAGATTCCTTGGCCTCACTCAAGACATTCAGTCAGTATCTCTGAGACTGGGGTCCAAGAATCTGCATGTTTAACAAGTTTCCTAGGTCAGTTCTTTCTTAAAGTGAGGCTTGAAAATTAACATCTTAGATTATAGAAACAGCACACTTATGATGGGCATGCAAGCAGTTTCTTGTATTCAATTTTTTTCTTAGCTCCTAAAATGAGAACAGAAATATTTGGTTTGGTTCTATTATATTTTGACTGACTATAATCTGCTAAAATTTATTTATATTTTTATTAAATATTTATAAATATTTTATTTTGTGAAATATTTCATCATTAAATATACCATAAAAATCATTTTGCACAGTCTTCATCAACTGGTGTCTTATGAGACCTGATGTCTTGTTTCCAAATTTATAAACTGTGGAAGAATTATCTACAAATTCTATACATTTTTGTATAACAGCACTGATTTTACTTTTCTTTAACTTCTAATATTTCCCATGATTAATCATTTTTCAACATTATACTTGAATTAGAAATAAAGGTACCCAAAAGTTACTTATAAATGCCATATATCATGCTGTTTTTGTCCTATTCAAGTTGGTAGCCCTGAAATTTGAGAACTTTCTCAGTTATAAAAGAAAAACAACTCTGTGATTTAGACTGTTACAGAATTTGTGATAAGAAACTCGTATTTCCCTGTAGCTTATGCAGCAATGCTTTCGTATTACACCCAATCTTCTGTGAAGAGACAGCAGATTGATGTTTTCCAGAGTATTTCTGTTACAATCTCCAGAGTTCAGTACTTTTAAACAAATATTGTCCTTTCAGTTTTCTGCAGATTTCATAGGTTAATTTCCCCATACCAGAATTTGCTATTTCAAGATACGGAGGTAAACAAGACTGTCAGAAATAAAGAACAAAGGAGGCACTACCATGTAGTAAGCAGAAAATAGTAAATATCTACTTGAATAGCTGAATTCAATCCCTCCAAAGAAAACTGGTTCATTTGGCCTCTTACTAATGATTTTAAATTAGTAAAATGTCATGGTGTTTTGACTGAGAAAGCTGCATAATGTATTTGGCTAAGACCAATGGTTAAACCTGCCTTTTAAGCTGGGAAGGATCAGATGGCGTCTTTACAGCCCACTCTGGCTCGACTGTGTTTACAACGAATACTCAAAAGCATGCGTTTCCTCTCAAATATTAGGATTTGTAGCTGCTGGTTAAAAATACATCCACACGGCTGCCAAAACCTGAAGCAAATGGTCCATACTTTTTAAGAATATGAGAAGAAAGGCTTGTGAATCTTTTAATAATTACATTGCATGTAATAAAATGTCTTAAAATAAAAGATTCTTATAGAATTTCTGCTTCTCTATGTTTTTGGTTAAATTGTTCAAGTCAATGTGTTTAATATGAGTGGATTTTTCCAAAACATAAATAAATTTTCCACTTTTAGAAATAATTGTACATTTTCTTTATTAGTGAAAGAACATATAAAAGCTCTAAATATTAGATGTAGTAGATGATAAACGAGGATTAATCTGTAAAAAAAGGAGAAAAAATAATTTTACATTATATGCCTCAAGAGCCTTTGTTTACATTACTTCGTATTTTTATATAAGGATTATATGGGAATTTGGAAATACTAACTCTGAAAAAAACCCTGAAAGTTATTTATTTCAGGAATACTATTAATGACAACAATGATGTTAATAATATAGCTAACCTTTGAGTACTTGTCATCTGCTGGGCACCATTTTAAGAAACTTTAAACCTTAGTCAATCCTCACAACAACCCTATGATGTAAATATTATTAACTTCATTTGACAGATAAGAGAACTGAGACACAAAATGTTTAACAAACCTGCCTGAGGTCATAGAGCTGGTACATGGAAGAGTCAGTGCTAAAGCCGAAGGAACACTTGTAAAATTATCTCAGCCAGTTCTATCCATGGAAAGTGTACACAGCTGTGGAGAGTGATTCGAAAGTGCCAGAAGGTCTACTCAAATACATCACTTTCAACGGTTTACAGCCCTACTTCAAATTTTCACCAATAGAGAAAGGGCTTTGTGTGAAGACAATGCCTCCAAAACGCTGTATTGTGGGCAGCCTGACCCTGCCTGACCATTTCCTGCTCGAACAAGTTAGTTCCTGACTGCCCCCTCCCCAAGACTCTGGCTGACATGGCAGTCTGGACAGCTGCTTAAATGGATAAGCCAGTTTTCTTATAGCTTGGCAACCAATCAATGTTCTCCTTCCTTATATGGAATAGCTGTAGCTGTATGTGTATGTGGAAGTACAAGACTGCATAAAACTGTCTGCCCTGTTACAATCAGGGCTCAGCCTTTGGATGAGAATCCACTGGGCCGGTGCCGGCATCAATAAATACTGCTTCCTGCTTATAGGCTCAATGTCCTGTCTCTCTGTTCAAGAATCTTGCAACATATCTGGGGCTTGTCTGGAATTTGAAATGGCAGTTTTCTACCTCCCTTGTCTTCAGGGTCTGGCCCCAGGACATGGGAGATGCGGACTCCGCTTGGCATGCCAATGGGTCCCTTGCCCATAAGGGGAGAAACATCTCTTCTGGTGACCTTGGGTGGCCACCCTAGAAGCACAATGGCACCTGGAGAGGCACAGAAACCAGCCCAGGAGCACCGCCCGACTGAGAGGTAAAGACCCGGGTCCCAGGAATAGCCTGTCCATTAAAGGATATAAGAGGAGTCTGATCAAGGTCACCCGATTACTCTACATTTGTTGGAGGAAACTGTGACCTCTCAGATGCATAGGGTGGAGGGTGGAGTGTGTTTGGTGTGTGTTTGTGTGTGACTGAGATGTGGCCTTTCTAAGAAGCGAGAGTTGAGCCCCTATCCGTGGGTCCATGGCGAACCTCATAAGGCTTAGAGTGGTATCTCTGAATCTCTGTGAGGAGTCTACTCCAGTGATACGAGTTGGGGGTTTATACCAATCCACCAATTGCTAAGAGGTGCCTGAAAGATCCCTGCAAGGGGAGCGGCCAGAGATGGGTCAAGCGAATCTGTGAGGGCATGTGCAACATAGACCAGGAGTAGAAGGATGAGTGGACAACAGAGTAAACAGACACCTTTAGTTGCATGTTTAAGAATATCAAAAAGGGTTATTCAGGAGATTATGGAGTCAAACTCACCCCACAGAAACTCCACACCTTTTGTGAGATCAACTGGGCCTCCTTTGGTGTCGGGTGGCCAGCAGAAGGGTCTCTCGATAGAGCAGTCATTGCAAAGTTCTCTCAAGTCATTACTGGTCAACCCGGCCACCCAGACCAATTTTCTTATATTGATTTTTGGGAGGTGATAATTCACACCCGATCCCCTTGGTTGAGAGTTTGCCTAGAGGAGACTGTAGGGTTCTCCTAGCCTGGACCCTGGCACCCTCCCAAGCTCGGTTGAAGGAAAAGAAGCCTGTGTTGCCAGCAGACCCAGATGTCCCACCGCCTTACGCACTCATTTATCTGCCCCTTCTGAAGGCCTCTGAACAGCCGACTTCTACTTCCGAGCCATCCACCCTGGCCCCTTCAACTTCTCTTGGGGCCTCATCCACACCAGCCTCTATTGATTCGCCACCACCTCCTGTCTTGACCCCCTACGGCTCTGCTGAAGCCCAGCCCAAGGCGTCTCCAGTCAGGGGGGAAGCGCTTTGTTGCCCTTGCAGGAAATCTGAGGCCCCTCTATTATGATCAGGACCGTCAGATTCAAGGAGGCTGGCACACCTTCATCTATCAGCCCTTTACCACTACTGATCTCCTGAACTGGAAGAATCACAGCCCCTCCTTCACTGAGAAGCCTCGGGCCATGATTGACCTCCTCCAATCTATCATCCGGACTCACAAACCCACTTGGGCCAATTGCCGACAACTCCTCCTGACCCTCTTCAACACTGTAGAGTGCTGGCACGTCACCCAGGCTTCCTTGAAATGGCTAGAGGAAGGCACCTTGAACATGCAAACCTACGCCCAGAATCAGTTTCCTTAAGAAGACCCTCAGTGGGACCCAAATGATGAAAGGGGATTTCAGATGTGAGCATGATACCAGGAGGCTCTCCTAAGTGGTCTGAAAGAAGGCGAGAAGAAGGCCATGAATATGAGTAAGACCTCAGAAGTCCTCCAGGGACCAGAAGAGAGTCCAAGCCACTCCTATGAGAGGCTGTGTGAGGCATTCCATCTCTACACCCGCTTTGATCCAGAAGCAACTGAGAACCAGAGGTTGGTCAGTGCAGCTTTTGTCGAGTAGGCCCAAGGAAACATTCAGTGCAAACTGCAAAAACTGGAAGGCTTCATTGGCATGAACGTCAGCCAACTCCTTGAAGTTGTGACCAAGGTCTTTATTAATCACAACCAAGAGGCCCGCCGAGAGGCTGATTGAAAGATGAAGAGGAAAGTTGACCTACCTGCAGCTTCTCTGGTAGAGCGGTACAGGCCCCCTAGAAAAAGTGCCCCACAAGGTTGGGGACAAAACCAGTGGGAAGGTCAGCCAGGGAAATGAGACTGGAACAAGACCAATGTGTATATTGCTGCCAACGGGGACTCTGGAAAAACGAGTGTCCCCAATGACTGGGTAGACCATCAGCGGCTCCTGTCCCCGAAGACATGGCCAAGTCATACGAGGGTGCTATCAGCCTACTTGCCCATCACCAGGTTCTCCTAGGGATGACTTTGTTGGCCTTGCTGCCCTGGAAGAGTTCGGAGATGACTAGGCCAGACCGGGCTCCATTCTGCTAGGCCCCCAGGAGCCTACAGTCCAAATGATAGTCAGGGACCGACCTATTGACTTTATGGTTGACACTGAGGCTGAACTCTCAGTTGTGACTTGGCCTGTGGGCCCTCTTTCTCAAAGATGAGCTACCATTATGAGAGTCACTGAGTGATGAGTCCGTCACCCCTTTTTGCAGCCCCTTCAGGGCAACCTAGAAAGACGAGAAGTTGTCCACGAATTCCTATATCTGCCTGACAACCCTGTGGCACTGATGGGATGAGACATTTTAGGAAAACTACAGGCTCAGATTACCTTTGACACACATGGTCAAGCAGCCCTAACTTTGGGGTGGCCAGAAGCCAGGATTGTGTCACTCACAGTTCCCCAAGGAGAAGAGTGGCACCTCTATAGTCTCATAAGAAGGTCCCAGCAGGGACCTAAGCTCCCTGTCAAAGTGCCTGAAGTGTGGGCTGAAGCCAACCCTCCAGGACTGGCCCGACACATTCCTCCAGTGGTGGTGGGGTTAAAATCAGGAGCTGAGCTAGCCTACCAGAAACAGTATTTCATCCCCCATTAATCACAAGTAGGGATCCAAAAACATTTAGAGACACTTGTGAAGTATAGAATTCTCTTTTCCTGCCAATCATCCTGGAATACACCTCTCTTGCCCATTCAGAAGCCAGAGACTGATGACCAGCCGGTCCAAGACTTACGGGCAGTCAACCAGGTGACTGTCACACTGCACCCTGTTGTCCTCAACCCATATACCCTCTTAGGCCTCATCCCCACTGAGGCAACCTATTTCACCTGTCTGGACCTCAAGGATGCCTTCTTCTGCATCCACCTGGTGTCTCAGAGTCAGTCAATCTTTGCCTTCCAATGGGAAAGTCCTGAAAGCAGGGACAAGGGCCAGTTGACATGGACATAGCTAACTCAGGGATTCAAGAACTCCTCAATCATCTTTGGGACCACCCTAGCCTTGGATTTAAAGGCCTTCGGGGCAGACCAACACAGCTGTATGTTACTCCAGTATGTAAATGACCTCCTCTTAGCAGGAAAGACTTATGAGGAATGCATGGAAGGAACGCACCTACTCCTCAAAGTCTCTAGAAGGAAAGCTCGAATCTGCCAAGAAAAAGTCAAATACCTCGGCTTCCACCTGTCGCAGGATTAGGGTCAACTCAGTCCAGAAAGAAAATAAATGGTTTGCTTGATTCCCATCTCTACCACCCAGCAACAGGTCTGCGAATTCCTCGGAGCAGCTGGCTTCTGCAGAATCTGGATACCTAATTTCTCCACCCTGGCCAAATTCCTCTATGAAGCCATGAAGTGGGGAGAATGAAAGCCCCTGCTCGGGGAGCATACACAACAGAAGGCCTTTGAAGAAATCAAATGGGTTCTCACTAACGCCCCCAGACTAAGACTCCCAGACTTAACCAAATCTTTCTTTCTGTATGTACACGAGTGCACAGGTGTAGCAGTGGGGGCCTTAACCCAACTGCTAGAATCTTGGCACTTTCACGTGGCTTATCTCTCCAAACAGCTTGACTCTGACACCCAGGGCTGGCCACCCTAACTGTGAGCACTTGCACAACCACTTTCCTTGTGTCAGAAGTAGACAAGTTGACTCTGGGACAAGAGGCGACAGTCCGGGTCCCCATTCTATCCTGGCCTTATTAGAATATAAAGGACACCATTGGCTCATCAATGCCCAGAGGGCCAAATATCAAGGAATGCTGTGTGAGAACCCACATATCCGCCTCGAAGTAGTGTGGACCTTGAATCCGGCCACCTTACTGCCATTGGGACCTGGACAGCCAGATCATGACTGTATTGAAGTCATGACAAAGTGTTCTCTAGCCGACCAGACTTAACTGACCAACTGCTCAAAAGCCCTAATGTGGAGTACTACACCGACGGCAGTGGCTTCGTCGGAGGAAATAAGGATCTCTCTGGGTATGCTGTAGTAACACTGCATTCTACTATTGAGGCAATGCCTTTGCCTCAGGGAACCTCAGTGCAGAAGGCAGAGCTCATTGCCTTGACCCATGCCCTTCAGCTGGCAGCAGGAGTGTGTGCTAACATATACACTAACTCTAAGTATGCCTTCATCACCCTCCATATACATGGAGCTCTATATAAAGAAAAGGTCTAATCAATTCAGGGGAAAAGACATAAAACATGAAAAGGAAATTATAGAACTCTTAGATGCTGTATGGGCCCCCAAGAAGGTAGCAGTCATGCACTGCAGAGGACACCAAAAGGGGACACCATAACAGCCCCGGGCAACTGCAGGGCAGACTCTGTTGCCAAACTGGCAGTGGCCAAAGAGATGGCCAGCCCTATGGCTCTAACTTCTCCCCTGTTTCTCAGTCCCTTAGCCGAATGGGACCCCAAGTACTCACCTCAAGAAGAAGCCTGGTTTATGACTGAAGAGGGGAACCTCCTCCCTGGTGGATGGTGGAAGTTCAAGGATGGGCAAATTGCAGTCCTTGGGACCCTGGCCCCAGCTTTTGTCAAGCACTTTCACCAAAGGATTCACCTTGATCACACTGTCCTAGAAACCACTCTGGGCCTGTACTTCTGTGTCTTCCAGCTCTCCAGAATATCCCGAGTGGTGCCCACTGGGGGTCCAAAGTGTCAGTGGCACCTCCTTCAAGGAATTCGAAGTAGACTTTCCTTAAATGCCTCGATCACGGGGCCTCAAGTATCTCTTGGTCTTTGTGTGCTCATATTCTAGTTGGGTAGAGGCTTACCTAACCCGGACTGAAATGCTTGAGAGGTAGCCAGACTGCTCTCCAAGAAATTGTTCCATGCTTTGGCCTACCATTACCATTGACTCAGATAATGGACCAGCCTTTGTAGCAGAAATAGTGCAGCTACTAGCCAAAATTTTAAATATTAAATGGAAATTGCCTACTGCCTATTGTCCATAGAATGTGGGACAGGTAGAACGCGTGAACAGGACCCTCAAGACACAGTTGAGAAAACTATGTCAGGAGACACATCTACATTGGGACAAAGTCCTCCCCATGGAACTATTAAGAATCAGGTCGGCCCCAACCAAGAAGACTGGATTCTCCCCCTATGAGATCCTGTATGGGCGGCCACCACCACTCATCAAAAGACTACGAGGAGATCTCAAGAAAATAGGTGAATTGACTCTGAGACAATAGCTTCAGGCCCTCGAGACCACCTTCCAGACTCTCAACCAATGGATTAGGGAAAGGCTCCTTGTCAGTTTAACCATTGAAGTTCATCCTGTTCGTTAAGCCGGAAGACTCTGGATAAAAGAGTGGGACATTCAGCCCCTAAAACCCCTGCAGACAGGCCCCTTTACTGTCATTTTGTCTACCCCTACTGCAGTTAAGGTTGCTGAAGTAACGCTCTGGATACATCACAGCAGATTCAAACCAGCAGCTGCAGAGTGGGAGTGTGTTCCAGACTCCTCCGAGCCCCTCAAGGCAACCTTCTGGAAGAATGCGCCAGCAGACCGAGGGGAAGACATCAGCCCCGCTTTGGCCACACCGGAAGGTGGCCAATCTACGCATGGCATAAGCCTAAGGACAGCATCACGTCAGGATGGCACCCCTAAAGACTCTTTTCCTTCTCTTTCTACTCCACCATGTGTGTGGCACCAGTCTCCCCTCTTCTTCTTCCTCTTGTACCTATTACATGCAAAGGTATAGGATAGGGTCCAACATTGCCACCAGCTTCACTTCCATAACCAGCTTTCCCGAAGGGTGTGCCCTAAATGCCACACTCTGCATTCATTGGGGATTACAATATTGGATGGGGTAAATGATGGATAAATCTGAGAGCGGCCAATCCTGCCAAGGGCCTGCAAAATTATAGAAAACTTGGACATGTTTGTGATGACCTCAAGCAGGGAAAAGGTCCACAACCACACAGAGGGTCCAGCAGTCGGAGAAATTGTCCAATGGCTACGTAATCCAACCATCCCTAAGCCTACACCGTCTTCTAGGCCCCAAAGCCCACAAATGTATGATCAGCTAAAGGCCTCCTTGGGCCAAAACTTAGACCTCTGAACCCTGAGAAAAAAACCTCTTTGTTGACCTAGCTGAGAGGATAGCCCATGATCTTGGTGTCACTAAATGCTGGGTTTGTGGAGGAGCACTCATGAGTGAAGATTGGCCTTGGAAAGGAACTAGCCTAGACGCCTTTTACCTCCTCCAGTGGAACTACACGATGGCTTGACACGAAGAGGGTCAACCCCAGAGCTGAGTCCTCTCCTCAGAATTAGTAGGGGAAGAATGTCTTGGCCAGATGGGTCCAGGATACACTCAATGGGTTGGAGAAACTCCATGTAAAAGAATGCTATTTTTAAATCACACAGACCTAGACTGGTGGCCCAAAGCTCCTTCCTGGTATTAGGCCAATTATACTACAACTAACTCCTCCTTGTACCACTCTCTCAACCAAAACTCAACTGTCACAAACTGTACTATAGAGAGTGGCACAGTCCCTAACCCCTTCCATGCCATCTCGGCTATCGGCACATTCTTGGAAAACCTCAATCCCACTAGCCTTGGAAGTTAGAAAGTGCTCAATAGACTCTTCTGGATTTGTGGAAAGTGGGTTATACTCAACTCCTGATGAACTGGAAGGGAAGTTGCACTGTTGGGAGCATTCAGCCTGGCTTCTTCCTTCTTTCTGACCAAGGAGGAAATGAGCTAGGTGTTCTCCTATATCAAAACTTAAAGACCAGGACTAAGAGATCACTTGACATAGGGGGTCAACAAACATGGGGGGAAGATGAGTGGCCACCCCACTGTATTATCCAATACTATGGGCCCCGCAACTTGGGCCTAAGATGAGAGCTGGGGTTACCAAACCTCTATATACATTCTTAACTGGATCATTAGATTACAAGCAACTGCCTTAGAGCTTTTAGCCAGGCAAAAATCCCAGATGTGGTCGGCTATCTACCAAAACTGCTTAGCCTTAGATTATTAGCAGAAGAAGGATTGTGCGGAAAGTTTAACTAGACTGATTGTTGCCTCAAAATAGATGACAATGGCAAAGCTATGACTGCCATACCTACTAATATTAGGAAAATAGCTCATGTGCTCGTCCAAAGTTGGGAAGGATGGGACCCCAGTAGCCTCTTTGGAAGTTGGTTCTCTACTTTCGGTGGCCTAAAGACCTTAGTTGGGATAGTACTCCTACTTCTCGGGACCCGCCTCTTCCTCTTGTGCCTATTGCCTCTTGTTTTCCCATCTATCACCTCCCTCATAGAGGCTATAGTAGAAAGAAAAACTGCAGCAAAAATCCTCATGCTATGGAAATACCAGAACCCAAATCAAAAATTAAAAGAAGGAGATGATGCTCTCTGACCCAATACTGGGTCCGAGCATCAAAGAGGGGAATGTGGCAGCCTGACCCTGCTCGAACAAGTTAGTTCCTGATGCCCCTTCCCCAGGACTCTCCGGCTGACATGGCAGTCCGGACATCTGCTTAAATGGATAAGCCAGTTTTCTTATAGCTTGGCAACCAATCAATGTTCTCCTTCCTTATATGGAATATCTGTAGCTGTGTGTGTATGTGGAAGTACGAGACTGCATAAAACTATCTGCTCTATTACAATCAGGGCTCAGCCTTTGGATGAGAATCCGCTGGGCTGGTGCCGGCATCAATAAACGCTGTTTCCTGCTTACAGCCTCGGTGTACCGTCTCTCTGTTCAAGAATCCCGCAACAGTGTCTTTAAAATATTACCTAAGAAGAATTGCTCATTAATGATAGTAAGACAAGGTTGATATATTTTAAGATTTGGATGATAAAAAGAGGGGAAAACCCCCAAAGAGTTGTTGAAGGTATACACCATAATACAAACTCTTGCTCAATCTTGGCAAGTAGAGTGGTGATAAAGACAACAATTATCCCATTTGGCTTTGGAAATTATCCATCTTTAACAAAATTTTTAAATTACAGTTGATATTCAATATTATATTAGTTTCAGGTGTACAGCACAGTGGTTAGATATTTATATACTTTACAAAGTGATCTCCCCCATAAGACTAATACGCACCTGGTACCTTATATAGTTATTACAATATTATTGACTATATTCCTTATGCTGTACTTTAGATCCCTGTGACTATTTTGCAACTGCCAATTTGTAGTTCTTAATCCCTTCATCTTCTCACCCGGCTCCTCAAGCCCCTTCTCAATTGGCAACCATCAGTTTGCTCATCATATACATGAATCTGTTTGTTTTGTTTGTTTATTTTGTTTTATCCTAAGCTGTCTTCTCATTAGGAAAATATAACCATACTAGATAGTTAAAACTTTACTATTTGCAATGGTGAAATTTGGTTAACAGCAAAAGCTATCTATGTAAAATTTATCTTTCCCTCACCACTTCTGTTTTTGAACAAAGATTAAGAAGTCCCACATATGGACCCCTACTGATATGTGAAACTTCCAATATATATCTGAGAATTCACAGCACCCTAAGAAGATTGTCCAAAGATTTCTTTAGGTTCTCATAAGTATATATGAAACCACTAAACAGTTAAGTTAGCACAAATTCAACCTAGCCCAGCTGTACTTCTTACATATTACCTAAAAGTAGTGTCTGCTGGAGGTGGTCTTTAAAAGCTAAGAGAATATACAACTGCTTTGAATTATATATCCTAATGAGCATCCAGGGCTACATTCAAGCTGATATTTTAGAAAGCCACATATGGTATGCAAAATGACCAAGACCAGGATAACGTTACATACCACAGGTTTGCCAGAATTAGCTTTCACCTTTTCACTGTCTTTCTACAACAACAGATGCAACTATTCAGAATTGGAGTTTTAAGTAAATAATATGCAACAAGTGAGACAGGTAAATTTATAACAGTTCCTGGGTTAGGCAATTGGAATGAGTACTCAGTAGTTAAAAATGCTTTTCAAAATGAACACACTGAACAAATATTATCTGACTTTCTCAGTGAGCTATTAGCAGGTTCATTTGAGTTCTTAAAACATTTTCTTTACTCCGTGTTTAACAACAAATGTAGGCCAATTTCTGTGAGTTAATTGAAAAGGATTGTTTTCCAGTTGCCAAGAAACAGTGCTTTCTTACATTATGCAGGCCATTATATGCACAGATCCAGCTTCCTGATTTTTCTCTGAGGATTTAAGAGTATAGGCTGCTGTGATTTAGCTGTCCCTTGAGGAGAGGAGCCCAAATCAAGAAGGCTTTCA
Source organism: Pteropus alecto (assembly GCF_000325575.1). NCBI lineage: Eukaryota > Metazoa > Chordata > Mammalia > Chiroptera > Pteropodidae > Pteropus > Pteropus alecto. Next base: position 50,244,841 of record NW_006442484.1, read on the forward strand.
GGGGTGTTGTTCCATTTCAATTTACCAGGTAAGATTTAGATTTGAAAGCGCTACCTTCATCCTTATGCTTAACTTTTCCTAAATCACTTAAATGCTTTTATGTTGACTGAATGAGTGAACTTAAAATGATGATTTACTTGGGATAGTTTCATGTAAAACCATTCTAAACTGATTTTTTTTTCCAGCTGAAGTTCCTGTGAAACTGGCTCTTCTTGATTTCAGAGTAGTAAAAAACATGTAAACTTATAAGTAGTGTATTTAGGGTTGAAATATTAAAATCATTGCCATGGAAGCAAATGTCATTATTTCTATTTGGAGAAAAGATTTCAAATCTTGTTTGACTAACTCCAACTGTGATATGAGGTTTATATTTGTTAACTTCATAAGGAAAAATTGTCGATCGTATGTATAACTTGGTTACTTGTCTCTCAAAAAAAAAAACTATTTCTGTTGGCTATTTTCTTCATAATTTTGTCTTAAAGATCAAATCAGGATCCTTGTACTCATCGGAGCTTTATTTTACAAATAAAAAGTCACCCTTCTTAAGAAGGAAAAATGCATTTCTTGGTTCAAAGTTAGTTGCTCCCAAGCTCACTAATGCAGTGCTCACCCTGGGTGATAGATAATATAGGGCTTGAAAAAGACTTTGTGGGTTGGATTTGTTGGGTCAAATAATCCTCCCACTCTTAGGTAGTTTATACTTCCAAAGGCTTAGGCTGAACTCTTAAATCCCATGAATTTACACCTACAACATCACACAATGTACATAGACTATATGTTGAAAACGTGTACTGTGAAATTTACAGAAAAACTTAGTTGAGTGCTGTGATTGATCATTCTTTCAAAGTCATATTTTACCACCTCTCTTCTATGGCTCTGGGTTTCCTAGGAATATATTTCCTTTACAAGGAAGATTGTCAACAGGGATACAAGTCATGTCAAATATTTGTTGTCTTATTAGGTAGGTTTCCCTTTGTTCAGCGTTTGAAGACAACTGAGTATAAATATGACCTGTGTAATATGAACTCTGGTTGAAGCTGGAAAGAAATCTTTGTAGCACACCTTTACCTGATAATTTGGGTTTTCCACAAGTGAACCGATACTTTGGTAAGAAAACTATTATGTGTCATAATGTCGAAGTAATAGTTGAATATGACTTGCAATCCATCCACCTTTTTTTAACTTGTCAAACTGGAGTCTCCTTTCTTGAATTCCTTTTAGTTATTTTTTTAATTGACTAAAAGAATCACAACATCACCAGCTATCACAAATTCATTACACTGTATTTTTTTTTTACATAGCATTAAAATTGGAGCAGCCATTTAAATAAATGAATAGTTTGTAGTTATGTGTACCTGGTGTGACTTATTACCATTTTTATTGGATCAGTGTATTTGTTTCCAGATAAGATGTAATTAAACAATTCTGTTTTGGTTTACATTCCTTTCTTCACCTTGCAAAAAGTATTCTTTAACCTGAAATTATACTTTTGATATTATTGGTACTATGGTGCTTAAAATATCTATGCTGGTAAATTTTGCTTAGTTATTTCTGCAATTACTCGAGAAAAGTGGCAGGTGAACATATGAAATGGGTGGAATGGAACAAAAGTCAGACTGATATAATATCTTACAGGCAGATTTCTTCCCACATCTAGCACACCATTTCTTTGTCAGTATAATAAAGTGATTTGATATTAATAAACTAACTACAAAGAAAATATTTAAGAGTGTAAAAAAATTTTGATAATATTTGAGTGGTATTTTTTTAATTAGACAAATATTAACTATTTGTTAAAATATTGATTTGCTTCTTTGTAGGTTAAAAGTTTTGCAAAAAAGAATGGTGTCCATCTAGGTTGAGATAGAAATCAAACTATAAATTTTTTCTTCAATCTTAAGAAGAAACTGAATTGCATTGACTGTGGATCACAGTGACTGAAATACCATGAAACGATAGACTTTTAAGGGTACTTACTATTGAATTTAATGGCTTTGAAATTTTACTTTGAGGAGTCCTAGAGATTTCTAAAAGCATTATAATAAGGGTGAGTATGTGAAGGTGGGGGTGGAGGGAATAGATGGTAGCGTAGGGGAAATAAATTATTATCAACCAGCCCATACTTTTGAGTTTGTCTGCAAGAACACAGATAGCCTAAGAGTATTTGACAAACTCTTTGTGGAAATCAAAATACACTATTTATAGCAATACTCTGATCTACAATTAGAGAAATCCAGTTCAATATGAGATTAACTTGACATGTCTCATTTATAGAGCACTCAAGTTTTTCAACAGTCAATCTTTATGCAGGCATTCATCATTCCTTGATCTTTCTAGAATTATTTCAGAGATCCTTACTAAGTAGCTTACCATTTTTTTTAAACACCACCTATTTTTTTTGAAAATTGAGATAATTTATTTTATGACACAACTCTTAAACATCATTTCAAAGAGTTTTAAATATTTATTGTGCCTTCGAGTGCTACTTTTCCTATACTCTTTTGATGTGAAAGTTACCTAACTTTAGGAATTCAGGATAATATATAAATTAATAAAGTACTTTCTTACTCTCTTCTTACCTGAAAATGGTCTCTTTATAAGATTAGAAGATTATTTGTCTAAATGGAGAAGATATATGCAAAATATTTTAGTAATTTTAATTGTCCTGTTGTTTATCTATACATCGTAAGCACCAAACTTTATCTTGCTCAATAAACCATTAGAGTCATTCCTTTTTTTGTTCTTAAAATTTTTGTTACACTGGGATTTTTAACTCCTCAAAAGCAATGATATGATTTTTGAATCATTCTTATAGGTTCCTTTTTCCAAGTTTGTGTGGGGAAGGGAAAATTTTTCCTTATTTTCACTCCTAGTTCTTCTAGCTGTTCTAATAATCAAATTAGATTAACATAGGCAGATTAACAGGTGAAAGTAACCAAATTTAATTATGTATGTACATATGGGAGTTCCATAAGAATATGCCTCCCAACCCAGGATAAATTGGGCAGTTGAGATTTATATACCATCTTGAGCAAAGGAGAAAAGAGGGGTTAGAAGTTTGAGACTTCAAAGTGGAGGAAGGCAATTTATAAGGAGATGGAAAAGCAAATGTTTGGTAAACAAATGTTTGCGTGCATTTTTAATAATAGGACTGAGAGAGAATTTGATCAAATGGGCCTTGCAAGGTTCCTCCCAGTCTAGTTATCTCAGATGACAGCTCCCTTCTTGAAGCAGGCCCTCTAACTAAATTCTTTTAGGCAGTTAGGGGGAAGGTCAAAGATTCTTCTCGAGTCTTTCCTTTCTTAAAAATAACCAGCTTAAAATAACCAATATCTCACAAAAGGCATATTTTGAGGTGGTAAACTCTGATCCCCCCTCCCCCATTTGCTTGTAAGTATTTCTAAAACCTGTGAATGCAGTTTCTCTTCTCTTCTTTCTTTTTGAGCAGTTATTATCAATTTGGCAATGTCTGAAGATATTTTTTGGTTACTACAACAAAGCAGGTGGGGGACTCCTGGCATCAAGTAGGTAGAGGAGAGGGATGCTGCTAAACACCCTACAATGCACAGGACACTCCCCGCAACAAAGAAGTATCAGATTCCAAATGTTAATAATGCTGAGATTGAGAAACCCTGCTTTATAAGTCTCACATACTTTATTGTGGCTAAATGTATGATTAAGGGTTAGAATATTTGTTTTCAGAACATCTGAAATCTCATGTGCCTTCATTCCTTTTATTTATAATGTTGGCCTATAGGATCACACCTAATTTTTAATTGACCTTTCTGGAATCTGCCTATATAAAGTCTAGGAATCATGATCTGACTGGATTGTTCAATTTTCTCTTCCTTGATTGTTACCAGTTCCAAAATGACAATGGTCACATTATCTTTAAGCTCATGTCATGTCCATATTACTAAATAGTGCTTCGTCTGAGTGACTCATAGAATATTTCCCTTACTGCTTTTACTTGTGGCTAAAGAAGAACTCATTAAGGCAAGACAATAATATCATCTGTTTAATTGCTGTGCTTCTGATTTCATGTACAAAATCACTTTTATAGTCATTCATTCTACAGATATTTATTGAGCACCTATCATGTTCAAGAAACTGTTTTATGTTGGAAAGTTAGCAGTGAATAAGACAAAAACCCTACTTTTACAGTGATTACATTTTAGTAAAAATCAGAAGATCCAAAATCCACTTTTTCTTCAACTCTTCTTCATTCTGGTCTATTACATGCTCAGAACAAAACAACGACAGAATCTAGTGCATTATAAATAGTTGCAAAAGTTTGTTTCTACCATTTTTTTCTTTTTCTTTTTCTTTTTTTTTTTTTATGCAAACCCTCTGTTTCTTGGGGAATGCCAAGAACCTTTTTATTAATTTCTAAGTATCACTTTCTGGCAGATGTCTCTATTCATAACTTGTTCAGAGTGCATTCTAGAGAAGACTGACTTTGAAGTAAATTTTGAATGAAGGGAAATAGACTATTTGGTGAATTGAAATAATGTTAATAAAAAAGATCAATTTTGCATTTAGGAAAAAAAGACATAAAAGATGGAAAATTGTGAGAGCAAGAAGTCCAGTTGTACCTGAAATTTCTTTTATTTGCTATGCCAAAAAGAAAAAAAAAAGGAAAAGAAAAGAAAAGAAAGAGAAATGAAAAGAAAAAAGAAAAGAACCTTTCCAGTTCAACCATAAGTCTGAGAAATTCTTTTCTTTTGGTGGCTCTGTCTCTGGTGAATTCTTTAGAATTCCTTACTTATTTTATAATTTATTCCTCAGAACTTATTGATGATAAGGTTATTGGTTTCTTCTTTAGAGAAGGAATAAGCATAAACAGAGCAAAGTATTACTAATATTATTAATATTCTGATCTTGATATTTCTTTCAATTTTACTTTGTAGTTTCTTTCTTTCTCTAATGCTTGTTTTCTCAATATGTGCGGAATTGTTTTCTTAGTATATCCAGGAGTTAAATATTCTACGAATATGTTAAAATGTGAAAAAAGGGATTTGATCACTAAAATTTTTAGACTTTGTAAACCTGTTTTAAGTCATCATTTAGCTTATTAAGATTACATTTACCAAAAGCTATGATTCCCACCTTTCTCTTCTCTTCCATTCGAAAATAATTGCAGTCTTACACAATTAAGGTGTTATTGGTATCAAAAATTCCAAAGAAACAATATAAATGTGGTTATAAAAGATGTTTTAAAATTATGTGTGTTTTTTCTAGAGTTTGCTGAAAATGAAAGAAATTCTAAAGCTGTGGCTAACAACTGGTTTTCTAATGATGATTTTGAAAAAAAAATTAAATTTGTCTTAAAAGTCTTAGTGGTACTGACAGATTGCAGTGAAATTGTCTTTGTTGTCTTAGAAAAACAAAAAGTCTTTTTTTCTTTGTTCACATCCAGGCTTTGTCATCTATTAGTGCTCTGAATGCTAGCAAGTTATACTTAGTCTCTGAGAACCTAAATTTCCTCAACCTGGTAAAAATACTTATCTCTTATTGCCATCGTGGAAATTAAATGAGAACAAACAGTATAGTGTCTGTCACAGAGAAATTATGTAATAATACAATATTCACCTTTCTTTATAACTTCAGCCCTAGACTAACAATTCATTTCATAGAAAATATTCTAAAGAAAACTTAAAGATCATCTAGTGTATCACAGTTCTGATGTTTGAGTTGTTTATGTAATGTTTCCCTTGTCACTAGTCTATGCTTTAATATCTCTGATAAAATAAGTGTTACCTCCTAAGGCAACAGACGTTTATAAATATTATATCATAACATATGGAAATGCTACTTTTATGAGTCAAACAGTTCAATATTGGCAAATTTCATGAGTCAACCTAATATATATAATATATATAACCTAATATAAAAAACAAATCTTGTTTCCCAAAACATAATTTTACATGATAAAAGTCTGATATAACTTGAAAATGCTAGAATGTAAATGTGTTCTTTTAGCTGTTTAAAAAACTATAAAAAGACACTACTAGAAAAATAATAGTCATCAAGAGACTCGAGCAGGGGTCAACGAACTATTCAGTGGGCCAAATACAGCCTGCCACGGGATATTGTGCAGCCCACGGAGTAAGAAAAAAACAAAAGAAAAAAACAAAAGAATACTTTGCAACATAAAAAAAATTAAATTCAAATTTAGGTGTCCATAAATAAAGTTTTTGTTTGAATAAACCATGCTCATCATTTACGTATTGTCTTAGGCTGCTTTTGTTCTGCAAAGACAGAGTCGAGTAGTTGCAACACAGACTTTATGGCTTATAAAGCCTAAAATAATTATTACCTGGCCCTTTACAAAAAAGTTTCAACCATCCCCGTCCTAGAGTCAAACCCTTTACATTTGAATGCCAGAGCCACCACTTTTAGGCTCTGTTAGTTTATACATTTTAAAGTAGGCATACTAATAGTTCTTACCGCATAAGATAATTATGAGTGTCTGGTACATCATAAGTACTTTATAAATGTTATTATAATTATTCATATTCTTCCAAGGTGCCATTTCAAATGATTGAGGGAAAAAAAAAAACTACAGAAGCTTGTAAAGTTAAGGTGGGTGACAATCTTTGTACACCACATCATGATATAACAACAGTATCAGCATTCTGTAGACTTGCTCATTTGCTTGTATAAATGATTTTAATAGTTACATCTCACTTATACCACATGGACCATTTCAAGTTAAAAATATTAAAGTTTTTAAATTTACAAATGCTAAGCTTCAAAGAAAGAGCTGTTTTTTCCCTAGGACAATGAACATCTGCTGAAACAATCTGTCCAACAGAGCATTTGCCTCTGCTGGCCTTTTTTTTTTTAATGGAAAAAGGATCATTGTTTAACTTCAACTCTCTTCATCTTCTAAACCAAGAAACAGTTTCTCCTGGGACTAGATGTTTCTAGGATTTAGAAAAGTAAAGAGGCCTCAGCTTTTTATTCATATTTTTTCCTATTTTTCAAGTAAGGATAAGTAGAATTTGACTTAGGGTGCCATATTCTTTTTTTTCTATCTAATTTGAATATCGTTTGAAAGACCACAGGCTCTTCTAGATAATTTAAGATTTCTGTGGTGAAATGAGCTCTGCAGTAGTTTCTAAATTTGAGAGAGATTAGGAGGTAGGGTAGTGGTTATCACACAGCAGAAAATGGGTCAAGTTTTAAATTAGAAAAGCTTTCAGGAAATAGCTCAGATTGCTTACTTTTTGTATGCAAAGAAAGAGGAGTCTGGAGGGAAGATGATCCAAAATCTTGAAAATGAAATAAAATGCTCTCCAAACTAAAATTCAATAGTATCCTAGAGATAATGGGTGGTTAAGTAGCACTGCTGATAAACTTCAAGTCTAAGATTTATCAGTCTGGTTACCCTTCCAGCTTTTCTACATTGGTTTCCCGAGGGGGAGCTGAAGAGAAGACACTTAGCTTTATAACGTGTTCTTAAGAAGTCAGTGAATAATAACAATTAGAGTTCTCTGGGTAAACCAGCTTGAATTAAAGGTGCTTCTTTTGTTTCCTTACTTTAAAGTAGAGCTTCTTGTCCTTAGAGGGTTATACCAACAACAGTGAGTCATATCTAAAATGAGGAAGGGAAAGTGTTGTCAAATTTCATGTTGATTCATAAGAATAAGCATGAAGGGTGGTTCAAAGTATTTCAGTGGAGTAGGGAGGCATAAGGGAAGACCAGAGAAAGAAATATTGAGCATTAAAGAGTTTTTATTTGCTACAAAAGACTGAAGAATCTTGTCGTTTTCACATAGAATGAATGCTGTTATGTAGAAATTATTCCTGATATTTTTGTTTTCTAATTACTATTTTTGCTTATAAAATGATCAAGTATGTAAATAAAAATAAAACGTTCAGCTGCTAAGTCAAAAATATTTTGCCGCCTGCTATGTGTTTTGCCAGCCGTTAAAATCTTTAGCATTCTTTGGTACAAAGCTTTAAGATGCTTGTGGGGTGGAGAGAAATTTTCCTCTGTTAGAATCTTTTGGATGCTAGTCAAACACTTCTATAATTTCCTTTACCATTTTTAGCTCCTTTTGGCATCACTCATTTCAAGTATGCCTCTGGAATGTCAAGAATATGCCAGATATTATTTTGAACATTGTATTTTAATATATATCAAGCTAAAGTTGTTCCTAGAGACTTCAGAATTAAAGATAGAGTGCTTTTTTGTTATCTTTTAGCACAAAGGAAAACTTTAATTATGGACCCAATGGACTTATGGTTAGTCTCCTACCTGTGAAAGTAGATTAGAAAGGAAGTTTTATCCTCCAGATACAGGCAGTAAGAGATTTACATATGTAGGCATGAGGGGGGTTGGGGATTGAGGAAAACCAGAAGCCAGACTTATCATTTAAGTTATCAAATGATCCAAATATTTCATCTAAAGCCATGACTTTGTTGGAGTTGTTTTATACTGGATATTGGCATTTGAGTCTTCCTCATTTAAACCTTGGAGAATAATGATTTTGGCAATACTTTGGAATATTTTCTATGGTTATTTCCCCAGGTGAATAAGTCTACAATTAGAAATTCTATCATTGCTAGTACTCTAATTCTCCAAAACAAGCATGTAAGATTTGTTGTGTTGGCACCAAATACAGAAAGAATGATAGAGCAGGGAGAGACCTCATGAGATCATCTAATCCATTCTAAAATCATTCAAAATAGATGGTTCTTTAGTCAAAGGTTTCTAAGGGATTTGTTACACTGGCAATTGCAATATGACTAGGCCCATAACAATAAAGGAGGCTTGCTTGCTTTTCTGATCAAGAATCATTGCAATATCAAACAAAGGATGAATTCTTTCCTAAGAAGCTTATGACTAATTCAGGTCTCTACAAGCATTCCAGGAACAAGATTCTTTCTGGTTACCAAGCTCATAAGTGTGATTTTGGCCCAGAGGCTTAAAAACCAAAGCATGTTATGCTGTGTCTCACTTGTACTGTGGGTAATTTCTCTTTTCATTCCTATACTTTAGATTTTTTTTTTCCTATCCTTATTATTTTGAGAAATATCAAGTACAAGTATTTTTAGCTGGCTTACCTGAATTAATCTCTTATAGGGCTAACATATTTGAAGTAACAACCATGAAAAACAACAGAGAAAACTCTTCTTTGCTCTATGTTTTCTAGCTCCTATCCCATTATTTTTAGCTTTGTGACCTTGGTCAAGTTATTTAAATTCTCTGGGCCTCAGTTTCCTCTTGTGTATAAAACAAGAAAATGAGTCTAGATGGCTGAAAGAGTCTCTTTTAGCTCCAAGAGTCTATAATCCAATCTATCATAAAGCAAAATTGTGACCTTTATCATGAAGAAAAGACAGTGGGAAGGAAACGCGTTAGGAATTTTTTCTCATTTCTCCCACTCCCACAAATGCTACAAATAACTGAAGTCGGTGACTTGAAACTTTATTAGGTATGTTAATTATTTGGGTAAAGTTTCACACAGAGCTTATATATTTGAAGCTGAAGGGGAGAATCTAAGCTATAATCTTATTTTTCCCATTTTTGACCAGTTTCAAGACTTGAAACCTGTTCTTTTTTAGAATAAAATGCTAAGTAACATAGCACATGTTAGTTTCTCAGGAAATAACAGCTAAGTGAAGTTAACATTAGTATTGACATCTTTCTTCTAATTAATAAAATGTAGCCTTACAATTTTTTCGCCCAAATTTTTGTGATAAATGTGCTTATTTTTGCAAATGCTTGGTATTTTTTCTAACACTTCTTTGTTGAAATCCTCCCCAAAATGTTCAAAATACACTCCAGGGAGAAAATGTTGCTCAAGATTTACTTTTAATGATTCTGATTCAGGACAGAGCAAATTCCTCCGAGTAGGGTAAGGAGAACTCAAGCCCTGCACTGAGAGAAAAAAGGGTTCTTGGTGGAGTGCAAGAAAGCATTCAAACAAACACATGCCAAAGTTAAGAGTCAAAGTTTATTAAAGAGGTAACACTCTATAGACAGAGCATGGTCTCCTCTCAGAGGCAGAGGGTGAGAAAGCCTAAGAGAGACTCAGAGGGACAGAGACAATAGATAGAGACGAGGACAGTGAGACAGAGTGAAGGCACTGAGAGGGGCTGAGGGAAAGATATTGAGAGGGACAAAGTAAAGACACTGAGAAAGACTCTGAGTGTTCAGGGAATTCAGTTTATATACCATTCTTTAGTTCCTATGAGTTACAGTTTAAAGACTTTGTTTACCCATTTTCCTTTGATATGGACATACAGTAAGGAAAGATAAAAGTATGTAGGGTGAAAAGGTAAGAATATGTTGTATGAAAGGCCTACTGGCAATTCCCAGCCTGTGATCCATATGTTCCCCATGGTTTTAGCCATAGAGAATGAACAATTTTATTTTGTGTAGAGTGTCACTTATAGACTTTTTCCTGTTTTCCCTTCAGGGTGTGGGGAAATGGGTTATTAGCAATCTCAGTAGAAATTTTCCCTTGCCCTGCAGGTTTCCTACAGGTCTGGCTGCAGAAATGATGAGCATATTGCAGCCTCTGAGTATATATAGCTTGATTTAACACTTTAGCTCTGTTGCCTCCTCCCTACATTAATTCCTTTCCATAGACACAAACAAACAGAATCTTTTCTCGCAGAGTCCCTCCTTATCTACGAGAGTGGGAGAGGAGGAGACTATTTTATTGATAAACCTCCAATTCTTGAGATTTCCTCAAATGGCAGAGAGAACTATGGTTGTGAGAAAACTACTACTACTATTGGAGATGTCTGATAATAAAATATCCATTTTGGTTAGACAGTGTAATAAACAGACTGGGAAAAGGAACTAATATATATGTAAAAAACTAGTTATATTTCATTTCCCGAATTTTTATGTCTAAAAACAGAAACATTTTGTTCACTTCCCATTTTGTGAAGCTATTGCAAAATTTTTCCGCATTGAAAATCTTAGAGATGATGAGTTTTACTTAAAAGTTGTATGTGGAAAGCCTACTAAATTTATTCCAAAGTGTCAGTGTAGACCTGATTTTATGAGAAAGATCTAAGAGCATAATCTTTCCTATTAGATGATGTTAGAAATCAGCTTTGGTGAAAAGTTAAATCTTTCAAAGATAAATCCTTCATTTTAACTTTCACCCACTTAATAGATCAGGCCAATGAAAGTTAGGTTACCTCAGTGATACCACTGAGCATTATTAACCATTACAAATGATTGTGTATGGACAGATAATAGGTGCAAGAGCCACTGACTAATTACAATGCTCACATTTGTATTTTTCTATCACTGCAGAAAAAGTAAATAAATTTACTCTTAAAATCTCTACAGAATCTATAACAACTTGATTTATGCAAAGTTAAAAAATGTATCCATCGTAGAGAAGCAAAATAATGTAAATAGATTTATACTTTTTATTGGTAGAATATACAAATTCAGAAGACATTCTAAGCCAAGCATCTGCAGCTTTCAACTTTAAAAACCCCTCATTTACTAGTTTTTTTTTCATGGTATATCATATCAATATCAACAGGAGGATAAAACAATCTAATTGTACAACTAATTGTACAATATTATTTTCTATTCCAGACAATATCTTCCTATGTTCTAATACTCAGCTCTTCCACCTAAATGATACATCTCATACATAATACAGATAATAATAGCTTTTTTAATACTGAGTCATTATATATGTTTGTCCAGGATAACTTACCTTTACAAATAGAGAAGTACTTTCATTTTTGCATAGAAATGAAGAATGGGTAAATTCAGAAGTTAGATTTCTAAAAAGATAATTTAAAAGATTCTCTTTAGGTGTTTACCCATGTATCAGCTGCCTGGTGGCCCTACTCATCCAGATTACTCAGAATTGCCTTGCCCTAATAGTTGACTGGAAATGCCCCACTTTTGTCCCTATCTGGGTCTCCCATATAGCGTGTAACATAATTTTCTTATTTCCCCTGCTGCCACCCCACACCTTCTGTCCCACTTCCCAGTAGATGTGGTGAATGTCAGGGAAGCTGTCCTCCCCACTTTACTTTTTGTTCTGTTTCTACTACTGCTGAACTATCTTTCTCACATCCTTCCTCTTATAACTGATCCTCTTCTATCTATTCTGCATGGACCCAAATATAAAACACATGTGTTTTCATTTACTTCCCTAAAACACATTCACACCAGGCACTTGGATTAAAGATTTGGGTGTGTAACTTGGGACAGGAGGACATTATATCACAGCACAGCATAGCAAACAACAGTAAACCAAACATCTGACATTCCTATTCATTGGCAGTACTTAACATTAGTTAGCACTTTGCTCAGGACCTAGCTCCTGATGTCTTGCTGGGCCATCTTTCCTACCTCCTGTTATCCTTACTGCTTTTCCTGGTCTTGGAACACTTGATTCAGCCATCTCTGGCTAGAGCAAAACATTCTTCTCAATTATGCAGGCTGTATTTTCTTTGTCCAATCTTTAGCTCATTTTAGATAAGCTCCAAATGCAGAATCAAGATGGCTCACAAAGATGTTTATGCTAAACAAGGTAGTTTTTTCCATGAGGAATTCTATTCCCTATATTTGAGTTATCTGCCCCTCATCCCTGACCTGTGTGTGTGTGTGTGCACGCACACACACACAGGTTTTGTAGCACACTCTACATTTTGAAGGCCATTCATCCAACAGAATATGAGGTTTTAAAGAGCCCTGGGGAGAGACCTGGGATTCTTTCCCATGTTCCCCTAGCCCCTGATGACTATATCCATATCCCAAACTCTGCTGATCCACTTTGATACAACTTTCTTTTCTCTGCTGCTACCCTAATCTAAACCAGCATTGTCTTTTCACCAGGATTAGTATTAAGAGCTTCCTAACCTATTATTGGGAGAAAAAATTATCCCTTACTAATTTAGGTCTGAGTTGTCTGTGGCCTGCAAAGTAATTCATAATGGACAGAAGAAAAGGCTATCTTCACATGCATGTGAGATCACCCTAGAAGAAGTAACTCCCTAAACAGGAGTAAGGGTTTACATACCAGCTTAATAAAGGAAGTGGGTGAGTTTAAGACTTCAAAGGATAGAAGGTTCTGACACAGGCTTGTTTATACAGTTTTTTGGACTATTGCAGTGCCCAAGGTCAGTCATCTGCTTAACTCTCATAAAGTCCTGCTTTAGTCAGATAAAGGAAGTTCAGATCAGATTTGTTTCTGCAGATATTTTCATTTCGGAATATTCTTCATACCATTTTCTTGGACTTTTGGCCTTTATATAATCTCCCTATATCCAGTCCTATTCCCACAAATCTGTTCTCTACATGGCAGCCAGAATGATATTTCTAAAACACCTGATCATGACCCTCCCTCTTAAAAACACTTCAGTGGCTTTTCACAGCCAAGGATTATGATTTATAATCCAAGATTTACCATTTGTCTACTAAAGCTTAAAGAACATAAGAACAAAATGGTATAAAGCTAGCCTATGTGGCCAGAGTTGATTTACATGGCAGGAAAGATAAGGCAAGGTAGGCAAATTATGATATGTAAAAAAATTAGTCTTTAGCACCATCCCATATTTTGTGTTTATGTTTCTCAGATTTTACTACTAAAATCAGTGCATTGGGCAATGTGCCAGGTACCAAATCTTTCTCTCTTCCCTTTAATTTTGATTAACATTTCATTCCTTTAGGGCCTTAATGAAATGCCTGGCTCAGTAAGTTCATAAGCTTATTCTTATAGGTCTTAGTAAGTTAATGTACTATGCATTTACACATACAGTGTTTCTATTTTAATAAGGTCTTTCATGACTTATTCCACAGGATTACCTATAAAAGTCATTTCAGACCTAAAACAACAAGCTGACAAGAACATTTGAGCAAATGGGCTTTTGAACACCTCTTAAATCCTAGGCTCTTGTTCTGCCTATGAACAGAACTGGCCCTAAAGGAAAGAATTCTATTGCCTTTATATAATCTGCACTCTTCAGGAGAAAGTTTAATGCTATTCTGTATAGCCCTATTATGTAGCATAACTTCAATGTAGCAATGTGATATTTTGCTGTCCAGCTGTGATTCCTATATACTTGAATCATCCATGTTTTTTAAGAGCTTTATTTAGATATAATTTACATGCCATAAAATTCACCCATTTAAGGTATGTAGTTCAGTAATTTTTAGTATAAACTCAGAGTTGTGCAACTATCACCACTACTTAATTTTTAAACACTCTCATCATCCCTGAACACATAGCAGCCATTCCTCATTCTCACCCCCACTACCCCAACCTAGCACTAGGTAACAAATAATCTTTTTTTTGTCTCTATAGATTACCCTATTCTGGACTTTTTAGGCACATGGAATCATACAAGGCATGACCTTTCATGATTGGCTTCCTTCACCTACGTAATGCTTTCAAGATTCATCCATGTTATAGCACGTATCAGTAGTACTTTCTTCCTTTTTATTGCTGAATAATATTTAATTATATGAATGTACCACCATTGTTTATCCTTTATCAGGTGATGGATCTTTGAATTGTTTTCACTTTTCGTCTATTATGAATAATACTGCTTTGAACATTAGTGTACAGTTTTTGTGTAGACATATGTTTTCAATTCTCTTGCTAAATACCTCATTGTGGAATTAGTGGGTCATATGGTAATTCTAAGTTTAACATTTTGAAGAACTGCCAAACTGTTTCCAAAATGGCTACACAGTTTATTCTCCCATCAGCGATGCACAAGGGGTCCAATTTTTCCACACCTTTGCCAGCAATTGTCAGTGCCATCCTAGTGAGTGTGAAGTGGTATCTCATTATAGTTTTGATTTGCCTTTCTCTAACAATTACTGATATTGATCATCTTTTCATGTGCTTTTTGACAATTTGTATATCTTTGTAGAAATGTCTGTTCACATCTTTTGCCCATTTTTAACTGTGTTGTCTTTTTATTAATGAGTTATAAAATTTTTTTATATTTTTTGGATATAAGTTGTTTTATATTTTTTTGGATATAAGTTGTTTGTCAATACGTGATTTGCAAATATTTCTCCCATTCTGTGAGTTATCTTCACTTTTTTGTTGGTATCTTTTGAAGCACAAAAATTTTAAGAACTTGAGAAAGTTCAATTTGTCTATTTTTTCTTTCATTGCCCATTCTTTTGAAGTCATATCCAAGAAAATACTTTTAACCGAAGGTCACAAAGGTTTACTTTTATGTTTTCTTCTAAGAATTTTATAATTTTAGCTTTTAGCTTTAGGTCTAGGATTCATTTTGGATTAATTTTTGTATATGGTGTGAGGTAGGTATTTAACTTCATTCTTTTTCATGTAGATATTCAGATATTCAGCACCATTTATTGAAATTGCATATGCTTTTAAATTATACACTATAAATCTGTTATGTTAGCTATTTGTCAACGAGTATTCTCATAAGCAATCAAACTCTGAGAAGCTTCAGATAACAGTATTTGGTTCTGTAGATTTATATACACTTTACATCTCTTCATGCTTCTAAATATTTTGTGAGTTTTGTTCTGTTGATTATCTCAGGTGTTCAGATATATTTCTCTTCTCCAAAGTAAATATATCATTTACTGTATTTAAGGATAGAATGAGAACTGTAATTAGTCCTGACCTACAAAGAGCTAGCATTCAACCATTTATTTCCTTAAGAAAAATTTGAATACTTAGTATGTGCCATGGACATAATGCTGAGAATATAGTATTGGACAAAACATAGTCTTTGTCCTCAAGAAACATAGTCTACAGAGAAAAAGCAAAAAAAAAAAAAAAAAAAAAAAAAAGTCCAAATAGATGTATAATATGTGAGGTGATGATACATGTTGAGAAGAAAAAGCAGAGTAGAAGGTAGAGTGATGTAGAAAGGTGTTGCTAGTTTATATAGAATGGTCAGAAATTTCTTTGATTAAGGCAACATTTAGTCAGAAACTGGAAGGTTACAGAGAACTATCTATGTAGATGTACTTAGGAAGAGGGAGAGTATTCTATCCAGTGGGAATAGAAAGTATAGGGACCCTAGGTGGAATGTGCTCGGCTCAATTTAAATTTTCCCTCTCCCTCTGTCTTTCTAATGCTAACAGCATAATTTCTGTATGTATCTCAGTTTCGCCAGTTTCTTTTCTAAAAATATTTTGCCATAATGGATTATACCTTCAACTATACCTAAAAAGATTCAGATTATATAATGTTTCAAAGCTAGATAAATTTAAAACTAAGATAAAAATAACAAAAAAACCCCAAAACATTACATTTTGCGTCCTTGCTGAAGTACTATTTCTGATGTTGCATCTTCAATCTAATTCAACAGACTTAATTAAATGGTGATATTTCCCAAATAACAATTTGTGAAACGTATTTGTGATTCAGAACTTTCACCAGGCACTTGACAATGGTTCGAGTAATAAAAGTTAGTCAGGCCTCAAGAATTTATGATACCTATGTTTGGATTCTGACAATATAGAATGTAGTGAACGCCGCTGTGATGACTTAATTTCAAGGAGCTGTATCTTGAGGAATCTGGATGGCTTATGAACAACCTACCTTGAGCGTCACCGCCTATGACACACTGGGTGTGTATCACAGGGTCAGTTTATCACTTATGCCATATATGGCTGTGGTAATTCAATGACTCACTAGAGTTAATGTTAGAAAATTAGATGTTTCCTATATGCTGTGTTCCCACTGAATATCAATATCCAAAGAGAAAATATACTTGCTATAAAATTTTCAATGCATTTTACTTTTCTTAAAACATCATCACTTTTCAGGAACAAAGCTCTGAAAAAGCAATGTCCAAATTTTCCCTATTTCTCCTTGACCATGTTTGTTATCTCTATTTCAGATTACCGTAGGCAGCTGACAAATTTTAAGTGGCCTGGATATGTGAAAGCAAGCAATATTTAAACTTGGAATATTCCAGATGCCCTAAACTAAATTAAAATGCAATTATAGAATGCCCTCTTGCCTTTTCACCAAGTGTATTTAATTCCTACTCACAGCCTAAAGTAAAAATAATCCTTTCTGACCCTAAATTCACATTAAAACTCTTTTCTCTTGCCTAGCCTTTATGTCTTATTTTCCACATTGTATTGTATTGACTGCCATCACCTAGGAACATATCTTAGGGCTGTGGAGGATTCTCAATAAATATTTATTAATGTATTATTATTATGGCTTAGATATATTAGGGAAATTAATATTACAGTGATCCTATATGGGGTTCAACTGTGTTTCTATTTTGGCTTTTTAGTTTTGTTTAATTTGTATGGCTTTGGTTACGAATAAATAGTAGAGGATGAGTGAGAAGAAAAGTTTAAAGTATGTTATTCTTTTAGGGATATTTTTTCTTTGATTTTACCTGCTCTGTGGTCAGAAATAGAATTCAATTTAACAACAACAACAACAACAAAACATTGTATTGAATCCTAATGGCTATTTCTTTTAAATGTGGCTTGAATAATGGTCTTTAAAGGGTGTTACCGGATTTACTCTTTGCCAAGTAAGGAAGGTGGAGCTGTGTGGGAATGACGCTTTGTTTAATCGGGTTGTCTAATGTTTTGCTGAGACATGTTATGAAAGCAATCCAAAGTAATGGGGATTCAGTATAAAATCACAGTCTGAAGCATACCTTATAAAATTTAGATATTTTTTTTGCCGTCTTCTTGGAAATACATATACCAGAAATGCTAGGGGCAATTTACTCTATTTAATATATGTGTATAGTCCCTTTTTTTAACATTTATGGGACTTAAAAAAGAGTACAAATACAGGCCCACATATAGTATATCAAGTTATAAATCCTGGTAAATATCTTTCAATTAAGTGTCATCTATCTTCCTATCTTAAAAACTTCAAATTTAAAATCCTTCGATACCTTGGAGCTTTATGTTTAAAAATGGAGATACTACTGGTAGAGCCTGCTCCAAAGTCCATAGCACAGTCCCTCTTCCCATCCCCAGCTCCATCCCACAACGTGAGAGGTCTCAAGAGTATGTCTGTGGCCACATCTATCCATGAACAACCTGCTTGGGCATCCCTCAGGCCATATGGATAGAACAATAGATGCCTAGAGGGAGACCTGGGGAAGATGAAGCAGGGTCATGGCAATTTGGGTGGGAGTTTCTGGGATTCCAGGTAACCATAGAAGGCATAAAAAAGGACGGGATCAGGCTCTGGGTAGGCACAGTCCTTCAGTTCCTGAATTTTTTATATTGTGCAAAAATCTGTAGTCAGAAGAAGGTCAGAGAGATTCTTTATGCATAAGGCCCAAACAGAGGCCCCTCTTGCTTGGGCCAAAGAGTCGTACTCTGTTGGTATATATGTATATGTGTATATGCCAAGTACTATTGCCTATATATCTTTTAAAGATATAGAAAGTTTAACATATAATCATATTGATTATCTTATCTTAAGGAGAGGTATAATTGTATGGATGATCTAAAAGGGTGAACAATATAACACATTTGTCTTTGGGTGTACAACAATTAGTTAACTGTGGATATTTAAATAATGATATGTTATAAAATAATGAGATTGAAGCTCCTCTTGAAAAGGCCTGGAAAGCTGTCAAGTTTCCCTCATCTATGTATGGAAGGATTAACTTCATCTCTTTTTGCACTGTGGGAAAATGAAGAGCATTTATTATCTCCTGCTGAGCAAACCTAGAAGGGGTAGACATGGGCATGCCTCCTTCAGCTATGTCTTTCAATCCTCATTGGTGGCTTTGCATCTTCTTCCCTTGAGTACCCTTGTTCTTCCTGTATGCACTTTGTAAGGGATATTCTTAAAACCTCATAACCTCATGAACACCAACTATCTTTGGCAATAGAGTTGAAGCTCAATCTTTAATCTTTGAACAAAGAATATCGAAGGCCTAACTATATTTATTTTTGTGGTATGGTGATATTGAAAGGAGATAACAAAATGAACGTGTGAATAGGAAAAAAATTACTTTTTATATGTAAATATGGCTTTTAATTTTTTTAAGAGGTAATATTTCAGCTTGTATTTGTATTTGGGAAGTGGAGAAG
>NW_006442484.1:50263914-50278860 GCF_000325575.1 Pteropus alecto
GATGCAGTAAAGTAATGCTTAGTGAAATGAATCAAGATATTTGCGCAGATGTTACAGCTACATGTATGTGAACTACTCAAGTTTAATACCGTATTTAATAGTCTTGGATAATTTGAAGTAGTAAATTTAATCTGTTGTGATCTGATTTGCCAGAATTTGTAATGAGACAAAGTATTTTACTAACATTTTAAGTGATTGACACCCTGGATCATGATCATTGTAACTATTTGTGGGTTTCCTTATTACCTAACCATGTTCTTGTTACCAGAACAAAAAAGATCTGTTTGCCTGCACAAGTCAAAGAAGAAATACAGGCCGGTTTGCAGCAAAGAAAGGAAAAATTTATTTCAGGGAGTTACAAGTCTTAGAGACAAAGTTGAGCTAATGCTCTCGAAAACTTGGCACCAGGAGTGTCTCAGGAGTGTGGATTATATAGAGAAAAATCAGTTGTCATGGAAACTAAGGGAGTTGGGGTAATTGATCATTGTGTTCAGTTCTGGAATCGGCCTGGTCCCATGGCCAGTGGGGTTGTTGTTCTGCCTAGATGGGCCTGGGGCTGAAGCACATCTAAAGCCAAGATGTTATTTTTAGTGTAACTAAAACTTATTGTCCCCATGACTATAGACCTGAGTCTTGACATATTTGCTTTTAAGGCTTAACATTAAAGGAGCAGGCATACAGGGAGGGTGGGCAGAAAAAGCAAGCAAGTCACAATGCCATTATCTGGGCAAAACCAGCTTGAATCAGAAAAAAACCTATATTAAAGAAATAAAATGAAGTTTGTTTGTGGTTACATTCTCAAATATTTTATTACTCTGTGAAGGAGAAAGTGGGTCATTGGCATACATAAACAGAGGAAGTGTGTAAGAGTGCAAGCTTCCTGGGGATAAGGACATCTCACTGGCTCACCACTCTGTGTCCAGAACATAGAATCCGGAATGGCCCATAGTAGGATCCTCAGTAATTTTTTTGTTGGCTAACAAAAATAAATTAATGTAAGTAATTTATATCAAGTATTGACTCAAGCCCAGAGATTAGTGTTTTTGTATGTTGTATGGTGTTACGTCTTCCATTATAGGTGAAGAAAATGGAAATCAACAAAGTTATATAATCTGACCAAGAATATACAACCTGTGAAATAATGGACTTACCTAGCAACTACTGTCATTTTATTATTTGTATTCCTTCATAATATTTATATATATCAGAAATTTAAATCTTGTTAGTTTTCATTGCCATATCAAGATTATGAAAGGTATATATATAGTCAATAACTTCCTTTCAAGGTTAACAGCACAGTCTGAAATAGAGAAGTCAGTAATTTGTGACCTAAAATGGCAAATCTCTGTACTAAGTGATCCTGGTTCCCCTGACCCACAGTGAGACGCAGAATTCCCAGGCAGACTTCTGACTTCTTTCTGGTAGCAGTCAACAATCAGGGACCTGTGAAGGCCACACATTGCAGGAAGAACAATGTGTCACCTGTTCTCCAGAACATTTCTTTCTAACTTGCTCTGACTTCCTGGACTCTGGGCCTTAGTTACCTAAAACAATGGCCCTTGCCAGCTATTCTTGGCCTTACCTGACTTGCCTGGACTCCAGCCTAAAGTATAACAACTTTGTGCCCCTCCCAGCCTGTGTCTACCTCCCATAGTCTTCCTGAGGCTCTTGAAGTATAGTATCTGCCAGAACCTACCTGGCTAGTTTAAATTGTATGTTTTCTTGGCCTGCCTAACCTCATAATCACCAAAGCAATCAACTGCAGAAAACCTTATGAATTCTAAAAAAATAATTGAAAAATAAATTAGCTCGTATTCTAAACTGTTTTCTCTGTTACTATGTTATAATACTTATGTGGGTTTACCTCTGTTCAGATAGGCCTGAGAGATAAACCTTCAAGACTACAATGAGTTTCAGGTGACTATTTTATCTGCAAGTTTCTGATATTTGCAAAAGGACTAGAATTGTGTGTGTGTAATAGGTGGTACGTGTGAGTGTATTGGATGAACTTTGGGTTGCCTTGCTAAAATGTTGTTAAATATTAGTTGAACTGTTATAAAATGGTCTTGTGAAAAATAAAATGAAATCTAAACTGTAAATACTAATGAAAACCAAACAAACCCACATCAGATATTGTTCCCACCATTAGTTACAAGCATCTTTATATGGAATAACATAGGGAGAGCACTTAAAAAATGGTCATGTTTTTAACGTCTTAGGAAATTGTTTTACTTGTCAAGGACAGAAACAAAGAGGGAGAAAGAGAGAAAATGTTAACCGGCTTTCCTTAACAAGAAGTTGACCTAATACCGCTTAGACTGTCTCACTGTAAAATGATGTGTATATAAAACAAATTTGTTCTTAAATGTGAACTATATTAATCATTAAAATCATTTCGAAGTCCTCATGAGAAAGGTAAAGTGTTTTCCAGTTTCTAATCTGTGAAACTAAATAGGCAGATAAAATCTGGGAAGTAGTTACACTGAACTAATTTGTTTTAAATATCTGATATTAAATATTTGATTAAAATTTTGCTTACCGTGACTCAGTTTGGAATAGTAGAAACGTTAATTTCAGAATGTCTCAGATACTAAAGGCACTTGCATGTTGTAACTAGATTGGTTTATACAGAAAAAAACCCCATATTTTTTAGAATATGTCAGAACCAAAATTATTGGTATCAGGGAGTTTTGTGAATTAATGTGAATGTGGTATGGCTTATAAAATAAACAGGGCACTGGGAACAAGAATTACATTCAATTGCTGGTTCTAGCTTTGACTTGTTTGGTGAGCTTGGGCAGGTCATTTGATCTCCTATTGCCTTAAATTTTTTTCACTGTAAACGAGGTGCTGTGCTCTGATCTCTAAGGTCGATTAAAGCTATGAAATAACGTGATTTTTCTAGAACTTTCTTTCAAAATACACATTGCTTTTTTATTTGTGTCTGGGCCTATCCTAAGAAGTATTGCTGGACCTTATCCAATCATAGCTTCAGCAAACAATGCAACCACAGAAAAGCTACTTGCGTCACTTGATTTTATTTCTTTATGCTGAAACAATATCTGGCAAATAAAGAAAGGTTCCTGAATTGTGATTGGCACAATGATATATGGTTGACTGCACTGAGAATTTAAGCAAACTATATATATACATATATAGTCAGGGTGCAGAATGAAGTTGAGTGCTGATCTGCAATTACCTGAAAATGTGAACCAAACCAATGATGTAAATTGTGGGCGTGGGACAAATGCCAAAAGCCAAACTGTATAACACAGTTTCTTTACATATATATCCAGTTTGTTATTTTAGCACAATTTCCAGCCTCTCCTACTCACTGGCTTTTCCACTAGAATGCACACATACTCAGCAACTTTTTCTAGCCCTCCTCCTCCAAGATCTTCTATTGGATTTGCCATGAAAGTCCACCCTTTATTACTTGCACTTCTCTGACATTACCCAACCTCATACCTTGGCTCTCACTCTTCTCTCCATACCTTAAATTTAGTCATAACAAAAGATATATTCCTAGACCCTTTGCTCTTCTGTATTGGCTCTTCTTCCCTCAGAGTTTTCTTGACTAATTATCATGAATATGTGGACAGCTCCAAAATTGATATCTTTATTTTGATCACTTTTGTACAGTATAAAACTGCCCACTGGCTATATATTATTCATTCTTTCATTCATTCATTCAATAGATAAAGTGCATACTATTGTTACCAATGGAGCGATCAGAGTTCTGGTAATACACATACAGGTTCTTTTCACTGCCAAAGAAAAGAATTTCAACTCAGTGAATATGAGAAATATTCATTTATTAAAAGCACGTTATGAGGTAGAAGATGGGTCAAGCCTAAAACTGGCTAACCACATAGAAACAAGGTTATGTACCCTTGCAGGGGCGGGGGGGTGGGAGGGTATAGGAAGATGGAAAACTGTAACTCCAGGGGAGAGAGAGGTCTGCGTTATATTTGGGGCCCTGATGGGTGGTTCCAAAGGCATTCCCTAGGTGATAGGCAAGTGAGGTCATTTTGATTGACACTTGGATGCTATATAACTCTTTGCCTAGTGCTCATGTGCATACCCAGAATTCACTGTTATAATTAGATTCATGAACTTTCAGGCATAAACTTAGTATTATAACGAAGCTTAAATTGTAGTCAAATTAGGGTAGTACCTTCTACAAAGTGTCTGTAGCCAGATTAGGCTAGCTGAGACTGTAGCCCTCCTGTCCTTTGTCTCTGGGGATGCAGAAGGGATTCTCTAACTACCAATAGGGTGTTCTTTGGGTGGTCTCTAGGCTGAGACCCTATTCCTTTGTTCCCCCTGTCACTCATGTCTGACTAGCTACCTAACACTACGAAAGGGCTATTTTAGAACTACTGGAGTATCTGAGGGATTGTTTTTAAAATACGTCATTTCTAGAAAGAAGCGTTGTGTGATGTATCTTAATACTTGCTGCATTTGAAAAGCACTCTCAGTTTTTCATAGGACTAAATTAGATGTCCTATTTTAAACAAGTCACTGACTCATTTTTTATGATTTAGAAATTACTAAAGAGAAACAGAATTAAAGAATAAGACTTCTGAGTTTTTAGAATATATTAATTTTCAACTTAAAGAATCTTGCTCTTGTATGTAAGATATAAGATGCATAAGATGCAGATGTACTGCCATTACATTAAATATGTCGGTAGTCAAATTACTTATCCTCCCCCTTTTCTTGCATCTCTGTTTATGTCATCCTTTATTTAGTCACTCAACCTTAAAACAGAGAAACCCATGGCTCTTCCCTTTCTCTCTTCCTCTGGATGCATATATCCTGTCAGACATTGCATGGTTTCTTGCTTTATATCATTTTCAAAAGCACCTCTCTGCACTCTCTCTGGCCCGTCCCAATTGAGCACGCCTACCTGCATCTGCAATATTACATCAGTCTACTAGCTGCGGTCTCAATTCCTTAACTCTCTTCTAAATCTTTCCTCACACTTGCCAGCTAAACCTTTCTGAAACATTTTACATTATACTTATATATCATTGGTAGCTCTCCAATGATTGCGGAATGATGTCTAAACCCTCTACATTCAAGACCCACCCCAACTATCTAATCTCTTCAAGAAAAGTTAGACTTTTATGCTTTGAAAAAGAAGAGGGATTGTTTAGAACTGAGAATTTTAATGTAAAGGGAGTTTTGATTCTTAGCATAGTTTGTTGGGAAATAATCTTTCTTGCAAACAGAAATAAGAATAAACAACTGTGGAAATAGATTTTTAGAACAAACACCTTGACAAAAGGAATAAGAAGGGCAGAAAGAAGAGGAGTTTGGCTCTCTGCCTGAGTGAGCTTGGGGGCCTCCTAGACACTAGGATGCTTTGGGAACCTAAAGAGTTAATATCTTAAATGAGAGCATTTAGTGTCAAGGTCAGACTGGAAGTGAAACAAGAATTTAAAGTATTTTTGGATTAAGGCCTATGAGAAGACTCATGGGTTAAGGTAAGAAAACTATAACTATTCTATTTGATATTACTCTTCAAATTAGAATAAAATACATATTTTAAGAGGGAATTGTCTACTGAACAACCAATAGGTCAAAGAAGAAATCAAAAGAGATATCAAAAAATACCTTGAGGCAAATGAAAGGGAAATGTAACATACCAAAATTTATGGGATGCAGCAAAAACAATTCTAAGGGCGATAAATGCAATTCTTTTTGAACCTCTACAATTTAGTTTGAATTTACTCTAAGTAGAAAGCAAAAGTACTGACTCATGAAACTTTCTGAAAGCTGAAAATACACAAAAACGAAGATCCTTAAATAAAATATACTTACATAATGTAGAACTGACAACTTAATCCAACTATTTGAACACATTAGAAGTTACGAAAGAAAGTAAAATGCAATATAGAACTTTTGAGTGCTCTGGAGTCAGACTGCCTAGGTTCAAATCCTGGTTATGCCCTTATTAGCTAGGTATCTGTGGGCAACTTACTGAATCTATGTTTTAGTTCCCTTAACTATAAAATATGAATAGTAACATTACCTCCTAGGGTTGTGCTGAGGGGGTTGAATAAATTAGATAATGCATGTAAAGTACTTAGAAAAGACACCAAGTACCTATTTGAGAACTTAACACAACCCTGAAAAGCAGATAGTGGTATGTCTGTTTTACAGATGACGAAATTACGATGCTGAGAAATTGTGACTTCCCTAAAGTAACACTGCTGCTAAGCCCTATAGTTTTGGCAACTCCAAAATTCTTGTTCTTTCTCCACACTGCCTCTGTGCTTTTGTAGTGCTAGAGATATGATAATGGATATGACACTGGCCCTGTCTTCAAGAATAATGCTTTTAAAAGGGAGAAATACAAGTAGCAAAGGTACCATTCTGCATAGGCACTCCAGGAGCACTGGTAAAAGAACATTTAACCCGGCCTGGAAGGGCTGGAGATAGCTTCTATAGAAGTTTACAGCTAAACAAGGTCTGGAAGTATTGGTAGGAATTAGATCAGTAGCTTAAATGTGGTGGAGAGTGTCCTAAGCAGAGGAAACAGCAAGCCAAGCAGTGGAGAGGATGCTCTGCATGCAAAGCTGCAAGGCTGTGAGAGCACGCAAGACATTTGGTATTTACGGTAGATCAGCTCGACTGGAAAGTGGAATTTGGAGTAGGGCAGGGGTCAGGTTTTAAGGGGAAGAAGTCGAAGCAGTTCTTTTGTACCAGCCATGAAAATACAAGTCAATAAGAGGCAGCACAAATGCTTGTACACGATAATGTATACGCTGGTCCCAAACAATCAGTACCCTAGAATTATAGGCTGGTACTCATTTACTTTGAGTCATAGGTCAAAATCTTTTTAAATATAATGTATGCCCCAGGCCTGGGGAGATCAGACATGTCTATAGGTAGTACATATTTTAGGAAAAATAACCTCATTAACAATGGAGAGCAATCTCCTTTACTTCCCTCTTCCAGGTATTCTTTCCTAAGGAAACTTATCTACATTAGAATTATACATTCAAATTCCTTTGTTTCTAATGGCAAAGCATCTTCCTGACTTTTTGTGTGAAAAATATTTTTAGTATTTTAATCTAACCATTCTCACAGCAGTAGATCATGTATAAACAGATTACACTTGATGCCCTATAGACGGGCTACATAGAAGTGTTAGTTTAAGGGCCTCTTTAAACTCTATTCCTAACAATAGATTTTTTCCAAGATAATAGTGGGTTTTAATAGTTAGTGCAAGTTTGTTATTAAGAAATAATTAAAATATAAGCTAATTGAGTACCTTAGGAAATTTCAGCACAGTACCCTCCTTACTCTGTAAGACAATTATGTCCATCTAATGTTTCCCTGGATAATCTGTATAAAAGTTATTTGTATGATGCAAGCATGTTAGAAACTATCTTTTTTTCTTTTCTTTATTTTTCAATTACAGTTGATATTCAATATTATACTAGTTTCAGGTGTATAGCATAGTGCTTAGATATTTACATAATTTACGAAGTGATCCCCCAATAAGTCTAGTACCCATGTGGCACCATACATAATTATTACAATATGACTGACTCTATTCACTATACTGTACTTTATATCCCAGTGACTATTTCGTAAAACTGCCAATTTGTTAATTCCTTTATTTTTTTCACCCAGCCTTCCAATCCCCTTCCCTTCTGGCAATGATCAGTTTGTTCTTTGTATCTATGAGTTTGTTTCTGTTGTATTTGTTTGTTTATTTTGGTTTTTAGATTCCACATACAAGTAAAATCATATGGTATTTGTCTCTGACTTATTTCACTTAGCATAATACCCTCTAGGTCTATTCATGTTGTCCCAAATGGTAAGATTTCATTTTTTTTTTATGGCCAAATAATATTCTACTGTTTATATGTACCACAACTTCTTTACCTAGTTGTTTACTGATTGACATTTAGGTTGCTTCCATATCTTGACTGTTGAAAATAATGCTGCAATAAACTTGGCGATGCAGATACTTTTTCAAATTGGTGTTTTGGATTTCTTCAGGTAAATACCCAGAGGTGGAATTGCTAGGTCATAGGTAGTTTTATTTTTAATTTTTTAAGGAACCTTCATACTGTTTTCCATAGTAGCTGCACCAATTTGCAATTCTACCAATAGTTCACAAGGGTTCTCTTTTCTCAAAGTCTTCACCAACACTTGCTATTTGTTGATTTATTGATATAGCCATTCTGACAGTTATGAGGTGATAGCTCATTATGGTTTTAATTTGCATTTCTCTGATGATTAGTTGAGCATCTTTTTTATATGTCTATTGGCCATCTGTATGTCCTCTTTGGAGAAATGTCTATTCAGGCACTTTGACTATTTTTTAATTGGATTGTTTTTGGTGTTAAGTCACATGAGTTCTTTATATATTTTGAATATTAACCCCCTTTCAGGTATATCATTGGCAAATATCTTCTCGTGTTTGTCAGGTTGTCTTTTCATTTTGTTGATGGTTTCCTTTGCTGTGCAAAAACTCTTTTGTTCGACATAGTCACATTTGTTTATTTTTTCTTTTGTTTCTCTTAACTTGAGGAGGTATATCTAAAAAAATATTCCTGAGAGCAAGTCACAGAGTTTACTGCTTATGTTTTCTTCTAGGAGTTTTATGGTTTCGGGCCTTACATGTAAGTCTTTAATCCATTTTGAGTTTATTCTTTTATATAGTGTAAGAAAGTAGCCTAGTTTCACTTTTTTATATGTATCTGTCCAGTTTTCCTAATACAATTTATTAAAGAAACTATCTTTACCCCATTGTATATTCTTGCCTCCTTTATCATAGTTTAATTGACTTTATAGGCTGAGCTCTCTATGCTGTTTCATTGATCTATGTGCCTGTTTTTTATGCCGGTACCATGCTGTTTTGATTACCATAGTTTTGTAGTATAGTTTGATATTAGTTAGCATGATACCTCCAACTTTCTTTTTTTCCTAAAGATTGCTGTGGCTATTCGGGGTCTTTTGTGATTCCAAATATATTTTAGGATTATTTGTTCTAGTTCTCTAAAACATGCTATTGTATTTTGATAGGATTGCACTGATTCTATAGATTGCTGTGGGTAGATAGAATATTTTAATGATGTTATTGTTCCTATCCATGAGCACAGTATATGCTTCCATTTATTTGTATCTTCTTCAATTTCTTTCTTTAATGACATAATTTTCCAAGTATAGGTCTTTTACCTCCTTGGTTGATTCCTAGGTATTTTATTGTTTTTGATGCGATTGTAAATGGGATTGTTTTCTCAATTTCTCTTTCTGATGGTTCTTTACTGGTGTATAAAAATGCAACTGACTTCTGAATATTAATTTTGTATCTTGCTGATTTCTTGAATTCATTTATGAGTTCTAATAGTTTTTTGGTAGAATCTTTAGGGTTCTTTCTATATAGTATCATGTCATCTACAAATAATGACAGTTTTACATCTTCCTTTCCAGTCCAGATGACTTTTATTTCTTTTTCTTGTCTGATTGTTGTGGCTAGGACTTTCAATACTATGTTAAATAAAAGTGGTAAAATTGAACATTTTTGTCTTTTTCCTGAACTTAAGGAAACCGCTTTTAGCTTTTCATTGTAGAGTATGATGTTAGCAGTGGGTTTATCATATATGGCCTTCATTATGTTGAGTTATGTTCCCTCTATTCATACTTTGCTGAGAGTTTTTATCATAAATGGAAGCTAGATTTTGTCAAATGCTTTTCTGCATCTATTGATACGATAATACAATTTTTATTCTTCATTTTATTTATGTGGTGTATTATATTAATTGATTTGCATATCTTGAACTAACCTTGCATCCCAGGAACATATCCCACTTGATTATGGTGTATGATCTTTTTAATGTATTGCTGAATTTGGTTTGTTAACATTTTGTTGAGGATTTCTGCGTCTATGTTCATCAGAGATATTGGCTTAATTTTTTTTTTTTGTAATATCTTTGTCTAGTTTTGGAATCGGGGTAATGCTGGCTTCATAAAATGAACTTGGGAGGCTTCTTTCCTCTTGAGGTGTTTTGTAATAGTTTGAGAAGGATAGGTGTTAATTTTTCTTAGAATGTTTGGTAAAATTTTTGTATGAACCATCCAGTCCAGGACTTTTGTTTGTTGGGAGTTTTTGATTACTGATTTAATTTTGTTAGGAGTTATTGGTCTGTTCCAGTTTTCTCTTTCTTCTTGACTCAGTCTTGGAAGATGGTATTTTTTTTAGGAATTTAGCCATTTCTTCCAGATTGTCCAATTTGTTGGGATATAATTGTTCATTGTATTTTCTTATAATCCTTTCTATTTCTGTGGTGTCAACTGTCACTTCTCCTTTTACATTTCTAATTTTATTTATTTAGGTCCTCTCTTTTTTTTTCTTGATGAGTCTGGTTATAGGTTTATCAATTTTATTTATCTTTCCAAAGAACCAATTCTTGGTTTCATTGATCTTTTGTATTGCTTTTTAAGACAGTATTTCATTTATTTCAGCTCTGACCTTTATTATTCCCTTCTTTCAACTCACTTTGGGCTTTGTTCTTCTTTTTCTAGTTTCCTTTAGGTTTAAGGTTAAATAGTTTATTTCAGATTTTTCTTGTTTCTTGAGATAGGCCTGTATTATTTTGAATTTCCCTCTAAGAATTGCTTTGGCTGTGTCCAATATCTTTGGGGTTGTTATGTTTTCATTTTCATTTATCTCAAGGTCTCTTGATTTCTTCTATGATCTTGTTACTAACCCATTCGTTGGTTAGTAACATGTTATTTAGTCTCCATGTATATGTGTGTTTTCCAGTTTTCTTCTCGTAATTCATTGCTAGTTTCATACCATAATGATTCAAGAAGATGCTAGCTAAAATTTCAGTTTTCTTAAATTTATTGAGACTTGTTTTGTGGCCTACCATGTGGTTTATCCTAAAAAAATGTTCTATGAGCACTTGAAAGAATGTATATTCTGCTGCTTTGGGGTGCAATGCTCTAAAAAATATCAATTAAATCCATCTGGTCTAGTGTGTTATTGAAAGCCGCTCTTTCTTTATTGATTTTCCATCTGGATGATCAATCCATTGATGTCAATGGGGTGTTAAAGTCCTCTACGATTACTATATTACTGTTGATCACTCCCTTTGTCTGTCTATATTTGCTTTATATATTTAGTTGCTCCTACATTGAGTGTGTAAATATTTACAAGGGTTATAGCTTCTTGTTGGATTGGTCTCTTTATCATTATGAAATGTCCTTCTTTGTCTTGTTATAGCCTTTGTTTTAAAGTCTATTTTGTCTTACATGTGTTGCTAAACCAGCTTTTTTTTTTTTTTCATATCTACTTATACAAAATATCTTTTTTCCTCCCTTTACTTTCAGTCTGTATGTGTCTTTCAATTTGAAGTGAGTCTCTTATAGGCAGCATATGTAGGGGTCTTGTTTTCTTATCCATTCAGCCACATTATGTCTTTTGATTAGAGCATTTAGTCTACATTTAAAGTGATTATTGATAGGTATGTAGTTATTGCCATTTTATTATTCAAATTTATGTTCTTTTTTTTCTTCCTTCTTCTTAAAGAAGTCCTTTTACCATTTCTTGTAACACTTGTTTGGTGGTAATGAGCTCCTTTAGCTTTTCTTGTCTGGGAATCTACCCCTCCTTCAATTTTAAGTGATAGCCTTGCTGGGTAGAGTAATCTTGGTTGTAGCTCCTTTCTTTTCACCACTTTGAATATTTTCTATCAGTCCCTTCTGGCCTATAAAGTTTCAGTTGAGAAATCAGCTGAGATTTTTATGGGAGCTGCTTCATAGGTAACTAACTGCTTTTCCCTTGCTGTTTTAAATTCTTTGTCTTTAACCTTTGGTATTTTAATTATGTTTCCTGGTGTGGGCCTCTTCAGCTTCATCTTGTTTGGGATTCTGTGCTTTCTGCATTTGTAAGTCTATTTCCTTTGCCAAGTTAGGGAACTTTTCAGTCATTTCTTCAAATAGCTTTTCAATCCCTTGCTCTCTTTCTTCTCTTTTTGGTACTCCTATGACGCAAACGTTGGTGTGCTTAATGTTGTCCCAGAGGCCCCTTAAATTATCTTCATTTTTTAAAATTCTGTTTTCTTTTTGCTGTTCCAATTGGGTGTTTCCTGCTACCTTGTCTTCCAAATTGCTGATTCAGTACTCTGCTTCATCTAATCTGCTATTGATTCCTTCTAGTGTATTCTTCATTTTGGTTATTGTTTTCTTCATTTCTGACTGGTTCTTTTTTATGGTTCTATGTCTTTTTTATATTTGCTATCTCTTTGTTGAAGTTATCACTGAGTTTATCTATTCTTCCCCTAAGTTCATTGAGTATCCTTATAACTAGTATTTTGAACATGTATCTGATAGATAGCTTGCCTCCATTTTGTATAGTTCTTTTTCTGGAGTTTTGTCTTATTCTTTCATTTGAGACATGTTTTTTGTCTTCTCATTTTGCTGCCTGTGTTTGAAACCATCTATCTTAACAATGTTAATATCAGCAACAGTGGAATTCCTTGTGTTGTAGTCTTTAATTCAATTTAACCAACAAAGTGTGACTAAGAGCCAGGGATATTGTGAGTTAAGCACCAGGATATTGTGAGCAAGATATAGCTCTGCCTTTAAAAAATTTATTTTATATGTATAAAAATATAAAATATCCATGATGTATATGATAAAGACTAATACAGAAGTATATATCAAATCAATATCACACTTGAGAATCTAGAGAGAACATCCCCAGATGTGGAGGAAAACCTAATAATTAAGCAATTCAGTAATATTTTTTTTCTCTAGTAACTGGATGTGGGAGGGTTGAATTATTTTATATAGGTCAGAAAAACATTTGATTAGCCCTAACTTGTCTAGTGTTTGATCCTAATTCAAATGAGTGATAATGTTAACTGGAATTGTTAGTTCTCTTATCTTTTAAAACACCCTGGTCTCCTTTACAAGTGTTCTAAAAATGCAAATTATGTAATATTCACCAGCTTGACTAGAAATGTTTCCTTAGATTATGTAATATATCATAAAATATTTTTAAAGGCATGTCACTACCTAAAACTTGATAGTATTCCCAAGAACACAATGTGGATATCATAATTTATGGGGCTCTGAAAGCTATAAAACATATTTTCCTAAAACTGCAAAGTAATTTTTTGTTGCCTTTGAAACAGAAAAGTTTTCATGTGAATCCGTGAGCTATTTGTCACCATGATCTCAATTCTTTAATTTATCATAAATAATTTATTATGGATAAATCACAATTTTTAATTCAAACAGTCTTCACATTAAAATACTTTAAAGAAATGTCTTTTGGCTAACCTGGAGCAGAATTTATAGTTTCCAATTTACGTGGAGAATTTCAGATTTATTTCTTCTACTTTTCTGTGTAAAGGTGATATAAGCTTCCATTGTCAACAATGCTGTTACCGTCACTTCTTTAACTTATTTTTTTCCCAAATATTCTTGTCTCCAATAATCACATGGCAGTGACATTGATTTTATAGTAAATTAGTGGAATTGTTAGATATAGGATTTGTATTTCATTTTAAAAATTAGTATCTTCCTCTTTCTTTAAGTGTGGAAGAGAAAATAATTAATGGTGGTTCTATGTATTTAAAATGCAATGTTAAAACTTGCCAAATTAGTTTCAAACAAATTTCCTATTTATAATAGAATTGACTAAAGGAAGGATCATAAATAATAGAGGTTTTCAAGTCTCCCCAATTGTTACAAACATGCAACACTTTTCATCCATTATAATATTAGAAAAGCTATCCTGATATGTTTGAAGGTAAATAGTACCCATTTTACATATGAATATTTGAACATTTAATATTTATAATCATACTGGCTTTCACTTATACATGGAAATGCTTCTAATAATTTTTGCTAGCTTTATTGAGATATAATTAACATATAAATAAGTTTAAGGTATATGATATTGATTTGATACACTTAAGTATTATAAAATGATTACCACCCATTTTGTTAGCTAATACTTCTATCACATCACATAATTACCTTTTTGTGTGTGTGGTGAGAACACTTAAGATCTATTCACTTAGCAACTTGCAAGTACATAATATTGCAGGAAGTGACACTCGACAGAGGAAATTGAATGCTCAGACAACTTTGTAAGACAACTTTGTTAGAGGAAGGAAAATTCAATGCTGGCAGAGCGCGTGAGGCTTTAACCATACCAAAGCATGAGCTCCCCCAGGTTAGATTTCTTACAGCTTATATACCTCTGTAGTGTCCATGCAAGGGGCTCGTGATTCCCTATGTGCACCTCAAGACTCAGGATGGGGAGGCGGAGTTTCAGGTGGGGGCTGCAAGGGGGAAGGAATTCCTGGACTGCCAGTCCTATCTATTTACAGATCGTTTCTCTTGTAGGTGTGGCAAGAGTTTCCAGAAGGCCATTTAAAGATCCATAGGGTGTGGTTAATCTATAACCCACTGAGTCAGTCATTTCTGCAAGCCTTTTCCTTTGCATTTTTCAGATGCCTCCTCTCCTCTCAATAATACAGTGTGATTAGCTATACTCACCATGCTGTATATTAGATCCCTAGAACTTACTCATCTTTAACTGGATGTTTGTACCCTTTGACCAATATTTCTAATATTTAGAGAGATTTCTCATGTGTTTTTTTTTTATCTTCAAAAATCTCAGTACATCATATATATTATTTTATATGTAATAATATATAATATATAATAACTATAGAGAGTGGGAAGTGTGGTTCTATCATCATTGTTAATCAGAGAAAATGTGAAAAGTTTATATGTTCTACAACAGTGGTCACCAATTTGACCTACTACCTGTTTTTAAAATAAAGTTTTATTAAAAGACAGACCTACTCATTTATTTACATATTGCCTATGGCTGCTTTTGTGCTATAATGGCAGAAGTGAGTAATGACAGAGACTATTAGAAATGCAAAGACTAAA
>NW_006442484.1:50279525-50298625 GCF_000325575.1 Pteropus alecto
GAAGACTCCCCTTTATTATTGCTAGAAATTCGAAGGAAATTTAATTTGGAACATAAAATAAAGAACTCATGTAGATAAATGAAACACAAAAGTATAGTAAAATTAGTTTTTTTAAAAAATGAAACTACAACATTTTGACTGTCAGAATCTGTCAGAATGCTTTGCTTTTGTTTTTTATTTTGATATATTTATACTATTGAAAAATAATGGGATCCTTTCTTTAAAAGCCTCCAAAATTCAATATCTTCCTAAAAAGAAATATGCAACCAACTTTCAAGTATATTTTCCTGGCCATAGTAAACTTCTTGCGGGTCTTATCAACAATAGTTATATTCAACTGCTTATGTGTGGCATCTATTCTAAAAATTTATTCCATAAATATATGTATCTTCTGAGCATTAACTTTACTTACTCAATTTTCCTTGTAGTTTACAGCTTAATTAAACCAAATAAAAACCATTGATGATATACTAAATTCAAGGAGTGAATACAGTATGAAAGGAAATCTTAACATTCTCTATTAGTTTGGTGCTAAATACTCTTCCCTTAGGGACTGCTCAATTGGGACAAAGTTGACTAGAGCTAATTTAAAATGTTTTATTATATTAGTTCAGTTTCTACTCCTGCTACAATGGCAGAACTTATACCTCAATGGTTTTGATAGTTTTCTAGCTTGTTCCCTTTAAGAAGAAACATAATCTCATAATAGACATAAAAGCTCAATTGCTAAGTACTCCATAAATGTTAGTTCCCTTTCTTTCTTATCTTACTTCTTCCCTCCCTCAGGCTTTCCCAAGTCAAAACAGCTCTTCTCACCCTTGCCAGACTTTTTTAAAAAAATAAAATAACTGTGCTTTTAAAGCTGGTAAATGTTGTTTCTGTAGGAGGAAGGAGAGAAAATGTGACCAGGAATCTCACTGCAAGCAAAAAAGTTTCTCTTTGATTCATTTCAGATCTCTTTTGCTTTTTGACATTTTTTTAAAAGTGATACTTTAAAACACTTGCCTGTACCATTAAAATGATAATTATCTCATATGCAGTTCCTCATTACCATCCTCATTAGTTTGTAGTTTTCTGAGTATCAGGAACAAAATCTTAGTACTCAATTTCTATCTGGGTCAAGTAAATTTCCTTGTACAAAAAAAGCACAATACAACTATTTATTGACTGAATAGTTATGTGCATGGACTGAATGATTTCTAATTTAAGTGTATTTAAAATCTTATATAACTTCTTAGTAATAAGAGCACTGTGGTAAAAAATTAAATTTTTAGTAAGTTGAAGAAATGTATTACTTTTATTCGCAAAGTTTAATTCACTAGAAATAACTGTATTTAACAATAAATATTTCTAAAATTACGCATATACATACATACATACATACATACACATAGAAGAATTGGTTTTTTAAATTCATGTTATAAATCTACTTTGTAAAATAAAAAAAAATTGGTAAAAAGATTAGTAGTATCAAAAGTTATTTTGATCAAGCCAAATTGACAGCTAAGGTGCTTTTATATTGATAGCTGAGTCAAGTTTATCTGATGGGGAAACTAGGAATTCTGAAAAAAATTGCAGACATTGGCAGTTATATTTAACTACCCTACAGTTAAAAGCAGCAGCTCTTAACAGGTTGCTCAGAATCAAGTGGAACTTACTGCTTTTGGTATTTTGCCTAATTTTTTTTTCTATTTACAAATGAATCAGTGCCCTGTAAAAATAGTTCTTAAATAGAGCCAAAATGTAATGTCCTAATTTCACCAATATATCTTATGGACTAAAATAATAATACTCTAATGGTATTTGCTTGACACTGGGTTTTTGTATTTCTTCACACATTCCGTTAAATGAAAACCTGCCAAAGCAAATATCTGAATGATATTTATACCAGATTTTTTTCTATGTAGGAACATGATGTTACACCTCTTGCTTCCTTGAAAGAATACAGATTAGAAGTTGTGAATGTTAAATACAAACTTTAGTTTCTGTTTTTGAAATGCTACCTTAAAGTAGAATCTTTAAAACTGAAATTTACTACTAATAAAAGATACTCACAAATCAAAATCTAAATAAACAAACAAAAATTTCAAATCTTTAATCAACCCTCAATACTAATTTTTATCAAACATCAACCAATTTTTTTCCTAAGAAGGTATCTAAAAATATTGACCCAATACAAATAGGATACCAGAGTTGTTTAGGCATGAATCTTGTTTTCATTTGTTTTGAGTGCTGCTTGCATTATGAGGCTTTGTAGTTTATATGAATGGTCTCTGAAGATCAAATCCATAGTTTTTAAGGTTGAGGAAAAAGACTTGCTCAAGTTTCTTGAACAGAGAGAGAAGATAGCAGAGCCAAGGCTAGGTTTCTGCTCTTTCTACAAAGTGCCTTCAGAACTCCTCATAGGAGCACAAGAGCTACTGGTGGGGCTGTGGATGGACAAACAGGCAGGATCCCCCACTTTTTCCTCATACACTGCACTCCCTTTAACAAGAGTTGCTCTGCCTGCATCTCCTTTACATATTTGAAATGTTGGGTAAGAATGAGTTTGGACAAAAAGGAATTCTGTTCCGAAAAAAAACAAACTTGAAAACCACTGTATTACATCATATACCAGGGAGAAAAAAGAAAGGAAATGTTATGGGGCCACAAATTTTAAATGATGTCATTGTTAGTAGCTATCATGGAAATGCCTAGAAGTTGCATTCAAAAATAAGGGGAAAACAGTCCTGCATTTAAGAGGTTTTTTACAAGTAAAATCTTGTTATATTTTTTCATTTTTCTTGTACTTGGTTGTTTACTTAGTGTTTCTAGAAATTTGAATTGTACAGAAATGAACACTGAATAAACAAAGTTTAGTAGAGAAATTTCCAATGTATTTCAGAATGCAAGGATAGGAGGAGCATATAGAAAAGCATAAGAATAAACTAATTAACAGAAATCAAAACAATAGAATCCTAAATGGACATACTGATAGCAAGAGCACCATATGGACTAAAATACTCAGGAAGAGCTTTCTGGAAAAGAGATGCTCACGTAAGAATAGAAGGTAAAGAAGATAACATTCCTGATGGAGAGAACAGTAGAGATGAAGGGGAGGGCTGAAGCATGTTTACTGAAAGAAAGAAGATAAACCCAAATGGAGAGGAGCGATGTGTCAGTGAGATATAAACTTGGATTGGTAAAATGGGGTAATATTGAAGAAGCACCTTGAAGGAAATAGAGAATTTAAAGTATGCTTAAGGGCAATATGGTACTAAGTTTGGTATTCAACCAAAGAAATGCTTTAGTGCCAGTTGGCTAGCAGTGTGTTCTGAATATTCAAGAGACTTTTCTTCTATTGTCTTAAATTACTGGTGGAAAATATTTAGGTAGTACTTCAAAAGATGTTAGATTGTTTTCATAGGTTTAAAATCACATATGCAATAGTAGACACACAGACATTTTATACTGCTCTCACTACTGAGTTGGCAAAAAAAACCCAAAACAAATCAAAAAACAAACAAACAAAACAACCTTAGGAAGCATAGATAGACCATGACCTACTCCATCTTCTTCAGGTCAGATTTATATAATACATATAATTTTTAATTTTTATCATCTCTTTTAAAGGAATTTGGAAAATATGTTAAGAAATTTTGCTCAATGGTGTTATTGGTGAGAGAAATGATATTTGAAATAAAATAGTCTCTCACGATAGTGTAGAAATATTATTTGGATACATATTACTAGATAATTAAAAGTGAGGAAAGAACTTTCCTTAGGAAGATTTGAATTAAATGACCCCGGAGAATTGTTCTTTTCAATTTATATTTCTGTTTCTTCATTATGCAAAGACATGGAGACAAATTTTTACCTCGTATACAGAAATAAGTAATGTAAAGAAGAAACCAATGGACTGGAAATATCCTTCCAAGGTCAATTCCGATTGGTCCTTAGAAAGAGTTTATTGTATGATTACTAATTTTTTTGGGGGGAAGCATATAAACCATCATTTTTTAAAGTAACACATCTTATTATATAGTTTAAAATAGATCTCAAATGAAAATTATCATACAAAAAGATGTTTTAACTTCTAAAGATATATTTTTCAATCTCCAATGTCTTCAGACCACCTGATTAAAATTTCAAATATTCCTCCTTCTTCCTTCTTCTTCTTTCCCCAAGTTACCTGGTTTTGCTGGATAAATACTATACTTGTTGAGAAGTGTGCATGGGAAGCCCATGAATAGGTACGTTTGAATGGAATAGTGGTATTTGGACAATATTCTAAAATGAATGGCTTCTATAACTTCAGTGTATAACTTCAGAATATAAACTCGGAAAGAGAGCTGCATTACATTTAAATAAGACTGTGTTAGAAAAGGGAAGGGAGAAGAGTGATGAGATGGCTAGTCTCAGATCAGAGCATAATTTTGAAGAGTACTAATGAGCCATTATAAACTTCTTCTTGGTATTCCCCCTCCATTTACCATTCCTGGAAATCTTTAGTAAGAACGACTTCACTGTTCTGGTATTGTATAGCTGGATTTGCCTTGAGGATAGGCACTGGGAGAAGAGCAGAGGCTGCTTGATTTAATAACCTCTGGATCACTCACAAGCATAAGTGTACACACACATAGATAGACATGTTCATATACTTGCAGACCT
Source organism: Pteropus alecto (assembly GCF_000325575.1). NCBI lineage: Eukaryota > Metazoa > Chordata > Mammalia > Chiroptera > Pteropodidae > Pteropus > Pteropus alecto. The sequence continues at coordinate 50,284,176 of NW_006442484.1, forward strand.
GTGCACACATGCACATAAATCTATATCACCATGTAAAAGAGTTCCTGTCAGCTTAAGCCATTTCTCCATTGACCAGGGAAGGTCAGTTCATATAAAACTTCTATTGTTCTTAAAACACTGAGGTTATACTCAGTGGTAGAAAAGAAAACTTTAAGAGCTTTCATAAATTGATTCAGCCTTGTGAAAAGCCTTAGGAAATCGATGGAAAATGCCAACATTTGGTGCTTCCTGGGCCATACAGCCTGTGAATATAATCATTTAGAAATTTTACATTGTTTATCTTGTTTTCTTTTGCCTGAGTTTACTTTGTACTATTAGGATATTAAGAAGAAAACCTGTTCATGGATAAAGGACTTTATTCTAATTTGAGAATTTATAACTCAAGAAACACCATATTGAAGTTATTGAATTACTGTTTTTCATGGTGGTGGTATTATGAATATAACTGTTAACTCTTAAAACAAGTGACTACTGTCAATAGAAGCCCTTTGTTATAAAATTAATTTTAACACTGGCTGATCTCTGTTGTACAGCCTTATTGTTAGGTGCTTTACGAAGTAAGAAAATATGTGCCCATCTACATATCACATCTTCATTTGTCCTATGTTAACTAACATTTTCTGAACTAGAGTAGATCTTAGAGATCATTCAGTCCAGCTAAACTATACAGAGGAAGACATTACATGTTATGTATGCCACAAAAATAATTTTTATGGAGTACTACACCAAGATGTAAAACTATCAATTCCAAAAACATAGATGTATTTCATACTGAAGAACTTTCACAAAAAGACCTTTTGAAAATACTAATTAGAATTTATAAGTTGATACTTAGGGATGAACACTTTGTGTTACTGACTTGCTCAATGAGAGGGCTGTTAAACCAGACCAGTTGGCATGCTTTTGGCTATAAGTAACAGAAGATACAAGAACTGGCTTAACACTAAAAAAGGTTTACCCTGTATTAAAATGTTTTGAGTTACAGTTGTCCCAGAGGTGGCTATTCGGCAGCTCAACTACTTCATCCATGATTTAGGATCTATCCGACTTTCCGTTTTATTATCCTAGCTAGGGTTGTCAGATTAAATACAGGACATCTAGTTGAATTTGAATTTTAGTTAAACATTACATGTTCCATGCAACATTGTCTGTTATCTGAAATTTCAAATTTAACTAGGTCCCTGCATTATTATTTCCTAAATCTGGGAACATTATTGGCATCTTGGTTTTTCTTTGCAGGCTACCTCCCTCTATCTATGGGCGCAAGAGGGCTGCCATATCTCTTAGTGTTAGGTGCAGATGCCAATATCCAGTGGTATAAAAAGGATTCCGTTTGGAAGGAAGAAGGTAGAGGAGTGGTGGTTTGGTATGTAACCTACAGTATAAGTCACCAAGGCAAATCTTCCTCTAATATTAGCTAGTTAGTTCTATAATAGTGTACAAATTATCCTACCTTCTGATTCAGGAAAAGGATTTTTTTTCTTGCACAGATTTATTTTTTGTTTTTGAGACTTTTCACTTCGTTGAACTGGGAAAGCCCACAGCACTGTGTCTGAAATAATTAAAATAATTTTATTGCATTCTGAATTGAGGGAAGAATATGGCTCATTTGCACATTTCCCCTTTTCCACATTATTTCTAGGGCACGAATTAGAAGTTCTCCATGTTCATGGCTGCTGGTTCTTTCCTCCTCCTTTATGTTAGTTGTTCACATTACCCATTGCCAAAGTGCACTTCCATTCCCTGTGTCCCCTTCCTCCTTCTACTCTCCCACCTCTTAAAACTTATCCATGTCCTTAGGGCCCCGTTTGTATTTAAGTGATAATGATTTTATATGGCCTATGTAAACTAATTTGTGTTAATCTTTACCTTAGTGTTAGACCTCTGAAGTAATTTAAGGCTTTAATCATTTCGAAAGTTCAATCCCTTTAAAAAGCTCTTCAGGAGTGCTGCCAGTTTAGGCATATTAGTCGTATGGGCAATTTTTGCTTCCCTATCACATTTACAGAGGCCAATAGTTATAAGAAAGTTGGGCCTATATGACTCTACTGCCTGGAATCTGTTTGTTTTGTCAGCCTGGTCTCTCATCTTATGCCATCTTTCATTCCCTCATTAAACTCACATCGAGATCTACTGGTTTCTGCAGCTGTTTTCTCCACCTCACTTCCTGTCTCATCTTGAATGACTCATATGTGACTTCAATATTTATAGAGATGCCCCACCCAACACCCTAGACTCATCATTTCTTGCCTCCTTCACTACATAGGCCTTTAACTTCTTTGGACTTTAGTGATCTACTACCATTGCCACACCCCAGTGCGACTAGTCATCCAGCATCTCCTCACCTCTCTTAATTACACTTCACAATCATACTGTCTTAATATGAATTCCTGCTCTTTTCAACTATCCCTTTTCCTTCTATCAAATGACCTCTTTAACTTTATAAGAAATCTAAAATTTTAGGAAAGTAGCAAACATTCAAGTCTCTGAGTGCCTCTATAAGCTGCTTCCTTCTCTCTTGCCCTACCTCTTCCATCTAACCTGAATTCCATGGTTTATCTCATCAACTAATCCCTCAAATTCCATCACAGTCAACCTCTGAATTCCTATCCTGGATGAATCTAAAATTTTATCTTTTGAAATTCAATACCTATGTACCTAAGCCTAATAAATAAAGTCATATATCATTGTTATCAGCATTGTAAAGTAGTGAGGAGCATGGACTCTGGATCCAGAACACTGAGGCTCCGTTCCTGGCTCCTCCACTTACCAGATGGGTACCCTTAGGACAATAGCATGGCTCCTTTGTACATTTTCCTCATCTGCAAAAAGAAGATGATAATCAAGCATATCTCATAGGTATATGATGATGAATAAATGAGCTAATATTTATAAGGTATTTAGAGGAGTATATAACTGTCAAACACATATTTTACTGCTCCCTTACAGTTTTGTTTCCATTTTTAATAACAGCTATTCTAAACTTTCATTCTCTTTAATTCACCAAATAGCTCAGGTTCCATGACTTTAGCAAATGATCTAGACTACTTCTCAGCGTACATATAGGTTATTAGGTGTAAACTCTCTAAATTATCTCCCCCTTAAAATCTAAATACATTGATGCATTTGTGTCTCTTTACCAACTAAGAGAAAGAAATTACATTTTAAAATTAATGTTCCCTCTCTTCTTTAAGATCTTATCCCTTCAACTACTTAACCTTTCTTTACTTCGTTCCTATCTATAACCAATAAACATGTTTTATTTCCATGCATTCCCTCTCAAAAATAACCAAAAATCTTTTTCAACCTTACGTTTTATTTTAGCTATTTTCTTATCTTTATCCTTTCCTTCATCAGATGTCTACATTTACTCTTTCTACCTTTACCTTCCTCATGAATGCATTACCGAGAAGTTACAGCACATAATTGTAAGAAGGTCTAATATTAAAATTAATTGGAAATAAATTCAGAGGTGTCAAAACTTTAGAACCTGGCTCTTTCAGACTTAGCCAGGCATAGATATTCATGATTTTGAATGGCCATATATTTATATAATGACTTTTCTGTTCTTTTGTTCTATCTTAACCAATTGTTGGTTTTCATTTTAAAACCTCTGTTATTTTCTGTTTCACTCTTCTAAAAGGCACCAGCCCCACAGATTCCTATTCCAATCAGGCTTCACTCTTCATCATTCCACCACAATTATTTTCAAGGTCAGCAATAACATCTGTATTGCCAAATCCAGAGGTTAATTTTTAGTCTTTGTTTTAACCAACTTATCAGGAAGTTGGTAGAATGGACCATTTCTTCCTGTTTAAAACCTTTTTTTTTCCCTTAGTTGCCTTCTGAATACCACTTTCTTTTAGTTCCCTTTCTGCCTTGCTAGTGATCTTTCTTGGCCTCTTTTGCTTGATTCTTATTTATCTACCTCTAAAATGTGAAGTACCCCAAGACACTGTCCTTGGATATCTCTTTTCATTTTTCACCAATTTCCCAGCTAGTTGTGTGTGTGTGTGTATATGTGTGTGTGTGTGTGTGTGTGTGTGTGTGTGTGTGTGTGTGTGTGTGTGTGTGTGTGTGTGTCATCTATATGCTGATGACTCCTAAATTTATATTCCAGTCCAGATTTCCCCCTTGAATTCTATACTCATATATTCAAATGCCTACGCAAGGTATCTGCTTGTATATATGTCTAACAGGCTTTTCAAACTTTACACATTCAACAAACTTTTTCTCCTCCCAAAACTCTTCCACCTGAAGGCTTCACCATTTTAGTCAGGGAGAGTGTGTGAACTTAGGAGAGGAGAACTCTCAGAAACACAGCAATAAATTTGATAAAAGAATGAAGACTGTGGAAGAGACCAAAAAGTAGGAGAATCAGAAATTGTAAGATCAAAAGAGAAATGAGAATAGTCAATCCTGACAAAAGCAGCTATAAGGAAACCTATAAAATGAGAACTGAAAAGCATTTACTGGATTTGGCATTTTAGAGGTCATTGATGACAATTGCCTCAATAGGTTTAGAATAGCTTACTTGGAAATAGGAAAAGGGCTGACCAGGATAAAATAAAATGATGGCTGTCTGGTATTAATTCTCTCTCCTCAACACTCCTATAATATTTAAGCCAAACTTTTATCCAGAGTTTCAGTTCTGCACTCTATTTCTGAATGCTTGCAGTTACATCTCCATCAGCATGTATTATAAGCACCTTATATTGAATAGGCCCAATAACGAACTCATTTCCTTTTTTCCTCTTGTTCTCATTATTCCCAAACAAATTAATACCAAATACCCAATTCTCCTAAATTCTCTCTCATGTTAAATGACACCAATACCAACCCGTTCACTTAAAGTAGAAAATACCTTGGGGAGGTTCTCTTTCTTCCTTCACACTTATTTCTAACCTATCAAATCTGATTGCAGCCCCTATCTCCATTGCTCTAACTCACTGGAGTCTTTATCAACCTCCCTTTCTATACTAATAAGCCTCCTTACTGTTCTGTTCCCTGGCCTGAGAACTTCCCATGCCCCACTCTTTCAACTATATAGTTACCAGTTACCTTTCAATAAGGCAAGTTAGTTAAAAACTGAAAGCTGCTTATGTCTTCCCATTGGCAATAATACCATCCCATAGAATAGCACATCATGGTCTTTGAAATGTGGTTCTCATCTATTATTCCGAGCTCAGTTTATGATAGTTCCCCACTTGCCTTAATACAATCAACCTGAAGTACGTTGCATGGGGTCTTGCATATACTTCCCACACTTCTTCTACTTCTGGAATAAATAACTAGAGCTTTCAAAGTTCAAATAACTTTTTCTCTCTAAATTATAAATACAATTTCAAAAAGTTTAGAAAATCAAAGAAAAAATTTAGCCATAATAATGCCATCTTTATTTATTTCCCTCCTAATATCCCTCTATGAATGTACATATTTGTATATAGTAAATACATAATTTTGCATAATATTCTAACATTTTAGTTAGCTATTCCTTCTCATGTTGCAAAGAAAAAATAAAAAAAAATACAAACTATTATTTTGAGAAAAAAATAAAAGGAACAATAAAAAAAAAAAAAAACATGTGCGGGGACAAAATAGAGCTATGAATAAGGTTTAAGATGCATACCATGATGACGTACTCATCTGCCATGAGTGAGCCACACATTTGGCTCTCATTTCTAGTAACCAATGTGAGAACATAAACTGTCAGTTATCCAAGTCCCAGTGCCCTTGAGATTAAAAAAACAAAAAGTCCCGGTAATTTCGACTCTTCTTGGAACACGTATTGTAAAATGTATCTCTCCAGAGGTCCTACTAAAAAGAATACAGGACAATATGCTTAAAAACTTCTGGGAAGATTCCTTATTAGAGATAATGCATCTCATTTCATGTCATTATGCATTTTGATAATCAATATAGGCAGATGCCATTGCACAAGTCACAGAGTGATTTTGTAAAAAATCGTATTTTTTGAAACCATTTGACACTATTAAGGCACCTAGCTCTTTGCTGGTCTGCTTTATATCGTGGGTAAATACTAATATATTGAAATATTCACATATAATATATATTAGGCACAGTAGTGGCTGAATTTTTATCTTTTAGAAAAACTTTCTAAACTTTCTTCAAGATTGAGTTTTAAATAGTTCTTCGATGAAATCTTAAAACTTCAGAGCAGTTGAGCCTTGCTTGAAAGACCAGATTTTAGGCTGAGAAGTAAAAATTCTCACTTTTTGATCATGAACATGGCTCCCCTTGGGAAAGCCCTCTGAGTACAAGAATGTGGCTAAGCCAGGAATGTCTCTCCATTGCTCTGGGTTGCTCTGAAAGAAAGGAGAGTGCCTCAGCCCTTGATCATACTGATAGGTAACCTGTATCATGGATAGGAAGCCACTGTCAGAACAGAATGTGGAAAGACAGAATAGTTTCCTATATGGCAAAGGTGTCGGACAAGGTTACATTTTCTCTCCGTATCTGTTTAATCTGTATGCAGAACATACCATACAAAAAACTGGTCTGGACTCAGAGGAAGGAGGAGTGAAAATTGGTAGAAATATCGGTAATGTAAAATATGTAGATGATACCATCTTAAAGGCAGAAAGTAGCAATGACTTGAAAAGACTTCTGATGAAAGTGAAAGAAGAAAGTACCAAGCAGGACTGCATATGAACATCAAGAAAACAAAAATCAAACATGAATGGACCTAGAGGGTATTATACTAAGTGAAATAGGTCAGACAGAGAAAGACAAATGCCATATGATTTCACTCACATGTGGAATCTAAAGAACAAAATAAACGAACAAACAAAACAAACAAACTTATAGATACAAAGAACATTTTGATGATTACTAGATGAGAGAGAGATTGGGTGGGGTTGAGAAAAAAAGAGGAAGGGATTAAGAAGTAAAAATTGGTAGACACGAAACAGTCATGGGGATGAAAAGTATAGCATAAGGAAGATAGTCAATAATATTGTGATACCTATGTATGGTGTCGGATTGGTACTAGATTTGTCAGGGTGATCACTTTATAAGTCATATAAATATCTAATCACTATGTTGTACACCTGAAACTAATATAATGTATGTCAACCGTAACAGAAAAATAGTTATTTTTAAAAAAGACTACAGAAGAAATACACAACTTTTGCTTACCTTGGTTCAGTCAATTCAAATGGAAACTGCAGCCAAGAAATAAAGAGAAGGCCGAGACTCAGAAGGGCAGCAATGGAAGGATTAAGAAAGATGATTAAGAGCAAAGATATGTCATTAGAGACCAAAGCTAAGATCATCTACATCCTTATATTCCCAATTACTATGTATGAATGTGAAAGCTGGACAGTGAAGAAGGCTGATAGGGAAAAAAAAAAATGTTTCATTTGAAACATGGTATTGGAGGAGAGCCCTATGATACCTTGAACCTCCAGAAAGAGGAAGAAGTGGGTCCTAGAACAAATTAAGCCTAAAGCATCTCTGGAAGCAAATGACAAAACTGAAGCTGTCCTACTTCGGGCACATCATGAGAAGGCAGGGTTCTTTGGAAAAGACAATAATGCTGGGAAAGATAGAAGGCCACAAGGAAAGAAGACTAAATATGAGACAGACTGATTCCATAAAAGAAGCCACAGGTGTGAGTCTACAGGACCTGAGTAGGGCTGTGGAGGGCAGGATACTTGGATATCACTCATTCATAGGGTCACCAGGTGTAAGGGCCTACTCAATTGGCATGTAACACACAAAAAACCTGGATAATAAAATCTTTGTTTTTACAGTCTCTGAATTTTTCAGATTCGATAAAATAGAAGCAGTTTTTCTACCTTTGCCTTTATCAATGTTTGCAGGGCTGTTGAGATATGGATTCCTATCTCATGAATTCTGCCATTAACTAGATGGCTGACCTTAGACAGGCTACTTAAAAGTTTATGAGCTCAGTTTTCCACCCTTGTAAAATGAGGGAGTTGTAGATAATTGTCTTCCTAGGACTCCTTCTACTTATAAGTCACACTGACCCTCTGCCCATCAGCTCTAAGAGGAGAAACCCCCTCAGTAAGAGAAGACCTGGAGTCCTTTGAGATGGTCACTCATCTTAGGTCAAAGCATGGGATTCAAAGGGGAAAAGTCCTGGTTCCACTCTGCAACTCACTAGCATGTGGCCTGGGGCAATTAGTAACCTTTTTGAAGCTCAGTTTCCCTATCTGCAAAGTGAGAATAATAAAAGCCTTTATAGTGTTGTATTAAATGAGACTCTCTAAATCCAGCCCTCAATACAGTGTCTGGCACAAAACAAATACTCAAACAAAGGTATCCATTTTTAACATTGTTATTTTCTTGGGTCCACTGAAATAATTTCTCTTCTAATAGCATTTCTCCAAATTTAATATCAGCACTATTATAATTACAGTATTAAAGGCTGTAATGTGCCAACTTGAGTGAACTCGTTTAAAAAAAAATTGGAAAGACATAGGCTCAGAGGATTTTTTTAAATTAAGCAAAACAACCTGTGTGCTGACCTTTATCCTGTGGTTCTGTTATTTAATAACAATCTATTAATGAACACAACTTTAAGCTGTTTGATTAGTACTAATGTAATCCAGGCCAAATATGTTACCTAACAGCAATAATAAACTTTCTTGCTCCAAAGAAATTTTTATGGAGGTTTGCTTTATTTTCTGTTTGTTTCGAAATAAGATTGTAGGGAAGTTGTTAGTTTTGGGTTCCCATCAATAAATATTTAGTCTTTTTAACTCTTGATCATATGTAGATTATATTTAAATACAACTAAATGCTATAAAATCACTCTTAGATGGGTGAGATAAGCTTCGAAGGCTGCATAAGTACAGTATTGTATAACTTAAAAACAATTGCTTAACCAGAAAAGAAAAAAAATTCCCCCAAATGTGGGAAATCAGAGTACTTTGCTGTGCTCTTAACTACAGCAGGAAAAAGGTGTTTTTTTATTTTGACCCTAGTGCTTCCATAGCCAAATTAACTTTCAAACACAGTTTTCATTCTGTTTAACCAACAATTGTCACTCTGCCTTGTGGAAACTGATAATTTACAGAGAGAATACTTGCATAACTACATCTAGTAGAGCCCAGTGTGTGCCCTGGGTAAAGAGGGAACACATAACTACAGGGATCCCTACAGGGCTCCCTACAGGGTATGTTAATTAGGCCATAGTAACCTGCTAGGTCAACCTGTGTTAAAGGTGACTTTCAGGGACTGTCAAATTTTATAGCAGAAGAGTTCTGAATTACCATTATCTGTTTAAGAATGTCTCCTTATTGACTCTAGGTTTCTCCTTCATGAGATGTGAGCCACAACTGATTTGCAGCAGGTTGTGGAAGAGTAATCACTTGTATTTCTGCTAGAAAGCTCTCTGCAGGTTCAAGGGTGAGTAATATGTTCTATAGATAGATAAATACGAATCTACACTGATTCATCAATCTGGAATATCTGCATGTTAAATATCTAAAATTTATCCAGCCATTGTGTAACTTTTATCAATTTTAAGTTTCTTAGGAACTAGCTTATTATTTTCTGTCTCTATAGCTCTATTTCCTTTAATATTTTATTGTTTAATTAACTCTCAAAGAATATAACTTATTTTGAAAGCAATTTTAAAGGATGCATACTAAATTTATAACAGCTTTCTATAAATTGCCTATAATTATTTTGTCGAAATTGATTTAATCAGAATAGATTATTAAGTAGACACATTTTATAATTTCTTAATTAAAGAATGACAAAAGGGAGAATTTAAAACTGTTGCTAATCTGTAAGAGACCTACTGGCTTAGCTCACCAGCACAGTACTGGTTGAAATGGAGTGTCCTTGTTTTAATGTCCTATCTGTTTAATTTTGCACTTTTTGGTTAGTGATGGTATGGGAAATTGGTGGAGTTGAATGTAAAGAACAGCCAAAAATCGTTTAGCAGAATCCAAACTCTGGCAGAAACCCCGTTCTCTACCCATTTTTGTCCACTTTAAAGCTTGCCAAGCCTTGTTCACTTTGGCTTTATTTTAAAAATGCATTTCTGGTGAGTGAGGAAAGGTTTTGTACTGTGTTTTCAATGACTCACCCAAAATAACTCCATTCAACTTGTAAACGGTCCTGTTCAGAATGCAGATTGTGTTTGTTCTGAGATGGGCATGAAGGAGCTGCAGAAGGGAGATTAGAGAAGGGAAATGTGGTGGGAGAGGCCAGCGCAGTTCAAGCACACGTCAGAATTATTTTTTAAAAAGACATTATGTGCATGTGTGTGTGTTTTCAGAACCCTTTGTGAGGTCTGCACCATTTAAAGCTTTTAAAGATACATCAGTATGAGATATAAGGTTCATCTAGTCACTAACCTCCTTCTTTTGATCTTCATAAAATGGGGAAGGAGATAGTCACATGTAAATATATAATTCCAAAGATAAATATAGGGAACTAATAAAAATTTAAAAAGTTCTAAATAGCTTCAAGGAGGAAGTAAATGCATAAGTAATATAAGATCTAGAAATAATCTTAAATTAGGAAGAAAATGTGTATCAATAAATTGATCACATAATTAGGACAGTGTTAACACTGAGAAATGTAATGACATCCTTCTGTTTTGTTATATACTGAAGAAAAATGTTCACTCTCAAGTGGCTTAGATTGAGCATTTGATATTGATATACCAAAAGCTTTTATGATTCAAAGTATCAGAGATATTTAAAAATAATATTTTAGGGCAGATCTGAAAAGAAAAAAGAACTTATTCTAAACTTGAACAGTAAGTCTTTCAGATGAATTAAAAATATTTTGGCATTCCTATATGTCCAGTTATGAGAATTTCAAAACCTCATTTCATGAATTCATGAAACAGACAAAATAAAGCTTATTGTTATATAATTTTGCTTCCCTCAATTGTTGATGAAGAACAGATGAGCCATTCTTACCTGTTGTTCAGAAACACCAGAGAATTGAGTCACTTAAAAGAAAACAAGCTGTCTACAAAGTTTTACTGTGGAGAGGGTAAATTTAGTATTTTCTTTCAAACTAAGGAAATTGTGATCTGGAAATGGTCAAATGAGTGATAAAAGTCTTCAACATGCACAAAATCAGAATGTACATAAATTTACCCAAATCATGTAAATAATTCACAAGGCAAAGTTCTATGGTTTTGACACCTACTTCTCTTTCTAGTATGAACTTGGGAAAATAAGAGATATTGAAATACCAGACTATTATGCTATAATACTTCGTTATGAGGATATGAACTAGTATAATCCTTAAATTTTTGCTAATATGGAGAAGCCCTAGGATTAAATAGTACGTTTATAGATCTTAAATATGCGATTTTATTATGTACACAATAACTATGAATACTTTAATGATTAATAATGACTTAAAGGAATATATCAAAAAAACGATCTAAGTCAGATTAACCATTTTTCCCTATAGTTCAATTATATAATTTGTAAATAAATCTTTGAAAGTTTTTGAAGAATTTACTCCTTGAATAATATTTTCTTATCATTCTTTTTCATCTTATGGCAAATGATTTCACTGTTGTGCCTGGAAATGTTAATAGGTATTTGAGGGGGTCCCAAAATGAATTTCAGAAATATTGGGTTAGACAAGTTAAATATATATTTTAAAGTAAATCTGAGGACTTCTCAAGTGTTTAACACTCATTGTGAATGAGTTACTGTTGGGGGAGATAAGGATTTAATATGCAGTGTTTTCCAAGCTTATTTCATATAGAATTTTTTTCCAGGTAATCATATTGAAATATAAAATGTTTCATTTGTTTAATCTGCAATTCTACTTACCTTATACCTCCCAGCTCCCTTTTGTCTTAATAAAGGGTAAAAATTTGGTAAACTGCAATGCTACCATTTTCTGATCAGATTCTGAATTAAGATTTCAATGCACGAAATATAATTTTTGATTATATAAATATTATTGAAGAAACAATACCATAACTAGAACCAAAATGCCTTAGCTTACCTAACAGTAAATCTTATTTTATAATTTTGAGGTATGTGTTAAAATCTGGAAAAGCAAAAAATAACTAATTAAACTGAGCATAATGTTTTACTTTTGATACAATCTTTTCCATTTAGAACTGCCTAATTTAACTAGAATACATTTTCTGCCCTAGCCTGAATTTGAGCCATTTAAAAAAATTCAGCTGCATAAGCATGAGGACAGATGCCATTTGTAGTATAATAATGATCTATTGTATGAAATTGATTTTTTCCTTCCATACTATAATTTCAATAGCTTTGCTGGGAACCTACTTTATTCCATGTGTTCCTCATATCACCTTGGGAAGGTAGTCATCATGATCTATTTCATAGATGAGGAACTTGATGACCAGAGGTATTAGCTGTCTTGCCCTAGGCCACACAATTAGAAAGAGACAGAAACAGATTTCAGCCTGATACCAATATCCCTATTATTTCCACTACATCGTGCTGGATGGAATTATTCACATCTAATATAAATCTGTTTCTTTCTCCACCTTGTAAGCATCAGTGACTCACATTATTCTTTATTAGAGCTACCGCGATGTGGATTTGCAATTGGTCTGCAGTACAGTACTTCTTTGGAAAAAATCCTTGAAGTAAACAACTAGACTCTCCTCGTATGGTATGACATTCATTATTGAATAAATAAAACACGTTGGACATTTTTTAAAATATCGAAATTGAGAATTAAAACCCCTTTCAAAATAGCTGTTTCAAGGATTTCCTTCTGTTATTTCTATATCCTCAATATTGTACATTAAAAATTATCATGTAGAAGAAAACATATGATTGTGCTATTGGAAATTCCACAGTTGCTGTACTCTATTCTGTTGTTAGCTGCTGGCATTATTTTTTTCCCTTTATTATTTGACTCTAGTGGTTTGGTTTTGGAATATAAAATATGGTTCATTATTACTTTTTGCAAGAATTCGTTGTTGTCTAAAAGTGTATTATTTAAACAACAAAACTATATAAAAGATAATAGGCCTTAGAGAAACAACATGAAGCAAATATTTTATCCACTGAACTGTCCATTCTAAAGAACGTAAAGAATAGCAAATTTACCTCAAGAGAACTCATTGTTCTTTGTTGGGGTAGGCACTGTACTACAAGTAAAAAGGATGCAGGAAGAATACTAAGAAATGTTCTTTATTCTCATAGTTTACAACCTGTCTAGGGAAGTCAAATATACCCTCAGAAGGCAGTCATACTATTTACTGCACAATTCAGTCCCCAAATAAATGATATAGACATTCTATTATACATCAGGGAATTGTGGGAGAGGTGACTGGGAGGGGTGGAAAGATGTAGTGGAGGAAAAATTCTGGCTCAGTTGAATCTTAAAGGTCATGAAAACATTGGACAGAAAGAACAGGAATGAACTTAGAGGTGAGAATATAGTCAACAATAACATGTGGAGACGATGGAATTGAAACTGGGAGCAGATGGGTAGGGCGAGGTCCATCCTGGCTCTGAATGAAACTGTGAAGACAGAATACCTTGTTCTCTGTGGCTTTTGACCTGCCCTTCCAGTGCCTCTTCCCTCACTCTTGTAAATGTTTCTACAGGCCTAGTTTGGAGGACCGTTAAACTATTAGCCGCATTTTGCTATAGGACGCTTGAAGGCTGAAGTCTTTAAAATTCAAAGATTAATAGTGAAATTTCAAATCAATGATACTATATCACTGTTCCAGCTCCCCAGATACTTCGTAGAATACATAAGGCCCAGAATGATAATCAAGATGGTTTTGGAAAGTTAGTCTAGATTTTGGATATGATCTTGTAGATACTGGTAAACCATTAGAAGTTTGTATCTGATTTTGAATATTTTATAATTGTTCTGCAAATAAGATTTTTAAAATGACAACAGATAATGCTCAAATTCATTCTGAACCCTGACATTATTTGTTTCTTGTAGCATATTGTTGCACTGAAATCCGAGCACACGTTTCTACATTTTCCTAGCTATTCCTTGCTCTATTTTACTTTACCTTTCCACGTCCAACTTCAATGTGGACGTGGAAAGGTAAATATTAAAATAATTTCCAGATTAAATATTCTTTCTCAATTCCTTTTCATACATAACACAGCCTCTTTCTTAAGCATGAAAGCAGCACTCCACGAAGCCTGACCTTTTCCAATTTTGACATTTTGACAAGAAATATCAATTACGCGCCTCTTTCTTTTATCTTCAGCCACAGTTTCTTGGACATAATTCTTTGGACTCCTAGAAAAATAGCTTTGAGCAAGCCCAAGCAGACACTTGTTTTGACGCAGTGAAGAGGGACGTTTAGTGAGAATTGGCCTGCTCACATTTTTCTATTTGGGGGAAGAGAAAAAGTCGAGAGGAAGAAATGCTCACTAACAAACGCAAACAAACCTCTCCCGCTGCGCCGGCCGCGCGAGGTGGACGGCTACTCCCCGCCGCGCCCCGCCCCGCGCGCC
>NW_006442484.1:50298995-50306387 GCF_000325575.1 Pteropus alecto
CGCCTTGTCTCACGCAGGCTCCGGCTGGGGCAGCGGAGCCCCGGGTGCGGCCATGAACCGGCCGCTGGTGGCGTCGGCGGAGACGGAGGAGGAATTGGAGTGGCAAGTGGCGAGTCGCAGGAGGAAGGCCTGGGCCAAGTGCCGCGGGTCCTGGCAGGCGTCGGAGACGGAGGACCTGTCCACAGAAGCGACGACGCAGGACGAGGACGAGGACGACGAGGAGGACCTCGCGGGCGCGAAGCTGCCGGCGGCCGCGGAGAGAGGTCTGTGCACCTATCCGGGCTGTGGCGGCTGGGGCACTCGGGGAAGTGCGGGCTGGCGGGCGGGGCAGTCTCGTGCGCCTCGGGCGACTCCTGGAAGTTGTGGAAGAGCCTCCCGGGCTTGATGGGCCGAGGAGAACAAGGACACTTACGACCTTTAAGCACGCGCGCTTGGCAAGGCGTCTCCAACGTCAACATAGACCGCCCAGTGCCATCTCGTTTCCCTTCAGATGGACCTTAAGACACACCGCCTAGGCTGCATTTGCCCCCAGTCGATTTTCTCAACGCGGGAGTGCCCAGGTTTACGCGACCTCTGGAGTCCTCCTGGGGTGGGTAACGAGCTCTCCCCTTGTTCTGCCCCGCAGGAAAGGTGCCCAACGAGAAGATCGCGATATGGCTCAAGGACTGCCGGTGAGTCCTCGCTGGCGCCGCTCGCGTCCCGGAGGGAGATCCACACAGATGGGACGCCCCGGCACGGTGACTCGGGCCGCTGTCCTTGTGGGTCCCATGGCCGTTTCAAACTATAAACCGGAAAGTGAGCCGGCAGATAGCTTCCTCCTTTAAGCGATTAGAAATGGAAGTACTGTGACCGCTGATTATTTGGTGACCGTGTTGCCTTTACAGCTGTTAGGACTTCAAGCTCCGGTGCATGATGTTAGCGTAAGAGATCAGAAATCTAAAACAGATCATCAGCACTGTTATTATGCTTGGTTCGTTTTTTTATTCGAAAGAATTTTCACATTTCACACAATATTTTATTTTACTTTTGTTTTGACATCTGTGCATCTGGTATCAAATCGTTTCCCTTTCAAAGTGTTTTAGATGAGTTTAATTTACTTAAGTACAGTACAATGACTGAGCTTTAATTTTTTGTGTGTGCCCTAATTCTCTTTGGAGAGCTATTAAAACTAACTTTGTTCTTGTAGTTTACTTCTTGGAAATGCATTTGTCAGATGGCGCTGGAATTCACAGAAAGGAAATAGAGCTTTGAAGACATTCTGACTGCATAAATCTGTTTAATTACATGCTTTGGCAACTGGTACAAAAATGTTTGATAAAGTACAGAGGAGATGAATCATTTTGCAAGTAAATCTTATACAGTGAAATGTGCTCATTTCACATTTTTATTATTATTTTTTCTAATTTATTTGCTACTTGTAAAATCTCCAGTGAAGAATGCTGCTTTTCAACTTTGGTTAAGGTGTTTGCTTCTGCACATATTTTTTTGTCATGTCATTTTGGGCTTTCTTAAATCTTTTATTCAAGTACCAGAGTTAGGGAAGTCTTTTTGAAGGGAGGGAGAAGTGATTCTCATATATGTCAGTTTATTTTTTTTTTTTTCCTAAAGGTAGATAAAATATCGGCCACTACTCTCTTGATGTCTTGTTTTGATGAACTGCCTAGAGCCTTTCTGAACACTTACAGAACTCCTTAACCTTTATTGGAGTGTCATAGACCCTTCTGAGATATGATGAACCTTCTCTCTAAAGATACACACACAAAAAATGTTTAAGAGCAACAGAAGAAACACATTATGTTTATTTTATGGTGTATAGGAATTAAGATTGTATAGGATATCAGCTATTCAGTAGATTGGATCTCCTTAATCCTATCAAGTAAACAGATCCTATCAAGTAGATAGGAAATAAGTGCATCTTTTAAAGTAAATGCAGTAGTCAAATGCTAGCATTCACCAGGACATACCATCTCTGAAAATTACAGTTTTGTTGCTGATCTTGTCTTACGCAGGCAGATTCTACTATAGTCTGCTGCTCCTTTTTTCATAGGTTTCCTTCTTGTTCCCTACAGTTGCACATGTTCTATACAAAAGTGGCATTCACTATGCCTGGGAAAGCTAGAACAAACAGTCTTTTGATGTTGGCTTTATTATCATAAATTAGACTGCTAGGATATATGCAACTGTATTTTTTTCTATAACAATTTGGGCAACCTCTTCCCAGAGTTGAGCATCTGTGTACTGTACATTATATATAAATGATCAGAAGACAGCATTTTTTTTCCTGGTAAGTTCTTAAATAGTTTTTATTTGGAGTGATTTTTTTTTCCTTTTTTTTTTTTTTTAAACTCCCTACAGCACCTGGTATTCCTAGGTGGTTTCCCATCCAAGTACTAACCAGGCCTGACCCTGCTTAGCTTCCGAGACTTCGTCCGATCTTGGGCATGTTCAAGGTGTCATGGCAATAAACTTTAAATAGTTTTTATTTACTTATTGCTGTCCATATCCTGAGTGAAGATACCATGTTGTCTTTTCTTAAAGGGAATCTTTGTTTTGATAACCTTTTTTTTTCTTTTTGGCTAAGTGGAAACATTGCTTGAAATGCCATCTAAGAAGGGATAGAGTGGTAGAATTTGGAAAAGAGCAATTACAAGAGTGAGAAACTTATATTTGAAGGAAAATTCCTATTATATTCTGCTTATTTGCCACTTTCTATTAGTTCACAGACCAGTGGAGACATCTGCACAAGGAGCGATACAGTGTTTTGTCCTAAGAAAGTAGCAATCGGGAAGGAGAATGACTTTTTTGAAGGCATAAATTAGAATTTTATTAAATATATGTAAAAACTTAACTCCAAAGTTTTATTAATATTTTATGGTAGTTGCTTGTGATTCTTTTACGTATTGAAACACTAATTTTCAAAGAACTGACATTGCTTGTGTATTTGTTTGCAGAAAGTGAACATTTAATTGACATTTCAATAGTATTTATTTGAAACTGACATTTTTTATGTTGATCCTATATATCGATGTGAATTTTTAAAAGGTATAGATTGTTAGGAAAGTTTTGTATCACAAAATAGAACTGTGGAAATAAAACAATCTGTTTCTTTAATGTAGTTTTAAAAATGAAAATCATTTTCACATTTTAAAAATTTCTAAATTATCTGTGTTTGAACTACAAGAATGTGAAAGAATTTTAGTAATGGCTAGTTCTTAAAGTTGATTCTCCAGCCAGCTTTTTAGTAATTTTTAGAGTTAAATGAAAAATATATGTATTTTTCAATTTAAAAGCAGAAAATAAATCTTCATCTCCATTTATATCAAAAAAAGATAGTTGGGGTAAGGGCGGTGTTGAGTCGAGCTCTAAAATGCTAGTGATAGATTTAACAGATGAAGTTTAAGTAAACTCTTGAGCTTTATTTTAACTAGGCAATGACTTTATAATTAAGGTAAAGAATTGCTTCCTTTTAATTCTGTTTCTAGGGAGAGGATTGAGGGAAGCAGACATTTTCATTGTGATTCTCTTTTTTCTGTTTTTGTAAAGAAAATGCCTATTCATAGTGTTTGTAATTGCCTTTCTAGCTCTTAATTGCTGGCAGATTATTCCTGGTAAACTGATTTGACATAGGTATTTGCTTAGTAGCACATTACTTATGTAATCCACTTGTGTGTTTGGGAGGAGAGTTAAACCATGATTAGAAGCTTGCTTAGCTATAACCCTTTAAGTGTAAGGCTGTGCAATGACAGCTCTCCGGACAGCTTTTCAAGACTAAGTTTTATATGTTTATGTGGTTTCAGTACCCCTTTGGGAGCCTCACTGGATGAGCAAAGCAGTAGTACACTCAAGGGTAAGAGAAAGTTGCTTTTCTAAATCTGTTCTCTATGAGGGTCCTGCTTCATTTGTCCTCTGAGTGAAAGTGTATATATATGAATTATAAAAGTGATGTTTATGTTTAAAATATGTTGTTCTAAGATAGAAGCGAAAAGGGAGAAACCTTGTTAGTAAACTTTAAAACTGGTGAGTTTAAGCAAATTACCAAACCTTTCCACAATATGAGTTTTCCAAAAAACTCATATTTTTATTATCTAGATAAAGATATTATAAAGACTAATATGTGAATATAAGGAAAATATATATTAAGTGAACTAGATCAGCTTTAGTGCATTTCTTTGCTTACATTAACTGAAATTGCCACACCTGAAATTTTACCACCTGCGCAAGACAGAATTCTAAAGTTCAAAGTACAACAAGAATGTGCAGGTAGTGGCAAGGCATATAAAAAACATTTACAGCATCAGGAAAATCTAGCTGGAGCTTCTGACTTAATACAAGGGGTGTAAAAGGAACGATTGCTCCAGGATCTGGTTTTCCATGAAACTCTTGGGTAAAACACGTTATCTAATTGAATATCTTCAAAGGTGTAAGTATTAAATAGCCTGTAGATTGGCTTCTAAGAACTTTTCCTGGCTGCAAGTAATGGTGTCTTTATGATAAAGTAAAAGTTTGTACTTGCTTCTTTAAATTATGTAATCAGAATAATTTCTGAAGGCATTTGGGTCTGAAACACTTTATCGTTGCTTATATTTGTTTGGTCAGTTTGTTTTACTAAGACAGTGATTTCACATGAGGATCAGGAGGAGCAGAACACCAGCATGAATCTTCTAATGTTTCTTTCAGGTGTGCTTGTGAGAAATGGAGGAAGTTTTGAAGATGATCTGTCACTGGGTGCTGAAGGTACGTTTGTTTGGAAGAACTATATTTTCATGTAGTTTTAAAATTTTTTAAAAAATGTTGAATGCTTTCAAGTTGAAGATCCCCAGCTAAATTTAAAGGTCTTGAAAATGGCTGAGACACATACAGGATCTTTTACATGTTAGTCTTGTCATAGCCTGTCGGATACATAGGGAATGGCTCTGAAAAACTGTTGTGAATGTCCATATGTCTTCCTTGGTCTTAAATACTTAAAGGCTTGAACTGTTTGGGGGCACACAATGGTGATATAACTGAGGGAAGAATTATCCCACAGAAGGAAGGAAACTCAAATATTTATACATGAGAAAACTAAATTGAAACATTTTTAGTATGAGGTAGCCTTATGTCAGACTTACAGCTTCAGCTTGTCTTTCTCTTTGCATTCAAGTATCTCCTGTCTTTCCCTTTCCTCTTTTTCCAGATTTTTAGATTAAAGCTAAAGACAAAATAGAGTAACTAGAATTTCATTGGAAATAACTATCCTGATATCTGTTCCAGACTGCATTAATATTTTAAAGGTGTATTGTTCTGTGTTAATTTTCATAAATTATGTAATCTTTTCCTGTAGATTCATAATAATGCTTTCCACAATGTAAAATTAAGAATTTGTTATTATTTTATTATTTTACTGGTATTTTAAGATTATTGGTAACCGTGTAACTGGGTTATTAATACGGTATGCTTTTTATAAAAAAAGAATTAAGGGTTTTATTAAATCTTTAAATTGTAATTTGATGAATAGTGAATTTATCCACTAAATTTAGTATACATGGTCTTTTGTTTAAGTCAGTCTGTATGATTTAGAACCTTCTAGTAAACATTGAAAAGTCTAGATTATATTAGTTTTTATTAATACTGTTAATATGCTTTCAAGGAATAAACTCTGTATAAGGAGCTTATAGTTGCTGCTTTCCAATCAATACAGTTTATGTTGCCAACCCCCTTTTAAATGCATTTCAGTATTACTGTAAAGAACATTATGATGTCTGAGTAGTTTTGCAATATGGAATTATTTTTTAAGACTATTTTTAGAGCAATTTTAGGTTCACAAAAAATTGAGACGGTACAGAGATTTCTCATGTACTTTCTGCCCACATTATGTATAGCCTCACCCATTATCAAAATCTCCACTAGAGTGGTACATTTATTACAATTGGTGAATCTACAGTGAAGCTAATTACCCTAAATTCATAGTTTAGGATTCAGTCTTGGTCTTATACATTCTATGGGTTTGGACAAATGTATAATGATAAATATCCATGATTATGATATCTTAGAGCATATTTTCACTGCTCTGAAACATCTTCTGTGCTATGTCTGTCTGTTCATCCATATTGAATGATTTTGTTGGAGACTAGACCCTAAAAGGGAGTCCCAGAGAAGAGTGGAGCTGTTTGTTATGTTTTAATGAAAATTATGTCAAAATTATTTTCATTCATTAACTATATTGAGTTGCTGTGTGTTAGGGATCTTTCTGGTTGGTGTACAAATAAACAAGAAATTACCGTGACTTGGCAAATCAGAAATGAAAAAAAAATCTGGTGTGCTGAAATAGATGTTTTAAATTAATTTCACCCTTTGTTTGTTTATTAAAGTTAAATGCAGTAAATTTAACTCACTCTAAACATTACCAACATTTATCTGTTTAGATCTCGTAAGTTTGGGATAAACTTGAAAGGCAATTTTTAAAAGAAGACGTTGAAATGAGTAGAAATTTTCCAAGTGCATGCATTAAAAAGTGGTTGTAAATATTCAGCCTTAAAAAAAAATCACGTTAGAAATTGATGCATACTTTTGCCACACTTAAATAATGCTGTCATGTTTTGTTTTTATGGTATTGTTTATTAATAGCTTTTAAACTTAAATAGAACCACATATACTATACATCTTCTTACTTATTTGTAAACTGTTAAAGAAGTTTAATTGGTTATCTATATGTCTTTTAAACATTCACTAGAAGTAGTTTTCCATTGCTGACTACGAGAAACAACCCTCCAAAAGCTACTGGTTCTATTCATATCGATCTGTATATTACTTTCAGTGATGCAAATTTAATGTAAAGACAAGAGTCTGGCATATTAGGCATTTAGCAATAACATTGTGGCTAATTTGCTTTCTTGATGATTGTGTCACAGTAGTTACTGTCTAACAGTCATACTCCACATTCTTTTTATCTATAGCCAACCACCTCAATGAAACTGATGCTCAAATTGAAAACTGGTATGTAACTGTCTTTGTTTCTTCCTTTTTAAAAAAGAAGAACATTTATGAAAATAAGATTTTATATAATCTAATTTTGTTCAAAGCACTAATATCTTGGCCAAAGAGAGAAGACTACAGTTTCATCAGAAAGGGAGAAGTATGAATTCCACTGGATCTGGGAAAAGTAGTGGGACAGTCTCAAGGTAAATTATTATGAAATTATGCTGCAGTTACATTGTTTCGTAGATGATCTACACTTTTACCACCTTTCAAACTTAGATTTGGCTTGATAGTGTGAAACAAAAGGAATCCATAGTGTTTCATCGTTCAGCATAACTGACAGGAGCTACTGCTTTTTTTAGAATTAAGATTTAATAAAAAGCAACAAGTCTGTTTATAGTGCTGCTAGAATTCATTGATGAGTATTTTGAGCCCTAT
>NW_006442484.1:50307112-50370990 GCF_000325575.1 Pteropus alecto
AGTGGTTGTAAATATTCAGCCTTAAAAAAAATCACGTTAGAAATTGATGCATACTTTTGCCACACTTAAATAATGCTGTCATGTTTTGTTTTTATGGTATTGTTTATTAATAGCTTTTAAACTTAAATAGAACCACATATACTATACATCTTCTTACTTATTTGTAAACTGTTAAAGAAGTTTAATTGGTTATCTATATGTCTTTTAAACATTCACTAGAAGTAGTTTTCCATTGCTGACTACGAGAAACAACCCTCCAAAAGCTACTGGTTCTATTCATATCGATCTGTATATTACTTTCAGTGATGCAAATTTAATGTAAAGACAAGAGTCTGGCATATTAGGCATTTAGCAATAACATTGTGGCTAATTTGCTTTCTTGATGATTGTGTCACAGTAGTTACTGTCTAACAGTCATACTCCACATTCTTTTTATCTATAGCCAACCACCTCAATGAAACTGATGCTCAAATTGAAAACTGGTATGTAACTGTCTTTGTTTCTTCCTTTTTAAAAAAGAAGAACATTTATGAAAATAAGATTTTATATAATCTAATTTTGTTCAAAGCACTAATATCTTGGCCAAAGAGAGAAGACTACAGTTTCATCAGAAAGGGAGAAGTATGAATTCCACTGGATCTGGGAAAAGTAGTGGGACAGTCTCAAGGTAAATTATTATGAAATTATGCTGCAGTTACATTGTTTCGTAGATGATCTACACTTTTACCACCTTTCAAACTTAGATTTGGCTTGATAGTGTGAAAGCAAAAGGAATCCATAGTGTTTCATCGTTCAGCATAACTGACAGGAGCTACTGCTTTTTTTAGAATTAAGATTTAATAAAAAGCAACAAGTCTGTTTATAGTGCTGCTAGAATTCATTGATGAGTATTTTGAGCCCTATTAACCACTTGAAAGAGCAACTACTTAGTGGAATAACTTCCACTTTCAAAATTCGTTATTCTGGTAGGGTCTTGAGTTACTATGACATAAAAATCAGCATAAACCTTTCTAATTTAAAGCTTGATGTTTAAGCATAGATTTGTCTTTATACGAAATTGAGGATCTTTAAAACACATATTAAAATAAGTAAATATATGTGTATGTCTCTGTAACCAGTTTAAACTGTTACTCCGAATTTTGTTGGAGTCTGGGCATTTTTTCTGAAACATTAAAATTTCCTTTTGTTCAAGTCTATCTTTAACAGTCGTATTTTCCTCAGTGAATCTCAGCTTGGATTATCAGTGGTATGAGAGAGAAGGGATAACGAATGTTCAATTCTCAATAGAATTAGAATAAGCTACCTTTGTCTTACCTAGACTTACCTTACTCCTCCCACTTCCTGAGTGGAAGTGGTTAGAGAAAAGTTGAAAGTAATCTCCTCCTTTACTTTTCTCAGATTAGATTGTTACCTGTATTGCCTCTTCTAGAACAGCCAAAGATAGCAGAAAATGTCAAGTTCTCCAGAATGCCCCTTGGTACCAAAGTTCTACCAACTACCTAGTGTGTTTTCCCTTTTTGTTTCTTCTTTAATCTATTTATTATTCTTCCTCATCTTCTAATTATTTTAGCTGCTTTACTGGGAATCTCTTAAAATGAAAAAAATAAATAAATAAGGTGAGGAATCTCTTAGAGAATCTCTTACTGAGTTCTTAGCTCTTTTTCCCAATACTAGCAGCTAGAGAGAATGGACCCTTTTTTTAAAGGGGTTATCACATTTAGTGAACAGTGTATAAAGATGCTGAAATAAATAATGGTTTAAGCTGTAGAAAAAGATTTTAATCATAGGAAAGCAGGAATATGAATTCATTTATAATGTAGGCTATAAACTTTATGTCTTGATGTTTCTTTTTTTTTTTGTAGCGTTTCAGAATTGTTGGAACTTTATGAGGAAGATCCTGAAGAAATTCTTTATAATCTTGGATTTGGACGAGATGAACCAGATATTGCTTCTAAAATTCCTTCTAGATTTTTTAATTCATCATCATTTGCCAGAGGGATAGATATTAAAGTATTTTTGAGTGCTCAAATGCAGCGGATGGAAGTAGAAAACCCAAATTATGCTTTAACAAGTAAGGTTTTTAAATGTTAGCACATTATTTTTAAATTAATAGCATCTACAGCAAGATAGTCTTAGTTTTAAAGTTTTACTAATTTCTAGAGATAGCACTGGAAATTAAATTATTGAGGATAACACAATAACTATTTTATTCTGAATTTTTATTCTGTTTATAGAAGTTAATTTATCTATTCTTTCCCTTCCCCAGTTCTTGACTTATTTAAATGCTACTTTGCAGAACAACACTTGTTACCTTTTAGAATGTAACTTAAAGAGAGGAACTTATAAATAGAACTTTAGGCTTATACTTAGCTCTAGATTGCTTTTGTTCAAGAAGGAAAGAAGTAGAAGATGGGCCTTATTGCCACTAAATAAAGTCAGTTTCAGGTGCTTTTTGTAAATCTAAAAGAATGGCTACTTTGGTGATTTTTATTCATATCTTTTTTTTCCCCCCCTCTTTAATTCATACCCCCCCATTCCCACTTCCACCTCTGACCTATGGATGTTGCCATTTCCCCTTAAGAATTGGATCTCTGAAGGCAGGGCATCTTGTCCCACACTCTTGCGGCATGCACTCGGGGGGCCTGGCACACCAGGGGTATGGTCTGTGACTCCACTTGGGGCGCAAACCCAGAACCTTCTGCGTGTAAAGCAGACTTGCGAACCACTACACTATGGAGCCACCCTGTCGTATTATGTCTTTGCGTATTTTTCTCTATTGATCAGAAGTTCCAATAATGAGACCTTTATGTGGTTCTTGGATTAGGTTTAAGAGATCTATAACCTATACCCCAATAACGTATAAATATATATACTTTATTAGGAGAACATTTAGGAGAGTCTTAGTGGAGTCCAAGACCTAAAAACAAAATCACAGCTGTAGATCAATACCTAGTCCTTTCTATTATATCCATTGTTACCATCAGACCTTGTGCTTCTTTATGATTTTTAAAAACATAAATTCTAATGCTTAGAATAAAAAAACTTCCTCCCTCTCCACAGTAAATGTAGAGAAGTTTTAAGTGTTAGGGGGAAAAAAATCTGGATTCATAGTCTTTGTGATCAAAATTCACATGCTGGACTTCTGAACAGTAGTAAAGGATTAATATATATATATATGTAGATGTACATACAATTAATGCTTTTTTTTTTTTTTTTTTTTTTGTAGGCCGTTTTCGTCAAATTGAAGTGCTTACTACTGTGGCCAATGCATTTTCTTCTTTATATTCACAAGTCTCTGGGACTCCCCTGCAGAGAATTGGAAGTATGTCCTCAGTGACCTCTAATAAGGAGACAGACTCACCTCCACCTTTAACCCGAAGTAACACTGCAAATCGCTTAATAAAAACACTATCAAAACTAAATTTATGTGTTGATAAAACAGAGAAAGGAGAAGGTGGTACTGCTTATCCAGCAATTGAAAAAGGAAAGCTTCTGAATGTGTCAGTGAGTGAAGAAAGTGGCAATAAAAGTGATCAAAAATCTCAACAAATTGTAAAAGACTCATTTTCTATGTTGGCTACAGTTAAAGAAGAAGCATCAGATAGTTCAGCAACTGTTATGGAGAATGCTGACATTGGTGGACTCTCTGATGAAGCAAACAGTAATTTTAACCAAGAAACTGAAAGTGAACAAAGTAAAGAAACTCAAAGTCAGGATAAACTAGGGGAGGAATTTGGTATTAGAGAATCTGATATAGGTAGCAATTTCCACATGTCTAGCCACAGTGAGCTGGAAAATAGCATGGAAGTGAAAAACATCCATATGTCCACAACTGAAAAAGAGCCATGTGCACCGCTGACAATCCCATCCATAAGAAATATAATGGCACAGCAGAAGGACTCCTTTGAAATGGAAGAGGTAGGTAAATTACTGAGACTTGTTTCAAATAGTGAATTAGAAACACACAAAAAGTTTTTCCAATGAAAGGTGGCTAATAGATTTATACTAGAAAAAATCAACCTAATTTTGACTTTTACATTTTTGTTTTGTATTTCACAAATCAAGAAGTGGTTAGTTACAGGACTGTGTAAATCAGGATAATGGTACAGTTCATCCACTCCTCTAGATCCTCTGTCATCCACTGCTGATGCAGTACTTAAACTTTAACCCACTTGTCTTTCAGTTTAAGATTTTGATGCCCTGAGAAAGCCTGAGAGATAATATTCAAATTCATATTAATATTGCATAATAGTTAAAAACACAGACTTTGAAATCAAATGAGTTTGAGTTCTGTTTTTGTCACCAAATTGCTATGTGCCTTGGGGCAAGGTTTTATTAATGTGTCTCAGTGGAAAGGATAAGTGTGAAGAGACTTTGAGGATGGGTTTGGTAGTGGGACTGGAAAGATAAGGTACCTGAAAGGGGAGGATAGAGAACCTCGGGAAAGGACTTTAGGCCACTGAGTAGGATTTCTGCAAGTCCAGAAGAACAATGGCGTTACTTTTTTTTTTTTTAAGTGCTGTTCCTGCTAATTGGACAAGATAAAAATAATTTTGATGAGGTTCAGCTAAAACTGCTTTTGAATAGTAGGAGCTGACTCTTATGAGTCAGAGCCGTATAGCTTGGGGTGAGAAGTAAGTTTATCAAGCACCTACTTTGTGTTAGGCACTGTGCTAGCCCCTTGTAGTATATTTGTTTCTCAGTCTGAGGCAGGCCACCATGGTGGTCTCATTTTACACATGAGGAAACAGGCATATGTGTACTGCTGAAGAATTGTGGCTATAAATTATATAAATGTGCAATTTTTCTTTTTAACATTTATAACAATAGTTTTAGCTGTGGCTCACAGTTTTAGAATCATATGTCATTATGTTAGGGAATTGGAAAATAGGATAATTGATTCTGCACATAAATATCCTCTTAGGCGAATGTGTATCATTAGTGAGAATTTTTCACTTGTTACAAAATTTCAGTTGCTGATGTAGTTATTTACCTTTTTTGGTGGTCTTTGTGTACTTTGATTCTGACAAAAAAAAGGGAGCAGGAGCAGTCCTTTGAAATATTTTACGTTTTTGGTAAGCTTTATTTTTTATATAGTTTATATTATGCTCTTTAATACCTAATATAATTTATTATGACTTCAGAAAATGACTATTTTAATTAAAACCCCTTTTTGTTTTATTTTCTTGTTTGATTTTTTTTGACTTTGTTTTAATCTAAACTTGTCCTAGCACTCATGGTTAAAGTGTAACTTTTGTCTTCCATTAGGGCCCTTCTTCAATGATAATTAGATATGATAGTTTCCTTGTTTTAATACAATAGAGTATAAAAATTCGAACAGATTATGTTAGACACTTGCAAATCTGATGTTGGTGTCACAGAAGACACTTTCATGTTGCTTATTAATTTCTAGAATTCCTGAATTCTAAGTTGCAGTTTAAAAAAAAATATTGACACCATCTACAAAAAAAGATCTTAAAAATGTTTGTGAAGTGTTAGATAGATGCACTTTGGCGGCAAGTTAACCTTTAATGATAGACTGGGCTTTTTATTGCCCCCTCTGCTGGCAAAAGTAGTTAATGAAAAGAAAATGTGACATTCAGGTGAACATTTTTTTTTTGAAGTACAAGATCACAGGCATTGGTGGTTGAAGAATAATGGAATATTTTGTTTGGGGGAAAAAAGTATGGTCAACCATAGTTACATTGTAAATATGGGGAATTTTAAAGATAATGAATCCTTATTCTCCAGATATATTTGAAATATGGATAAAAACCTACTAGAATTCTGTTTTTATCCCTTTGGGAACTTTAAAGAGAGCTTGTAGAACAATGGATAAAAGAAGGGAAATAATACGTTTCTTTAATTTCCTCTCCTCCCAAGCATGATTTGAATCATACTGACAAATGAAGAGAACAATCTTATTGAAGCAGACTTTTAGATCCCATTCAAAGTGTTGTTACTATTTTTCTTTTGGACTCATTTCCCTTGAGGTTTGATTCTTATTGGGAACTTTCTTCCTGTAAAAACAGTGAATAAATATAAGTTAGAGCTCACTCTTGTCTCTCAGTAAGCCAGTACTCAAGTGGATTAAATGACTGCCAACTGCTTTGGGTATCTGGGTAGGAGAAAATGTTGCAGACCTGGCTCTGTTGTGTGAAGATGCCTAATACCTTTGAGGCAGAAGGTGAGATCTGATGGTCACCAAGAACAGAGAGAATATTTAATTGTAAAGAGAGTTAAATAGATAAGAATGACCCAGGCCGGGGGGCGGGGAAAGCCAGAGACTATTTTCAACTAATAGATTGCTGTATAAAAAATATCTTCTAGACTATTTAAAATGTCTCAGGGTGTCTAAAACTTGTAAAATTCTGTTTTTCAGTTTTTCTAATTCTTAAATGACTTCCTAGATAATTCTTGTGTTCTTGAAATGGTTTATTTTGAATGACTACATCATAGTAACTCTCTAGAGCTATAGATTAGTAGTATGAATGATTTACAGTTAAACCAAAGTTATCTCATTCAATAGGCAATTGTTCATCTTTTAGGTATAAAGGAAAAATACTTAGAAGAAGGAAAACTTTTATCTGTCTATTTCTGTAAGTAGGTTGTTCTGTGTCTCCTCACTTTATAAATGAATTTATATTCAAATACAGATATTATTGGAAGTAAACATAACTTTTTTAAGCTACTGAAGTTTTAACAAGTATTTCTAATCCTGTCTTCACACTGATCGTTGATTTGACTAATGTAGTTCTTTACAGCGCGTCTTCAATTAACATCCTTTCATTCAGCATCATTTTCTTATAATGTTGATGAGATGCTATAGGAACTTGTTTATTTCAAATAGCCTATGGTAAATTTAGTTTCCTTTATACATCGTTTTGCTTGAAGTCACAGAACCTATTTTCAACATTAAGTGAGGATTTAATTGTACTTATTTTAACCATTAAATTTAAGGATTCTTTTTATTTATTGGCCTGAGTTAAAATAATCTCAAATCAGTCAGACACTTGACAGCTAAGTTATCCCTTTGACCTTTCAAATTTAACTGTATATGTTTTGAAGGCCAGTATTGTGTCTGCAGTAGAATATGAATTTTTAATACATGACATATGCAGCAATGTCTTTATCTCAAAGCCCAGTTAACCACTAAATTTTATGTGATATTTATCTAAAAGAGGAGTAAGTTAGCTTTTTTTAAAAAAAGTATTTACCTGACAGTAAGAGTAAACCATATGTGTGTGTGTGTGTGTGTGTTTAAAACGTGAAAGGTCTTTTTTAAAGATAAAAATTTGCAACTAATTACAGAATAATAAACTAGCACAGAAAGAGATCTTTGAATTTATATACCAGTTTTCTCCCTTTACAGATGAGGAAGCATTTTCCTTCAAAAACTAACATTTGATGTTACTTGCAGCAGTGGTTCTCTATCATCTTTCTGAGGGGTATAATGTTCCCTTTGATATCAGTGCCTTACTGAGGGTGGGGCAAGGGAGAGTTAGTCAGGTGAGTTCTTGGAGGATGGCAGAGAGAGATCTGTTGTCAGTCTTTACTACTTTACTCAAAATGTTTAGAATAACATTTGATCATCCTAAGGACCTGTGAGGTAGGAATTTCAATCTTTATTTTACAGTTAAGAAAACAGAGTTAATCATCACAGATAATTCAGATAGTTATCTGAAGCCATGTAGTCAGTAAGTGGCATGAATAACACTTGAATTCAGGACTTTGTACAAACCTGTTACTTTTGACTACACCACACAACTTGGTAAAGATCAGACTGGTCGATGCATTCAGACACTGGACAAGAATTCATGTGATCTGATACATAGTCCTGTACTACTTATTTGGGAAAATAATGCCTTTTTTTGAATTTTTTTGATATGTGATTAAAAGTTAGAGTTATAATTTTTAAAGCTTTGGGTTTGATTTCTTTTTTAAAAAGCCGCTATACAGGTCTTTTTCAACCTGAAGGAAGGGTTATTTGAGTTTGAACATTCCACGTATTGCTGTTCTGTAAAGCACAATACAACAGTCCTGTGCTTAAAAGATAAATACAACAGATAAAAAAAAAAAAAAAAAGGTGTCTGCCATGGTAGCAGGACATTGATTCAAAAAGGTATAGTCTTTGTTTTATTAAAACATTTTTTAAATGAAGTAACTCAAATGTGCAAGTTACTCTAAAGCTCTTTTCATACAGATTTAAATCTTAAAACACTGAGACAGAGTGATTTTGTCATTTCGGTTTACTGAGGTTTTGTTTTGTTCTGTTTTGGTAATTTTTATGAAAAGTTTCAAGCTTACCCAAAGCATAGAGAAAATAGTATAATGAGCACCCATTATCCATCACTCAATTCTGTTACTAATATTGAGCTATTGTTAATTTAATGAAAGGCAACCTATAGCAAATGACCAGAATTCTACCTGGAATTGAACCATTGAGTAGGGAAAATCATGCCACATAGGTAAATCTAAGTTCTATGTTTGTTGTCATAATTTTCTGTGGTGCACCCCATATGACAGCTTTCCTTTGCACATCTTTGACTAATAATAAAATCTAATAAGGTATGAAATTCAACCATTATCACTAGCATGTCTGTTTATTTCTTCAATAAAGTGATTTTGCTGAGTAAGTAGGCAAGAGGATCCTGACTTTAGTTGTTTTTTTTTAATAAATAGGACCCTCCCAGTCTTTTTTAAGGGCCCCTTTCTTTCAATTATGGGGTTGGTAGTGAAAGGAGAGAGGGAGTAGATTGCTATTGAGAGGCATCTTGAAGGATAGTATACTGAAGATACATATTAATTAAAGTCGTTATTTTGTGACTGATTTTATAAATCTAAGAGAAGAATGCGATAATTTTACATTTTAAAAATGAGGTTATAATATGTTGTATCATAATGCTGTGCCTAAATTGAGATTCCTAAAATATAATTAAATAGGCATTTGTATTTCTTTTATACTTGTTTGTCTGATATTTATTTTATAGAAAACTCTTTGAAGTAGGCTAGGCCTGCATAGAGACTAATAATAGACCCTTTGTTGAATATAAAAAGAAAATGCATTTTGTTTCCTTGCACACAAAACAATGGTTTTCCTGTTGAACTTATGTCTGCTGCTTTGAAGAATATAAAGTTCCAGTAATAACGAGAGTAGAAACTATTTTACATATAATTTATAGGTGATGATTTTAAATGGCCAGTGTGCTTTCAGTTTTCAAAAGATTCATAAAGTTGGATTCATGGAACTGTTTAGAACAAAGATAACACATATCAGGCCAATTTTTAAATTGGGTAATAGTATCTTTAACCTTTGAGCTTTTTTTCATATTGGTCATTCCACTCTCATTCCTATGGTGTATTTCTTATTGAATGGATTCATAGCTGAAAACTACCAGAGTTCTACCTAAAACCTGTTTGCTATTTGTACTCTGACTTGTTCAAAGTTGAAATCCCGTATGTTTGGTTAGTTCGCCCACACTTACTAAGATTTTATTTATTTTTTAAGTACTAATCATTATAGGGTAAAGTGTTAGGAATTATTACCCCCCAACCAGTCAAATATTTAATCATAATATAGAGTGAGTTATGTTAGATAATTTGGAAGGTGGGTATGGTGAATAAGGAATCTTTAAATTCTTAAATTATACTTGTGCAGTTGGGAAAAAAGCGTAAAGAGACAACTTTTGTGGGTTAGATACTGTCTTTGAACAGAGTTTCAGGGAGGATTTATGATTAAGATCTTACAACATTTTAGCTTATAGTGAAACCTGCTTTTCCACTTAGAACTCTCAAGTTATGTCTTAAAAGAACGTTTATGTCAGGACAAAAGTCTTACATATGAGTGATTTTTTTTTTTTCTTTTGCAGGGATCACAATGCTTTTATTGGGAAAAGCAAGGTTATAATGATCAGAGCTCTGTTACTGGCCTTTTTTGAAAAATGTTTTTCAGTTACAGTTGATATAAAATATTATAGTTTCAGGTGTACAACATGTTAGATATTTATAAAATTTATAAAGTGATCATCCCATAAATCTAGTATCCATTTGACACCTTACATAGTTATTACAGAATTATCGACTCCATTTCTTGTGCTGTACTTTACATCCCCATGACTATTTTGCAACTGCCAATTTGTATTTCTTAATTCCTCCCCCTTTTCCACCCTTCCTCCCAACCTCCCTCCCATCTGGCAACCAACAGTTTGTTCTTTGTATCTGTGAGTGTTTGTGTTTTGTTTGTTCATTTATTTTGTTTTTTAGATTCCACATGTAAGTGAAATCATGGCATTTGTCCTTCTCTGACTTATTTCATTTGGCATAATACCCTCTAGATCCATTCACATTGTTGCAGATGGCAAGATATCTTTTATGGCTGAGTAATATTCCATTGTATATTTGTATCACTTTATCCATTCACCTTTTGGTGGACACTTAGGTCGCTTCCGTATCTTGCCTATTGTAAATAATGCTGCAATGAATGTATGGATGCACATGTCTTTTCTAATTAGTGCTTTAGGTTTTTTCAGATGAACACTCAGAAGTGGAATTGCTAGGTCCTTCTTTGTTTCTTGTTATAGCCTTTGTTGTAAAGGGTATTTTATCTGGTATAAGTATTGCTACTCCAGCTTCTTTTTTTGTTTGTTTCCATTTTTATGAAATATATTTTCCCATCCTTTCACTTTCAGTCTGTGTGTGTCTTTCAATCTGAAGTATCTTGTAGGCAGAATATGTAGGGGTCTTTTTTCTTATCCGTTCAGCTCCCCTGTGTCTTGATTAGAACATTTAAACCATTTACATTTACAGTGATTATTGATAGTTGTGCATTGCCATTTAATTATTCATATTTATGTTTTTTTTTTTTTCCTTAAGTCTCTCTAACATTTCTTGTAGTACTGGTTTGGTGGGATGAACTCTAGCTTTTTCTTGTCTGGGAAGCTCTTTATCTGCCCCTAGATTCTAAATGATAGGTTTGCTGGGTATAGTAATCTCTGTTGTGGGTCCTTGCTTTTCTCTCTCTGTCTTTTACCTTTGACATTTTAATTATGATGTGTCTTGGCATGGGCCACTTTGGATTCATCTTGTTTGGGACTCTGTGCTTCTTGGACTTGTATGTCTATATCCTTTACCAGGTTAGGGAAGTTTTCAGTCATCATTTCTTCAGATAAGTTTTAAATCAATCTGTCCTCTCCTCTGGTACCCCTATGATGCAAATGTTAGTATGCGTGATGTTGTTCCAGAGGTTTCTTAAACTATCCTCACTTGGGATTCTTTTTGCTGTTCTGATTGGGTGTTTTCTGCCACCTTATCTTCCAAATTGCTGATTCAGTCCTCTGTTTAATCGACTTGATTCTCTCTAGTGTATTCTTTCAGTCATTGCATTCCTCATTTCCGACTGGTTCATTTTTATGTTTTCTCTCTCTTTGTTGAAGTTCTCACTGAGATTGTTGAGCTTCCTTATAAACAGTGTTTGACCTCTGCATCTGGTAGATTGATTGTCTCTATTTAGTTTAGTCCTTTTTTGGAGTTTTGTCCTTTTCTTTCGTTTAGAACATATCTCTTTGTCTCCTCATTTTGGTTGCACCTCTGTGTTTGTTTCTGTGTATTAGATAGCACTGCTCCATCTCCTGATCTTGGTTGAGTGGCCTTATGTAGTAAGTGTCTTGTGGAACCCAGTGGCTCAGTTTCCCTGGTCACCTGAACCAGGTGCTCCAGATGTGTCTGTTGTGTGTCTCCTTCTGTTATAGTTGAGCTTTGATAGCTGTTTGCACATCATTGAGAGGGGTTGATCCTTGGGCTGATTGATTGTGTGGACTGGCTATGACTACAGTGGAAGAGCTGTTGCTCCGGGGCTGACCCTACAGGGAAGGATTCGCTTTAGTGGAGCTCTTGTGCTTGCCGAGTATGCCCTTTGGGTGTGTCATTTGTGGAGGTGGTTGGGTCATGCTCTGCTGTGGTCTGAAGCTGGCCACTGGTTGTGTGTTGTTTCTGGGACTTCTTGGGAGGGGTTCTGGTGCAGGGCGAGGTTAGCCACTGCCTCTGTCCTGCCTGGGGCCACTTGGTATGAGTTACAAAGTGATCTGCAGATGGTTGCCACCTGTACTGGGCTTGGAGGTGCCTGAGAAAGGCTAAGCTGCAAAATGAGACTGGCTGCTACTAGTGTCAGGCTTGGGCTGCTTAGCGAGAGGTATGGGAGACACTGAGGCTAGATGCTGCTTGTTTGGGGTTTATGCACCTTTGAGAGATTTTAGGAAAGCTCACAGAATGAGCCAAGACAAGCCATTTATATAGAAAAGCCACTGGAAGAGGCTTGAGTGGGCCCACAGGTTTGGTGGGGTGGGGTGTCAGGGAGTCCCCAGGGCAGGGCCAATGATGTTAGCTAGGTTGATGGAGACTCGGATATGGTGCCCCCCTTGCGTGTAAGCTGGGTGATGGGGGGAGGGCTTAACAAAGGAATAATGGATTATCCCAGAACTTCTGTATGGGAGAAAGCTGCCCTTCCAGCACTTACCCTGAAGCCAGATGATTTACTTCCTACCTATGTGTCTCTGGCCCCTTTTGAGCTGCTACACCAGCACTGGAACTCAGAGTGAGGTCCAAAATGTAAGGTCCAAAGAGAAATGCTAATCACATATGAGTGATTCTATGCAAGTAAGTCCATGCTCAGGCGCTTTAACAGGAACCCTGGGCTGGGGAGCCTGGTTGAGGGGCTGGGACTACCAGCTCCTTAGGGAAGATCTTTGCAGCAGCTGAGATATTCCTCTCAATTTTTAACCACCACACATGGTTTTGGGACCAGCCTATTTCTTGTGTCTGCCCCATCTACCAGTCTCAACGTGGCCTCTTCTGTATATCCTTAGTTACAGGACTTCTGTCCAGCTAGACTTCAGGCAGTTCTCCATGGTTATTATGTAGTTTAGTTGTAATTTTGATGTAGTTGTGGGATGAGGTGAGCAGTGCTTACCTCCACTTGGTAATCTTGACTAGAAGTCACATGTGAGTGATTGTGATACCTGAAAGTCTGGGATTTTATAGAATTTTGCAATGGGAGCATGAATGTGTCATTTTTCAAAGATGCAGGCTTTGTATTTGCCTCAGCTATGTATCAGCCATGGTCTGCTGAAGTGAGTTGATTAGCATTTCTCTTTGGACTTTACACTTGAAACATTTTGAGAACTTTTCTTATGGATCTATTTTTCATATAATAGCAACTTTTTTTAATGAGGTAGTTTATACATGCAGTCATTTTTCTTTGCTAGCTACAAACTGCACTCCATTGTTAACTGGACAGTAGATCACAAAATTGAGATTTGGGACATTCTAATAATTTAGAGATAAGGTGTTGCTTTTTTTTTTTAAAGCTTTGGTACCCTTTTAATTAGGTTGATTTGTTTAGTAAATGATTATCAAGAGGTGGTATTCTTTGCCATAGGTTCTTTAAGTTTTACTTATTTTAAATTCTTCTCTAGGTTCAAAGTACAGAGGGAGAAGCTCCTCATGTTCCAGCCACTTACCAGCTAGGTCTTACTAAGTCAAAAAGAGGTAAGTAGACCAATATCCACTAGATCTCAAGCACATAACCAAAGTGTCATTAGTTGACGTGGAAAAGGGGTTTCATCTATTAGTATTTGTGCTACATATAAGTATAAAAAGATGTTAAGAACACAGATATGCTTCATTATGGTTTAGTTATAGAATTTCTCATATCTTTTTAAAGACTTTTATGCTTATAAAGTAATTTTAGTTTGCTTATCCTGTAATGAACTTGTTACACAATTATGTTTACATATTTTTTCAGTTCTACATAAAGGCTAGATGGGACATGATAGAGCAATACATTCAGGCCTACTTTTTTACATGGTTATGATTGAAGCATACACTATTATCTCTGGGTTTTTTATTATTTAAATATGGCTCCTAGGTATGATACGTGAATATGCCTCTGGCAAAAAACAGCAACATTCTAGCAACAGTTAAAGCTAGTTAAATTAACTATGGATCAAAGGTGAGTGGCTGTAGATATTGTTCTTGTCTTGAATTATTAATTATTGACCAAAGAACCTTTGAATCCATTTCTTTCACTCTTAATTTACAACAAGAAAAGCATGTCTAATCTTTACGTTTGCAAAGCTTTTGAGATTTAGAGAAAAGGGGAGAGGAAGTAAGGAAGTTAAAATGACCACTGAAGGTAGGAGTGTTTATTTTTAAAACTTCACACATGCTGAACCACCCTGTTTTGTTTTGTTTTTTAAGCAAAGATTCATATGTATGTTCCTAGGATAAGAAATTTCATGTTTGTCTTTTTCTGATCTCTGAAATGACTTCATAAGAGACAATTTGCATATAACTTTTCTTTAATTGCAATAAGATAGTAAGAAACGAGCTCCACTTACCAGGTTACTACAATTCTGGTCAGACACAAGTGAACTTTACTATTTAATTTTCTCCCCCTTGAAGTCCATAAATATATGTATGTGTTTCTGAGCTGTGAAGTAGAGTACACAGCCATCAAGGAATCTTTGCTTTAGATAGGTAAACAAGCGGTACAGTGGAAAAAGAGCTTGCCCTGTGTCAAAAGGGTTAATAGTGTCTGTAACCTTTGAGCCTTTTTTCATGTTGGTCATTCTGCTCTTATTCCTATGGAATATTTCTTATTCTTGAATAGATCCATAGCTCAAAACTTCGAGCATTCTGCCTAAAACCTGTTCGTTATTTGCTCTCTGATTTGTTCAAAGTTCAAATTCCATACGTTTGGCTAGTTTTCCCACATTACTAAGATGTGGGCAAACTTATATTTAAATAAAAACAGTATAATTACTTTTAAGATCTTTCAAGAGTAAGCTTCCTGTGGTAGGAAAGGTGGAATGTGGTTTGTGTTCATGTTTGGGTTTCTTTCTTTTATCAGTATAGGATCTCTTTATTTCTGGTGGTATAAGTTAAAATGTTAGCATTTTTATAAATCACATTTTTATAAATTAACATTTTGTGGTTTTATGGGTGCATGAGAGAGCGGGAGAGAGAACAGCATAGTGTTTTAGTCATTTTTTGAAAGTAGCCTATTAAATTTTGATAATGCAATATGCAAGTATCTTAGATCCATCATAATTTCAGAATTAGAATCACAGGTAATGAATGTATTTCATAACTTTAGTAAAAATGCATATAGTGCATGTATAAAACTATTTCATACTTTACTAATAGGACTTTTGAAGTTCCAATGACCTTGATCTCAAATCCAGTCTTGGGATTTCCATACTGAAGCCCAGAGAGGTTTAGTGACTTAACTCATATCACTTAGCATTCAGTAAATATGCTGAAAGCAGTGCAGCATTTTCCTTATTACAAAAGACAATGTTTTCTTTAGTATACAGGTGTTCTGTTTTGTTTCTTTATGATACTGGACAAACAAAATTTCCAGATTTTGTTTTGTTCTCACTTTAATTTGCTCTAACTTCCCAGTTTTTAATTAGAAATATCTTACTTCTTCAGTTAGGACAGAGATCTATTTCTTCTTAGTTCTTTTTCCGTGGAGAACAGTATTTTTTTGTGAATCTGAAATGTCTGACTAAAAAAACCTAGATTTGTGATTTATAGTTTACAGAATAGTTTCACCTATATTCCACTTATAGTCTACAAAAGTAACCCTATGAGATAGGTAGGAGAGTTATTATTCCATTTTGCAGAGAAAAGTTATTGTTTACAGTAATAAAGCAAGAACTTGAACCCAGGCCTCCTTGTTCTTTCCACTGACCGAGAACTGCTCTGAAACCTCAGCAGTCTACACTCTGACCTAACTCATGTGAACTCAGACTTGGCAACCCATGGAGAGGTGAACTCGGCACAGACTGTACTCCATTGCAGATAAAATAGATCTTAGCAGGGAGAACCTGAGCAGAGCTAGTCACTCAGGCTTCCCTGGGCTGTCTGGCAGCTTGCCCTTTGCCCAACCAGATAGGCAATTTCTTTTCTAAATCCTTTAAGTGACTGCTTCATTCTGTTGTTGCATTAAGGAGGTAGTTATAATCGATTCACTCAGCAAACATTTTTTATTGTTAGCTTGTGCTAGATACTGGAATACAAAGAAGAATAAATAAGATTTTTTGCTTTCAGAATGCTCTCTATGTAGTTGAAAAAAAATGCAAACACATAATTACAGTGATAATTGCTATAACATAAGATGTTAATCATTTTCTTCATATGTGTAATTAGTACCTGTGGTAACTAACAGCTTATCCAATCCAGTATCACAATTATTCCAGTTTCCCTAGATTATCAGGTATATGGATCAATTCCTTATATTTCATTATGTAGTTTTGTTAACTTCCAAACACTATTACAGAATTATTATTAATTTTTAATAAGAAAAAAATTACTCCATTCCATGATACTCTAGATAGAAACTGAGGCTACAGTGGGATATTTTTCAAAGTCAGGTGAACTTTAAATGGATTTTGGATTTTATTTGAACATTTGGAGTTTTTCATTTCTATCATTTAAATCTTAGATGAATGTGGATTTGGTGAGCACACTTTATTTAGCCTGTTGCTTTTGAAGTTCTGCAGAACTTGACTATTTCATGAAGTGTCTCCCTTAGTAAATGGAAGAGTTGTAACATCTCTTCTGTTGTCCTTATGGAGTGAATGGACCTGTGATTACTCTTGGTGTGCTTAGTTGGCCTGCTTACATACTGAAAAACAATTTTGGGGGGGTTATATTAACTGGGAATTAGAGTTTTCAGGCCAAAAACTAAACAGGTTTTTAATTAACAGTATTATGTACTAGTTAAAACTATTTAACAGAATTTTATGCAATTGTTATGAAAAAAATTGTTCCATAACTTAAAAATGTTTGCGTCATTTAAAACATCAGAGACATTAGGTACCCTTGCATTCAAGTTATTTAATTTGTTGGTCTTATTTCTATTTCTGTTTTTTTATTAGCAAGATACTAGAAGTTTTTATACACTATATTGAAATTTCTAACTACACCTACTACTAAATACCTTTACATAGTTACATGACGGAAATGGTTTACTTTGGGACTTTTATTTCAAACAGTTTTCCTCTAAGGATAAGACATTCATTGGATTTATCAAAATACGTTATCATTGGAGGTTAATTAGCAACTGAACATTGAGAATTTCTGATCTGATTCAGTT
This sequence comes from Pteropus alecto, assembly GCF_000325575.1. Classification (NCBI taxonomy): domain Eukaryota; kingdom Metazoa; phylum Chordata; class Mammalia; order Chiroptera; family Pteropodidae; genus Pteropus; species Pteropus alecto. The sequence goes on from NW_006442484.1 coordinate 50,324,271, forward strand.
TTTGTTTGAATTGGAGCTATCTACTGTGCTTTGAAGCCACAATTTTGCATAAGTGGCACGTACTTTTCAAAGAATCATTGTTGGGAATCACTTATCTGTAATAACATTGTTTTCACCGAAGTCATATTTAGCAGTTTCATATAACTACGTTTCATATAACTACGTTTCTTTTGTTAGATCATCTATTACGTACTGCAAGTCAGCATTCTGATAGCAGTGGTTTTGCTGAAGATTCAGCTGACTCTGTCTCCCTTCAGGTAAAATTTCCTATTGTAGTAGGCACTATGATAGATGTCTTCAAATTTGGGTGTTTGGTTTTTTTTTTTAGTAGTTACATATTTCAAGACTGAATCTGTGTTGTCTTCATTTTTCAAAAGACATTAAGAATAAAACTTTTTGGGATGCAGATGTAATCTGAGCATTTGACTATAAATTTTAGGTTTCACTAATTCTTTGTCTCTCTCTGAATATTTAAAAACAAAAGAAGCTTCTTTATTTTTGGACCACCAGTAAACAGGTTATTTTAATCATAAACCTATTCTGTCTATTGTTTTTCTTATTTTTTGTCATCATTGTGTTTTAGTATTTTACAATAAGTTTAATAACTAATATTAAGTATGGATCCATAGCTTGGTGAATATTATATGACTTTTATGCTAGAATATGTTAGATAATCCAGAAGATAGGCATCTTTTTGTTTTCAACGAATTTATAGTCTATGTGTGTAGTGCACAGAATGTATATGAAAAGTGTTTAAAACACCTATACACAAATTTTAAAGAAAAATGGCGTAAGAGAAAAAAGAGAACCCCAAAATAACCTTTAGAAACATAGTATTTAAAGGGTAATCATATACAAGAAGTGTCTAAGGAGACTAAGAAGTGTCTAAAGAATAATCTGGTGGGCAGAAAAATTGGAAGATGGAGGAGGAACTTTTAAAAGGAAAACTGGCCATCGGAGTGCAGAGATGAGAATTTGGTTATTTGGAAATTGAGTAGTTGAGTGAATAGTTTTGATGGAATAAATGAGCATAATTGGAGAATAAACGGTGATAAAAGAAGATATGAATGTTGACTGTTTTTTCAAATAAGGATAATAAGGGCGATAGGTCTTTCTGTCTTTTCCATATGCCAGTGACTTAGAGAAGTTGTTAGGGAAGGGGCTGCAAGAGAGTTGGATGCAGAAATCTTTGAGATGAAACTGGGGAAATACCCTAGTCCTAGAGAGGATATAATTAGCAGGATTAGCTTTGAAAAAAGAGACATTTTCCTTTCAGAAGGGAGTGGAGGGAATGATGGGGAGAGATATAGGGAAGTTTGTAGGTGAAGGGGAAAAAAGTTAAGAAATTTTTGTCCATTTTCTCTGAGTCAGTGTCATGTGTTGGAAGTGAAGGAAATATGTGTTGAAAAGGGGATTTAAGGAAAATAGTAAGGGTCTGGAATAATGTTATAAAAGCAATTTTGAACAGCACCAGGACCACAAGTGACATATGAGACCCTAAAAGTATAGAAGCATCATATCAGTTGGTATTTTGTTAATGATATGTATTTGAATTTGAATTCTCCATCCTTCCACCTCTCACAGGTTCACGAATCTTTGCAAGCCATGGGGAGTAGTGCTGATAGTTGTGACAGTGAGACAACAGTTACGTCACTTGGTGAAGACCTTGTCACATCAACAGCACAAGACCAGCCTTATTTTAATGAATCAGAGGAGGAGTCTTTCATTCCTCTTCAGAAAGGAAAAGAGAAGGCAGCAACAGTTGCTGACCAAAAAAGATCGGATAGCCAAGATTTCCTACAGTGCGAGAATGTTGAGAATACAGGAATTAAACAGTCCACCTGTAGTGCAGGGGATCATGCTACTGAAATTACTGAAATGAAAGAGGATTCATCCCCAGCACAGCCAGTGGAACTGCTGAGGGAAGCAAGTGCTGAAAGTGATGTGGATAAAAGCATTGACTGTGAATTTGTCCAGTATACCACACACCATATTCTTAAATCATTGGCTTCTATTGAAGCTAAATGCAGTGAGAAAGGCTCTGAAAATATAAGTGCACCTCCCTCTTCTGTGGACAGAGTTAATACAGCTTTGCAAAGAGCTCAAATGAAGATTTGCGGTCTGTCTAATCAAAGAGTAGGGCGTAGCTTAATAAAATCGAAAGATCTGTTAAAACAAAGGTACTTACTTGCAAAAGCTGGCTATCCCCTAAGAAGGTCTCAGTCTTTACCAACCACCTTATTGAGCCCAGTAAGGGTTGTGTCCTCTGTCAATGTTCGATTGTCCCCAGGAAAAGAGACGAGATGTAGTCCACCTTCCTTCACCTATAAATACACACCTGAAGAGGAACAGAAATTAGAAAAAGAGATGATTGAGCATGATGGTCAGTCTTTAGTTAAATCCACTATTTTCATCTCTCCATCATCTGTGAAGAAAGAAGAAGCCTCTCAGAGAGAAGTGAACCAGTTGGAGGAATGTCATCATCAAAGGACTCCTACCTGTTCACTGTATGCCCCAGCACCCATATCTCAGTCCACCTGCTCCCTTCACTCTCTCCACTCTGAGTGGCAGGAAAGGCCCCTGTGTGAGCACATGAGAACTCTGAGCACTCACAGTGTTCCCAACATATCCAGTGCCACCTGTAGTGCCTTCGCTACCCCTTTCGGGTGTTCTCTCTCACGTAGACATGCTGCCTACCCTTATCGAGCGTGCTCTGTGAACCCTCCTTCCGCCATCGAAATGCAGTTGCGAAGAGTATTGCATGATATTAGAAATTCACTTCAGAATCTTTCACAGGTATGAGAAAAAGTATATCTTTCTTAACTCTTTTCTTTTATTGATCTGAGTACCTCTTAATTTACTGAGAAGCTAAGACCCATCAGGCATGAACGATCACAGTTTCATTTTCTTAACGTGCCTAAACTTACTTATACCTACCCTTCTATATTCTTCCGTCCTATCTCAGGGGAAAGGCTGAAACTAATCCTGAACAAGGTCAATTTCTCTGCTTGTAATCTCTCTTCTAGAGAAGAGATTTGTCCATTAGGTATCTATTCTCTCCTTTAGCCTCTCCTCCATTGTCTTTGTCGTAGGTTGTCTCTATTATTAAAAAATCTTCCTTTCAAGTACTTTCTCTCCTTTTCTTTGCCATTCGACAGTGTTCACCACCTCTCCCTTTCTACGTTTTCCTCTCCTTGGCTTCTGTGTCGCCGTGTGTTCTCCTGGTTCTGCTCGTAGTTCTCTGATTAAGTTTCCCCTTCACCTACTGACTCCTGATGCTGGTCTTCTGGCATAGAATTAGTCTGTTTCCACTGGGCTCAAAGACTGGAAGTATCCCCCCAAAGAAAAAAAACAGGTAAAGTGTAAATTTGAATAAAAATGGTCTGTGTGTCTTGTCACTTTTAAAGTTGTTGCTCAGATCTATTAGTGAGCTAGTAATAATTTCCAAGAACTTTGAAAATGAGTAAATTGTGTTTAGATTTGCCTTTCATATTTTACATTTCCTTTCTAAATCTCTCTGAACTACTTATATTTAGACAGTTAAGGAAATGGAAATAACAGTGTAATCCAGTGGTCAGAGTGTTCAGCTAGGAGCCAGGAGGCCTAGAATGTATATAATAGATCTCATCATGATGACACAGGAAGCCACTTTGAAAGTAAAAATTAAAGTTGTAACTTTTCAAGTTATGTAGTGAAATATACCTTTTTTAAAATACAGATTTTATCCTCACAATGGATGTCTCCTAATGATTTTCAGTCTATCTGGAATGTGGATATTTCTTTTTCCTCTTTACAAAATATAGTTCTGTGAATGAGACATTTAACCTTTCAGCTGTAATTATGCGAAGCTGAGAATTCTCAGGACCCTGTCTCCCTGCACCCCCATGGTGCACTTCTTTTTTTCTAAGACCAGTCCTAGGTGTGGTCTTCTCCTCTTAGATGTCCCATCACTAACTCAGCTAATTAATTTCCTGTCTCACCTCAGTAGTTAGATGCTCTTTGTGACCTGGCCTTTGCCTCTCTCTCCAGACTCCTTCCTTAATCTGTGTGCTTCAGCCATATTGGACAGCATGCAGGCCTCGAAGTAGTTATGTGTTCCTGGTACCTTTTTCTACACATACTACTTTCTTTCTTTTTTTTTTTTAAACTTACAGTGCCCCGCCCTGCCTTTCTTTACCTCACCAAATACTGTTTACCGTTAAGGCTTAGCTCAGGTGTCACCGCCGTTGGGACCGTGTACTCCCCTAATCTGGGTTTTTGTTTGTTTCCATTGTAGCATTCCCCTCCACCCTATTATAATTTTTTAACTTCTCTTACACCGTGAGAATGCATGAAGGCTGAGAATCCATTTTATCTTTTATCTTTTTTTTCTTCACTGCCTAAAAGAATAACATAGTGGATGCTCACATATCTAAGAATGAGTGTGATGATTGCTAATCTCTCCTTTCAAGTCAACAGTTTGTTATCTCAGAATGACATTTGCTATTAGTTCTACATTTTTGAGTTTTGTGTTTGTTTTTCTACTTTCTCAAGGCAAGAGGGAAGTCTTTTAAGACACAGATGAACTATACATGTTCCTTTGCCTCAGCCTCATTCCAAATAGACTGACTTTTACCTGAAACAGGAGTAATAGATAGCATTAGGGACTGATTTATTTGGTTCCTGCTTACAATATGAAGTTTTGTTTTTGTTTATTTGGGAGTCCTCAAAGAAAAATATGAAGACTTCAGATGCCACCTTTGTTAATACTTTAAGTAATTTGGAAGTAGTCACTTTAACTAATTGTAACCATACTTTCACTTTTTTGAAGTACCCTATGAGAGGACCTGATCTTGCTGCTGCTCCATATAGTACTCAGAAATCATCTGTTCTACCTCTTTATGAAGTAAGTTCTTGCTTAAATCTTTGTTTTATAAAATTATCTGATTTAGAAGTATAATTTTGTTATTTTCTATTTTAGAATACTTTTCAGGAGCTCCAAGTAATGAGAAGGAGCCTGAATTTGTTTAGAACACAGATGATGGATTTAGAATTGGCAATGCTGCGTCAGCAGACCATGGTTTACCATCATATGACTGAGGAGGAACGGTAAAAGTTCATTTTATCTTAATGTAACTCAAAATATTTTTTCTAAAAAGCATTGTCAACTTTTTTTTAAGCTAGATTTTATTTTTGCTGCCGTGTACCCTTTATTTTAGGAACAAGTGTAAATAAAATTAAGCATAGTGATTTACTAAACTACTCTGCTTTCAGTGTATTAAGGAAGATAGGGGCTATAGTCTGTTTTTCAGTGTCTGAGATATTTGTCGAGAAAGCCTAGAGGAAAAAAGACGAATTGTCCTGGTGGTTACATCAATTGCATTTGCTGTTGTGCCAGTTTTTAGAACTTAGCATTTCAATACCTTTTATAGCTGGTGGAAGAATTGTGAATATGAATTTCCCAGACTGCTTTTTTCAAACTTTGGGTCTCTCACCATACCAATAGGTATGAAGTTGATCAGCTCCAGAGTTTGAGAAATTCAGTCCGAATGGAACTTGAAGACCTGGAACTGCAGCTGGAGGAGCGTCTGCTGGGCTTGGAGGAACAGCTTCGTGCCATGCGCATAACTTCTCCCTTCCGCCCCTCAGCACTTGTGGTATGGTACCTTGGGGGTTGTCAGTGGTTTTCAGTAAGGATTTATTCATACTGTTCCATATAACTCAGGAGAGATGCTTTAATTTAAAAACACTTATTTTAACAGCATTAGAGGCATGCATATGTTTAAGATTCCTTTCCCCCGAATCAGTTGAATATAAGTGGTGATTATTTTCTTAAATACTTAGTATATTTAGAAATGCTTTGGAAAATTCTAATTCTAATTTTTAATAGAGTTAATAAGGAGCAATACAAAAGTTTAGGGATTTTAAAGGAAAAATGGTAGTGGGTTAATGTATGGCTAATTTAGATTTTAATCACTGCATGTAACTACAAAGAACATAAATATATATTTCACTCAGCTTTTTCCCCCTTCCTTACTTTAAATAAGTGTTTTCTTTAAACTTTTTCTTTATTTTGGATTCTTTTCTATACTTTATGTTTTTTAAAGGATCAAATGAGATTGTTGTAAAGACATAAAACTCATATACAACAAAGAGAATAAAAACACCGTTTCTCTTTATGCGTACCACTTTTTGTACTGCTTATGTTCCTTTCCATGAAATCTGAACTTCGTTGTTTTTTTTTTTGCTGATATCTTTGCAGTTGTAGAAGATATTATTTTGAAATGTTAAAATAGTGAATTTTTCTTTGTAACCTGAACAACATATTTGATTTTGTTAAGAATAAATGGATGAATACACACACATGTACGTATATGGAGTAGAATCAGTGGAATAAGAATGTGTGCGTGTACACATATGTATGAGTAGCATGGAGTAGGAATGTCCTATATCATTGGTGAATATCTTTTTCCATAAAAGGTTTTTATCTATTATTCTGAGAAATATGTGTTGGTAACGACAGAGAATCAGAACATCTATGCAACTTCAGTCACAATACTACATTTTATAGGCTCCCGTGACAGTTGAGGGTGATCTTTGTGACATAAAGGAGTGCTTTAGGGACATAATTAGCTAATTCATTTTATTATAAAACAGTTGCAATTTGAAAAAATATATTCATATATATGTATTTTGTTCTTTTTCAGGGAATGTGTGGCAGTAGAAGCGCTGATAACTTGTCATACCCTTGTCCATTGAATGTAATGGAACCAGTAAGCCTACTCCTTTTAAATCACTGGGGAAGGGAATGATACATTTCATAAACACAATTTTCCTGGTGTAGATGAAATTTTTTTTTTAAATACAGTATTTGATAAGTTAGTTAAATTGATTGCAACTATGTTTGACACTTCTGAAAGTCCATTGCCATCTTAGGTCTGTTAATTACAATAGCGATTTAGCTTTACGGCCTAAAGGAGATAATGCGTCATAAAAAATATTTAACTTATACTTCAAGGGAAGTGTTCTTTTAGTTTGATTCCAGGTCCTTCAGGTAGATGGACCTGGAAGATGACTACTTTTTGAACAAGTCTGATTTTTGTTATATTTTAAACAAATTGGTTCATTTGGGGCAAAGGCATTATAAGTAGCTATTTTATTTTTCACTAGTTACTTTTTCCTTACAAGTAATTTGGACACCTGTGTGGTAACCAGATATTCTAGTTACAAATTTTATGGCTTTATCTCACTATGAATTTAAGTTATCTTTCCAGTTTTTGCAAATGACATTGAGTAGTTAATGAATGAATTAGAGTCATGTGTTTACAAGTTAAGTGATTTTTGGCAGTAATCACAGCTAGGATTTTAATTTCTTTTAACTACCAATCTTAATTTCAAGAGCGATGAATTACGATTTTCTGATCTTCAGGTCACTGAACTGATGAGGGAACAGTCATATCTAAAGTCCGAATTGGGCCTAGGACTTGGAGAAATGGGGTTTGAAATTCCTCCTGGAGAAAGCTCAGAATCTGTTTTCTCTCAAGCAACATCAGAGTCATCATCTGTGTGTTCTGGTCCCTCTCATGCTAACAAAAGAACTGGAGTTCCTAGTGACTCAGCAGGCAAACCCAAGACCCATCGGTTACCAAGCAAGAAAGTATTCCGAGCATCAGTGGCCTTGACGCCAACTGCTCCTTCTAGAACAGGCTCTGTGCAGACTCCTCCAGAAGTGGAAAGTTCTGAGGAAGTCGGAGCAGCTGAAGAAGCATCAGAGGCTGTGGGACCTAAATCTGAAGTGGAAGAAGGATGTGGAAAAATTCCATTAATGACAGTTGCTGAGGAAATGCATAAAAATGCGGAGCAAGATGAATTGCAGCAAGTTATACGGGAGGTGAGTAAAGTCCATGCTTAATAATTTATTTGACAGTATGTGTTGGAGGAGGTTTTATTTGAACATTAATTATAAGATATTCCTCTTATTCATTGTATTCAGTAATTTGCAGAGAGTTTTAAAATTAACTCTTCCATTGATCCGGCTGGTGTCTATTAAGATATTTTTTTGTCTTGTTTGTAATGGCATTTCTGTAAATTTCATACTGCAGTGTGAAATAATTGCAATTCTGTATATTCACTTTTCTGAAGAAGGTGTTTGTAGGGTTCAAAAAAACATGTGACAAACTCTTTAGATCTCCATTTCCACATTTGTAAAATGAGGAATTACAATTTAGATTGTAATGAGGAATTACAATTTAGATCTTTTCCAGGATTTTATAATGTCATTTTATAATATCAATTGACATGAGAAAATGGTGTTGTGACTTTAATTAGTACAAATAATTTGATCTTTTTGGTTTAGTGGGTGGAGAAATACGAAAATTATATGAGTTACTCAAAGATAGAAATCAGAATGAAAAAGTTTACCCTAGAGGATAGCAATGTGCAAACCCGAAGTGTTTAACCACAGTTCTAGATTACCAAAAGGACTGCAAAAAATTAGGAAGATTAGTAATTAAAGGTCAAAAGTTAATTGAGAAAAATAGTTAAGTCACTGTTTTTGGCACTAGGATCAGGTAATAAGGAATATTGTATATATTATTTAAAAAGGGAGACCAAGTTGTTTCCTAATATTTCAGTCACCTTGAGATAAGTTCATATTTTCAAAACAAGCATTATAGGAGAATAGACTGCATGTATGTAATTTTTTTTAATAACATGAATTACCAATTTAAAGTTTAAATTTATTTATCCTGCCGATGTAATTATTTTTGTAATTTGGTTAGCTGGCAAATGTTTACCAAGCTCTGTACATGCATCTTGCTCAGCTAGGTCTGACTGATTATAATCCATTCTTAATTTACCTGCTTCATGTCAAAGATCAATTTTTGAGTGAAATTGTTTTTCTTCATGCTATATTTGTTAACCAAAGAAGTAAATTTTAAGGTACTTCCCACCCTCCCTCTGAAATATAATATTTTTGTTTTCTTTAGCTTGCTTTGGATAAAAAGGCGACTGTATGTTACTCATTTGGCACAAATACTCCCTGAATGCACTCTTGAGTCCTCATTTTTAAAGTCATTAATGGATGGTCTGATGTGTGCTGTATGTAATTTCCTAGGAGTAAATATCCTAGACCAGAGCATTGATTTTGGACCGGCTGAACATAGCGTATAGGAAGTCAGCTGTTCTCTTGGTCCTAGAGAATTATTTAACATTTAGAAGAATCTCCCATTAGATTTAGAAGATTTTATAATTTGAAAATGTTTAAACTGACATGCAAGGCAGATATTTTAAGAATTTTTCAGAATTTGTTACTAAACTCATTATTAGAAACTCCCTAATTCAGAATTTGGCATAGTTTGGAGGAAGTTGGGCTTAACAGTTACCCTTGTACAGTCTACAGAAAAATGACTTACCAAACAAAATATATAGATCAAACAAGAGGAAAGAGGAGTATTGATGTACTTAAGAAAATAAACTATTTTGAACCACTTTAGAAGCATATATTAATTGATAAATTAGTCCAATGCCATTTATAATGAATTTGTGTTAGTATCATCTTAGCTCAATTATAATGATATTCTGTTAAACTTTGTTTACAAAATATTTAAAATTCAGATTAGTCTTGATTCCATTCATTTCAAATCCATAATGTTTTTACTTAAATACACTTAGTACTGAATTCCAATTTTTTTTTAAAGCATATTGTATCAACTAGATTCTGCTTTCCTAGTAAATTCTGGGCCCCTGACCCTATTAATTAACAAAGTCATCATTCAGTAAGGCAAGTTTTAAGCTTGGGTTAAACAGTTTTGCAGGTAAGGATTAAGCATGTTTGGCAGAAGATTTCTTATTGCACTCATGGGTGCATGAAAACAATAATGTCTGTTGGGCATTTCACGATATGTGAAACGTCTGAAAAGAAAGCTTTCATTATTTATAATGTGTTAATACAGTAGAATTTTTGTTTAAAGGAGAGCATTGAAAGAAAGTTCTTTCAGGCAAATGTTTAATACACTCATTCAATATCTAAGCTTTTGTCAGATTAAAGAAGATACCCCTTTTCTGTGGAGAGTGTATATGTTATAGTGGAGGGAAAGTACTCTCCTGGAATTTGCCCCGGTGGCCTGTGATGTATGTAATTAGTGGCCTGAAACTGTTTAGGTATTAAAAAAAAAAAAAGTTAAAAAATTACTTAATAGAATAAATGAACATTTGCTCACAGCAAATTCAACAGAGTTAAATGTCCACGTGTAAACATAGATTGCTTTGTGTTTAAAGAGTTGTTCTTTGTTTATTGAAGTTCCTAGGCTTGATTCATGCCATTTAGCATCTTCATTACAGTTCATCTGACATGCTTTAAACATGAATTTTGGTAAATACACAGCTTGACTGTGTTCTTATTATAACTTCTTTTAGTGATCACTTGATATAATGGCTGACACGAAGTCAGCACTCAATAGATGCGTGTCAAATGGATGTGTTGCCCCACACTTTAGACTTGTAGTCAATCTGCTTGGGCTGCCAGTGAGCATTCCTTAATTTCAAGTAGCTTGTCTTCAGCCTGTATCACTTTTTGGAAATTGTGCTCATAAAAGCAGTGTTACCATCCATCCTTAGAGTTTTCTCACTCCTAACCCTCCAACCTCTCTGTAGTGTGGCAGACTTTAGAACTAGTTTATTTGTCCATACATTTATTCCTTTGGTACATTGTTAAAGGCATTTTGTCATTTTCAGTGCTAGTCTGTAGTCCTTTGTTTTTTTTTTTTTTTCTGTTCCTTTTTATGTCTCAAATGGTCTCTCATTCATGCTTTCTTGCTCTGTCATTGTTTCATGCATTCGGACATTTATTGAGCACTTACTTTATAATAGGATACATTGATAAATGAGACCCAATCCTCTCCCTGAAAGAGCTCACAGTAAACACTTTCCATTTGACTTCACTCTTTCTATTCTTCCATCCCCTAGCAGGAACTATCTTATCAGTGAGATTCCTTTCAGCTGCCCTCTCATCCAGGTTGTTCTTGCTGCAATTTTTTATTCTCATTGTCATCTGAAATCATCCTTCTTTTTCTGTAACCTACTATGTTAAAATCTGCCATTTTCTGAGAATTTGTTTTGTCTTCTTCTAGCCCATACTGGTCTCTCATTTTTCAAAATTTATTCTATTCTTATTAATGAATTAAGTTATTTTTCCTCTTCATATTCTACGTAACAGTATTTGTTTTGTGCCTTTCAAGATTTTAACATCCATAATGGTGGACACTTTCTTGCTTTACTCCAGTAATATCTGTACTCCCCAAATACATTGGCACACATTTTTAGTTTGTAAATAATTTTTTGGCTAGTTTGTTTTTTGACTGGTGAAGAATTATGAGATTTAATGAAACTGACATACTGCATTGGACTGCGAAAGTGCAAAGACTGTTTTAGTCATTGTCTTTTGTAAATACAGATTTGAAGTGGTTCTGATTAAACACATTTTATTTGCGCTTTTATACTGTGGCTAAGAGATTCTGGTTTTCATAATATTTGTATCTAACATATTTGTTTAAAAAATGAATCTGAAGTTCTATGAACTTCAGACACTTGATGATGTTTAAAGTTTAGAAATATTGGTAGAAGGTAAAATGAGTAGTTTATATTTATTTAAATATATTCCAATACAGATGATAGGTACGGCACATTTGTTACTCTGGATATTTATGTATAAATCTATGTATCGTGTACTAATTTTGCATGACAGATTAATACAGAGCCATTTTTGGAAATACTTCAATTGAGATGTGTTCAGGATGTACTTAGAGACATTGTAGGAAATGGATCAGGCTGACAGGAAACTGAAAATGCAGAATATTTAAAAGCTGGTTGAGATTGTCTCAAGTGCTAATTTGGGAAGGCATTATCAGTTTATTTAAGGAAATGCACATTTAAAGTCTTCATGAAAGGCTGTTTGGAGGTGATGCTATATCATTAGAAAAAGGCGTGATTAGGAATGTGTAGTGTTTGGATATCTGGAGAAGAAAATCTTGATGGAATTGTCATTGCCCTTGGGTCTCTTTTGCCCTTTCCAATAATAAAATGAGATGTATATCCTTATCTGAAGCAAAAGTTTCAGACAGATGACAAATGGACCATACAGCTAAAGAAAAATTTCAGTCTAGTTTATGGTTGCTTAGAGAATGTTTTCATGCTTTAAAATAATTTGTGCTAAATGATCATTTCTTCTTTCTACTTAAAATGTGCATATTAGGTTAGAACAATATATAACTTCTTTCAGTTGGTACAAATAGGCAGTATGCTTGTATATTATTTTGCCACTCATGAGTTTTCTTAACAATGAGAACACTCAAGCATCCTGCTGATTACCAAACAAATGAGGACATTAATAAAAAACATAAAAGTGAAGCAAACATTTAATCACTTCTTCCAGGTTATTTTGTGTCATGAAGCAAATTATTTAGTAGAAGTTTTTTAATCTATAAAATAACATTTTCTAATGTTCTCAGTCTAAGAAATGTGACATTTTGTAATGTAATTGTCTGAATTATGGTAGACCAGTCCTAGAAGTCTGATCTGGGTTTGAGGATAGATGGGCGTGATTCCCCGCAACTTCTCTGTGTTGCATGAAGGTTGTAGTTTTTCTTTATGGTTTAGGCGATTGCAGGAATTAAATGCTATTTATGTTTTTTTGAAAACAAAAAATAGATTACAGTCATATTGCTAAATTCTTATTTCTCTCATTTTCCATTCTAGATTAAAGAGTCTATTGTTGGAGAAATCAGACGGGAAATTGTAAGTGGACTTTTGGCAGCAGTATCTTCAAGTAAAGCATCTAATTCTAAGCAAGATAGTCATTAAATGGAATTAATAGGTAAATTTTCTGAATTTCTTTGTTTAGATAAATGTAAATTAGTACTTAGTTTTTAATGCTTTGTTTTCTTAGTACACAGGTCTGTTTCTCTAATGAAATTTTAATTTTTAGAATGTAGGTAATGTTATCCTACAGTGTGAAAACTTCATAGAACCCCTTTTGAAAATTAAGCAAGTCAAATCTTATACTAACCTCCAAGGGATTATTATGTCATTTTACTGAAATTTCATTATAGTAAATAAATGCTGGAATTGGGGAAATCAGGACCTTCAAACCTGAGTCTTATTTTGATAGCATTGATTATGATATTCAGATGTACAATTTACAGACCAAGATTTTGAGAATCACATATTCTTATTATCTTAATTTTTTTGTCTTTTAAAGAAATGTATCCCATAGGTCCATATCTAAATGTCATAATTTATAAGGAATTGTTTTTATTTTATTTATTGAAATAAATGACTTTAATCTTATCATAGCTCGTTACATTTTATAAAATATATGTTAATAGTAATACTTGGTGAATACAAAAGGGAGTAATACAGTTCAGTAGAATAATACTTTTAATAGAACTGAAAATATTCATTCAACGAAATATGAGAAACAAAAATATAATTTGAAAAGTATATAATTACAGCTTTAGAAAATGAGAAAAGTGTTTTTATGACCGATTTCATAAAGTAACTAATTTTTTTCAAAGCTAGAGATAAAAGAATTAACTCTTAGGAAGATGTATAGAGATCACAGCAGGATCTTGTTTATGTATATATTTAGAGAATATTCTCATTTCTTTTTTTAAAGAAATTTTTAGTAATGTATTTGGAAGATGTTTAATGTTCACTTCTCTTTTTCAGGGTTGACCTGGATCGTATTAGCTGTATAATATTGGAGTTAATGATGTGCACTGGTGGAGGTGTTATTTGTGCTTCAGAAGATATTTGCTGCTGAGCTGGGCTATTATTATATACAATGTACAATGTTTGTTTCTTCTATGCATATCTTTTTAAAAATATACATAGAAACTTAGGAACTTCGCTGACTTTTCTAAACTATCAAAACTGTAGCCATTTGAAAAGCCTAATATTTATTTGTCAATTTTTCCAGTCAATTCCTTATGTAGAATTAATTTTAAAACTTGAAAACTTCCATACTTAACCAACTTATAAATAACATGTTTCTTCAAATTAGCTCCCTTAAACACTGACCTCTATGAGGTATTGACTGTGCAATAACTGATTCATTTTTTGAGAGCTTGAAGCAACCAATGATTTTCCCTCCACTGCTGTTAATTAATGTCACTTCCCAGAAGAAAACTTGTTCTTGTTGTGAAAATTGCTCTTTATTCTTGAGGAAGTTACTAATAGCAGTAGGATAGAACTGTATGAGGTTACCTGCAACTACTTAATGTTCTTACACTGTAAGTGTTGTTACTTTACCTAAGACAAATGTAATTTTGTTATAGCTTATGTAGTATTTTTCTTTTGGAAATGTGCCTTATGTTAAACACTATGTACTTTTTGCATTGTCCAGACTTCATTAGAAGGAGATATTTCTTCTGTCTTTTAGACTAAATAGAGGATTGCCAGAATAATGAGGCCTGTGACTTGAGTGGATAGAAATAAACTGGTTTTGTTTTTTAAAAAAAGGAAGTAATTTAGATTTGTTCTCATAATAGATGGTTTTAATTCAGTTTTAACCATTGAGAACTGTTTGTTTTTATGGGAAAAGGAAAGGTTTCCTATTTGGATATCTATGTGTTAAATAAATATGTAAAGTAACAACCAAATGTTAGAATTATTCCTTTAGCATTTATAATTTTCAACTCATACTTCTTTGTGTGAATTTTAATCAAAAATGTTTGAAATTCTTTGAAAGACTGTCTAAAAGGTTTGTAAATGTTTGAATTATCACACAAAGGCCGATTTCTAAAAAAGAATTAAAACAATAAAGTATTTATTTTGCCTAACATGTTTTTAGTGCTTTCTTTTCTTGAACTACAGCATGAAGAATTTGGATTAGATTTGATGAGAACAAATGAAGTCCAAAAGAATTACAGCATATAACCTAATAGATTGATACTCTCTTTTCCTTAAAAGGTTAACGTGTACTTTAGACCACCCTGGAGAAAGGGCACATACTGATGCCTCTTGGTCTCATCTAGTTCTGTGGTCCTGATAATTGCCATCCGATGCCAAATAAAACTTCTTTAAAATGTACTGCTAAACTACAAAAAAAAAAAAGACATTAAAGTAGTATTCTTTGGTCAAACTATTCAGCAATTTAACTAGTTGATTCTAATAACAGTAGCGATATGTATAAACCAAACACCCCACATTAAAAGTAATACAGGCACCAATGATTTCAACTATTTAGCTTCGTAGCCACTTTTACTTCATTTCTGACGATACAAACAAGGAACCAGAATTTGCTAATCAAAATTAGAAATATAGCTGTTGCAACAATAAGCTGAACCAATGGGCAGATCACTTAATAGTATATGAATAAAATAAAATAAACCTCAACACTATTAGAGTCTCTTCTTTCCTCTCCCCAATTTAAACCTTTGTGTGCTTGAACATTTGAAAGCTACTATATCCAAACTGCCATGCTAGCTGCTATGTAGAAATAAGAGAGTGTCTACAAACTAGGTGGAAGAACAAGGCATATTTTTATTTATGGGTAAGTTTAGAAGTACTAAATGGAAAATGAAGAAGAATAAAAGATTTGAGAGACTATCCTGGGGTGATCAGAGATCTTTACCAAGTAGATGTGGTTTAAGTAGTCTTAAAGAATGGGATGTGGAAAGGATGGGGTTCAAGTAGTCAAGAACATTAGCAGAGGTTATCCAGAATGCACAGTTTGAATTACTATGTACATGCTGAATGTTTTCAAGAACCTATGTTGTCTGTAGTTTGTGCATATTGTGCTAAGAACCTGAATGAAGAAGGCACAGAAGAAAAAGTATCTTGCAATGGTGATTTGGAAGTTGGGAGTTGCTGTGAATGATATACCATTGACAATAATGGACAGCTCAGATTTCAAGTACACATTGTTCCTCTTAAGAATATTCAGTTGAATTCCAGTAACATTTAAAGTAGGTATTACGTCAGTTAAGAGTGCTCAGCTGGCCATTTTTCTTTTTTAAAGATGTTTTTAGAGCAGTTTTAGGTTTATGACATACTTAACTTTTTTTAGAGGAAAATAAGAATGCAGTAAAATGCATGTAAAATATTGTAATGAAAAAGTATGCCTGGGAAATTCCTGAAGGGATGGTGTACTGCCCAGGTGCCTCACCTGTCCAAATGGGAGTGTGGTGCTAGTGGAAGAATAAAGCAAAACTGAAGAAGCAGAGCTGCTCCTTTTTTTTTTTTCTTTTTCTTTTTTTTTCCCTCTTTTGGAAAGGAATTTATAGGGTTCTAGGAAGTGGGAAGAGGAAACATTCTATCTTATTAAAGCTGAGATCTAAGTTTTGTAGTAAGTTATATATGACTACTGAAACCATTTATGAATATCGAAAGCATTTAATTAGCACTTATTCTGGTTTCATCTAAATGTATAAAGTTAAGATTCATTTCTATTAGTTCCTATACAGTTTTTAAATTTTATTAACTCAGGCCTTTTACCTTTTTTTCTTATTTTCACAACATGCTGTAATATTCATTGAATAAGTAATAGCTTGCATAAAGAATGTTGTGCTCAGCAATAACTCAGAAATATGCTCAAAGATAAACATCAAATAAATATAAGGGCCCATTTCCCCATGAGGGTCTTTTTGAATGCTCCAAAAGAGACTAAATCTTTATTGAAAGTTTGCTGGATACCCACCATTTTTAAGGCTCTGAGTTTACGAAGATGGATATATAAAGAAAATGAATAACAGCATGTTCTAAGGAAAGGTAATAAAGTATATCGTTTGCAACTTTAAATGAAAATATACATTTCGGAATTAGATTGTCTCTTTTCTGCCTATTTAAAAAAAATATAAAGGGTACTTTATAGAAAACCATATTAAATGTATTAAAGATAATAAAACCATATTAAATGAGTTGGAATGAATTTGGGAAATAATGCATTTTGAAGAGCAGATGTCAGACTTAGAAGTGAGACTGAGCAAACAAATGTTGCTTTGTTTTAGAAATGTATCTGAAGTGATAACATTTTAAAATAACATTGTGGGCTAAGGAGAAAAAAATTGAACAAACCTTGAAAAATTACGTTGTACAACTTACACGAGGACTACACAACTATTGAGAAAAAAAGCATGTGTTTTGTCAATATTAGTATGTTCTTAGAGGTTTAGGAAAACTACATTCTATTGTTTTGATGCTTCTATTTTAGATTTACAAAATGTCCCTCGACTCAACCTTGATGTCATTAATACACTTATATGTAATCAATAATAATAATACTGAATAACAAGCATACTCCATTTGAACATTCAAATGACATGTAGAACATCAATAACAATGTTTTAAGGAAAAGGTTAATGTTTTATACAAAATTATTTTGTTCTTAATTCTAATATACGTAAACCTTAATTTTCTTAAAAGAGCCAATTTGCCAGTGTAACACACTTTACAAAGTAAACTTAAACTTATTGCGGTAACATTGGTTAATAACGTTATAAGTTTCAGGTGTAGAATTCTAGAATATAACATCTGTATATTATGTTGTGTGCTCACTACCCAAAGACTAGTCTCTCCATCACCATGTATTTGACCCCCTTTACCCTCTTCATCCTCCCCCATGCATCCCCTCTGGAAACCACCATACTATTGTCTGTGTCTGAGTTCATTTGTTACTTTCTGTTTTATATCCCATATGTGAGTTGAAATCATATGGTTCTTGTCCTTTTCCACCTGACTTATTTCACTTATCATGATACTCTCAAGTATTTATCAAAAATTTTTATAATTTTATGTCTTTAAAAATAGACATTTTTAATGTCATATTTGGTTTCATGAAATATATAAATGTACATACTACTGTGTTTACAAACATGCACATTTTAAGAATACCTATTTTTTTCAGCGTAATTAAACTTATAACTAGTCATGAGGACTGTTTTTGTTAAAGAAATATGGTTAAACATCACTATTTCTACAGGCACTTTCTCAGACAACAAGGTAACAAAATGTTATAAACAAAAGGGCTAGTATATATGAGATTCAAGAGATCACTGACTTGACAAGGATGTATACATTCCCTATCCAAAAATGAAGAATAGCGAAGAATACGTGAGGGATAATAGAGTTTAGTCATTAAAGTTCAAGCTGGGTTTAAATCTCTGCTCTGTAGAGATTTGGTGATACTAGTATGTTTTTCAAAGAGTCATAAGTATGAATATAAATGCACCTAGCACAATGCTTGGCATAGCTCAATAAGGTGTTCATGGTGATGATAGAGATGCTGGTGCTGGGTGGAAATAGGGTAAGAGGTAGGTGAGGTTTGGCAAATTAAGCATTATACAGAAGAGAGAACATGAATTTATAGATCCAGCACTGAAATTTTCATCTTGTGTTCTTTCAAGCAATAGAACCAGAGACTGGCAAAGGACTCCTGATTCTTTATTATGTGAAGAGTGAACATTATGGCCTTTCCATTTTCAACAAAGCTTATTCTTCGGAACAAAAAATCTTGATAGAAATCAGAGTAATGCTTCTAAAACTTTAATATGCATAGAAATCAGATCACTTGAGATTTTGTAGAAATGAAGATTCTGCTTGAATATATCTGGTCCTACTTTCTGGGGTCCAAATTTCTGCATTCTAGACACTCGTGTGAAGTTGATACTGCTAGTCTTTACTATTTACTACTTTATTTTTGGTAGTGGGGATTTAGAATAGTAGGTCCTATTACCTGTCTGCCAGATTCTTTGAAGGGAGAAATTTGTTAAGCAGAGAAAGGACTTTTTATTTTTAAGATATATCTTAGAAGAAACTTTTCATTATAGCCCAAAGTTCAAAATAAAGCACAAATGTAAGCAAAGCAAAGCACACAGGAAGAAAACCACAAGGAGAAACACCTAAGACCTCATGGAAACATGCAATGGTCAAGAGAGGCCTGTGTAGCATCAATAACGACATAAGCAAAGAGCTATTTTGTTGTTAATGGCTGCAGGTGATAAGTCCATATTGTGTTGACCAGACTATGAGAAGATGCAATGACAGTCTGAGTGCTTGAAGAGGCAACAAGTAAAGATGAAGAATGAGACCCAAAAAGGAAAAGAACTAGCTCAGGAGATGTTGCAGAATGGGGATCAGCGCTAAGTTGTGAAATTTCAGTCATTGGTATTTGGAGTTGCTTACCATTCCTTTGGGGGAAGGGGTTAGTGATTAAAAATAATTATGCCTGTGTCGAACACATTGTAATGTGTTATTCGTGTTCTTAAGTTAACAGTTTAGTAAATCCATCCACAGATAATTCATGCTTTATTTCAGTATGTCTCACATAATTCCTTTTATTATTTCTCCAGGTTAAAAAAAAAAAATCCCTTGATGTATAGCAAAGCACATATTATCTGATGAGTTGATTCACAAATATTTATCACAATCTTGTTCCTGGACACCGATTGTTCTTTATTAAATCACAAGGGATCATCAGATAACTCAGCTGTGAATGTTCTAATTTATGTTTAGTTAGAAGTATTGACACCATTATTAACCTATTGAGATATGTAAAATAAATTGACTCATATAAACATTTGAATAAAAATAGAATGTTTTAACCCAGGCCTCAAAATGGGATTGCATTATTGACAATAGACATTAAAAAAACTCTTTGCCCATCACCTGCTGAGGCATATCCTCTCTCAAATCTCATGCATTTATATGGAGGAGGAGTTCCCAAAAGTCATTCATATATCTTTGTTCTTATCTATCATTCTAAATGATTGCCTCTTCTCTTACTTTCTCTGTTGAGAGCCACAGTGCTTCTCTGCTCTTCCACTGGGGCTCTCAATTGGCCAAATTATGATAGTATTGTGCTATATGGAAATAAAGAACTTCTCTTGCTGTATCTACTTACTACAATGGCAGCAAAGCAGTGCTGCTTATAACTCAGCCTTGTTTCATGAATATCTTGTGAACACATCTAACGCATCTTTGGTCATTTATACTTTCAGCAGCATCTCCACTGGGGCTTAGAGAAAAGCACTAGAGACAGATACTTTATTGTCTTTCCCATCCCTTTTCTCCTCTGGTGCTGGTAAGCTCTTTTGCCCTCTGCCAGAGAACTCTCCTACAAATCAACTAATTCCAATTGACCATGGCTGGATCTTTAGTATGACACCATAGGCGCAAACTGGTTCCCTCCTACTCTTAGGAACAGACAAGTGTTTTGATGACAAATGTTGAGCATATTCATTTTTATTATTTTTCTATTCAGAAATCTCATCACAGTTATATTCATTCAACATGTATTTAATGAATGACTTGAGTAGAAGACACTAAGGACAGATAATTTTTTCATGGCCTTATTTTACTATTTACTAATTTGCTAATTTTACTAGCATTTGAGTCAAGTTTTTCAAGATTCACAAAACAGTTTTTATTTGGGTACAATTTATTATTGTTGTTTTTGTTGTCTTTCAAATGTCCTATAAGAAGACAAAAGCAGAACACAAATAATATCACAATTCCGTTAGGTGTAATCCAAGACCATTTTTTTAGAGTAGGTATTAATTTCCTAGAAGAATCTTAGCTTGGTTCCTTCTGCCTGTAATATCCAGAATAGGAAAGGGAAATGAATGAAACAACATCCCTTATGAGACGTTTTATCTCTTTAAAATCTAGATACACATTTGACGGAAATTAAGTGTGAAGAGGCACAATAGTAGTGAAGGAAACTTCATCTACAATCAGAAACTGTGTATTATCAGTGAAACTGATAGCTGTCCATTTACAAATATGTCTTGGTTGATGGATTAATTGAATTATAGCGATGCTGGCAGCAAAGTAAGTTTCTTTAAAGTACTTAATACTTTCCAATTAATAACAAAAATAAAGGGAAAAAAAGAGGCGGCAGTAGGGGAATCAGTAAGAGCCTGGATTTAAATCTTTTGGTAAGCAAATATTTTTATGATGGAAAAATTCGAATCACAGGTATTTTCAGAGTAATATGGATTTCTTTTACAGCGTGGTCTCAATTTCGGCATTTCCTTTCTGCTTTTTTTTTTGTCTTCTTACTTTAAGACCTAGAAATTATTTCCTTACTGAAATTTCTTGAACTCCACTTTTCTGCTCTGAGAACATTGTTTTCTTCCTAAAATCTGTGCATTGTAGTAGCTGATAGAGCTGGAAAAAAATATCACATTTTGGCGACAACTGTCCCTTTCAATGTCGTTCTAGTCTGAACACGGAGTTTGAGACATTAGATTGTGTAAAACAAGTTAGTTCTTCATGTGATCTGGGCTATATGTTTGAGTCTGTACTGAGTTTACTAAAAAACTAAAGACATTTATGTTCACTTCTTATTACAAGAAAATATTGCTAAAATATATATAACCGAAGGGAGGAGAAAAATGTGAACGTGAAGAGTTCCAATCTAGAAGCAGATAGACCTCAGTTCCAGGCTTAGCTCTGTGATTTGCTTACTTGTTTTAGCTTCACTCTCCTGAAAATAACAACAGCACCTACCTCAGGTTTATTGGGGAGATTGATAAGGTGTAATAATATAAGGATATTTAGCATACTCCAAAGTGTATGGTAAGAGCTCAGTAAATATTAGTTATTAGCAAGAGGTAGTAATGATGATAATAATGTTTTAAAATATCAAAATGATATACTGTATTGATTATCTGAGTCAAATATGAGTGAAAATATAGTTGATGTTATTTCAACTTTATGTTAAATAAACCACTAACTGTCAAAGTTGTGTGATTTGTCCTGCCTGAGCTTTATTTAATTCAGGAAAAGTTCGATGTTAGATATGCTTGTCAGAAGTTTATCTTTTCTATTATTTTTAAGACTATACTTAATCGGCACCACAATAAAAGTTTAATCAGGATAATTGCCGATGATGAGATGCATTACTCTGTATCATTTAATTAAAAGATTTGGAGCCTCAGAAAATTGGAATCCTTAGTTTTGGCAATTTATAGCCCTTTATTATTTTTTTTTTTTATAGGAATGCCCTTGACAGTAACATTCTCTTAGCATTAACCTCCTGTTTCTTTTTCTCTCATTTTAAAAAAGAAACTGAAAAACTAAATTGAGCTTTTAAAAACTCTCTAAGCATAGATATTCTCAGCTGTGCAAGGGCAATTATCAGAATATGTGTCATGCGTCTGTGCGCAAATATGTGTATCTATGCACACAGAATACCTGCACAGAATTGTTTTTATGGTGTTGTAATTTTATATTTAGAGAAATAGTCCCTGGAAATACAAGCTACAGAAAGCACAGACGTTTAAAATCTGAACAAGTGGAGTATGGGTTAAAAAAGTTGAGAAAAAATTGGCTAACAAATTAAGCCAATTTATTATCGACATAGAAATATTACAAGTAAAATGTACTATATACAGAGTACATTATAATTATTTACTTTTGAGGAGTTCTGCTATTCAGAATATTAGAGTTCTAATTGATATGTGTCACTAGTGTTGCTAAGGGAGTAACACTTACTTAACCATGACTTGTGTATCTTAGAGACTAAAAATCAGGAAGTGTGGACATCAGTATTTCATGACCTTGACATTTCATTACAGACAAAAAAAGAAGAGGCACTTTTGAGAAGTGAAGGCTACTGCCAACTTCCTGGTTTCTTCTTTAAACAAGGAACATTTAGATACCTCCAAAAATATTCTAGTACAATGCTAGAAAAGTATCCTATATACGGCAGGTGCTTCTTCCAAGCCCACGTAGTTTTATGGTTGCTGGTACAAAACTTTATAGTTAATCCTTTAAGAAGTTAAGGGACTTCTAATTAGTAATGATGATCTACAAAAATAACTATAAAAATGTTATGATATTCATAATAAGCCATGGTTTGGAGGTTATTTCTCAAGAAGAAATGTGTGGGTGGTTTTAATACTTGAGTTTTTAATTTAAAAAAATTATAGATTCTAAGCACATAAAATATTTACAGATTGTACCATGTCATTTCTTTCCCTTCAAGGGAATATTATATGCAAAGATCATGTCATTTGAGATATAAGCCATTTCAGATTACTTTTCACATTTTCCTTTGTCGAAATAGCTAAGTAATAGCCCTATCAAAATTCCTGTTCCACTTAGCAAATTTTTATTGTCTTTTTTTATGCTTCTTTCCATAAAATCCTGATAGTATAATTCCTTTATATCCAATCATCTCTACGGCCCTCTTACTTCTTGCCTGAGTTGTGGCACTATTCTCTACCTAGGCCTTCCTGACTACAGTAGTTCATCTGAAGTCTATATTCTCCCATTTTGTTAGCAATTGTTCTAAATGCAAATATGACTTTGTCACCCTTTCGCCCCTATTGTGCCAAGCCTCCCAATATCTCTCCATTATTTTTGAGTCGAAGTCCAAATATATCCTTTTGTGCATCTCCATCAGA
Source organism: Pteropus alecto (assembly GCF_000325575.1). Classification (NCBI taxonomy): domain Eukaryota; kingdom Metazoa; phylum Chordata; class Mammalia; order Chiroptera; family Pteropodidae; genus Pteropus; species Pteropus alecto. Next base: position 50,347,658 of record NW_006442484.1, read on the forward strand.
GTTAAGGCACATCCCTTAAAATATTGATTTCCTTATACAATCTTTTTTTACTTAGTGTAACGGATTATGCTTTTCAAAGATGGACCTGACAATGCCTCCTGTACTACACACTCTTCTAAAACCTTGCCACTTCCCCATGAGGAGCTGGCGTCTCTTCCCTTTGCAACTGGTTGAAACTTTATGACTACTTTGAACAATAGAGTGTAGTAGAAGTGATAACCTCTGACTTTCAAGGTTAGGACATAAAAAATGCCATGCACTGCCATCTGGTTCTCTTGTGATGCTTGATCTTGGAACCTAGCCACCATGCTGTCAAGAAGGCCAAAACACCTAGGAAGAAGAGGCCTATGTGGAGGACAGAAGATTCTAGCCTTTGGCCCTGGCTGAACTCTCAGCTAATTAACAGCACCAAATTGCCAACTATATCATCAGTCAGTTATCCTGAATGTGGGTTCTCTAGTTGCCAGTCGAGCCACACCGTATGATGCCATGTAGAGATGAGACAAGTTGTCCTTGCTTAACCTTGCTCAAATTAGAGATTCATGAACAAAATAAGTAACGATTTTTACTTTAAGCCACAAAGTTTTGGGGATAGTGTATGTATCAATGGATAACTGCTACTAATTTTGGTACCTAGAAATTAGATGCTGCCATAATAAAAACCTATACATGTGGCATTGGCTTTTGAACTGGACTGTGGGAAGAAGTTGGAATGGTGTCGAGGGGACTGTTCATGAATGCCAAAAAGGGTCTCACATAGAGTGTTAGTGGAAACCTAAAAAGCCTTGAGGAAACTATCAGCAAAGTTTTAAAGGAAAAAGAGGAAAATACAATTGAAAACTGAAGAAAAGGAGATCTTTGTTAGGTGATGGCTGAGAGTTTGCCAACATAGTCATCTGTGGAAATGTGGCAAAGTTAAGTTTCCTAAAAACTCAAGAATCTAGCTGAGGAAATTTCCAGGCAGAACATTAAAAACGCCACTTGATATTTTTTCTCATTGCTTATAATAAAATATGAGAAAGATGAGCTAAAGAATAAACCATTAAATATAAAAGAGCCGAACTTGCTGAGTTTGAAATAAAATTATTTTTCATACCCAAATCTTCTAAAAACAATTACTAAATTGAAAAATGGCTTCTGGAAAAGATCAAATTTAGGATAAATCTCTAAGATCTTTGTGAATACCTCAGAAGGATCTAAGACTGTTGCTCATAAAATATTTCAAACAAAGGAAAGATTCTTTAAAAATCTTAATGCTTACCTGGCCGCATTAGTTCAGTTTAATAATAAGGCATCTAAGGATATTCTTCCACAGCTGTCTCAAAAGTAGACAAGGGTTTATCTTGAAGAGCTTTTGGATTTGACTTTTGTTTAGTGTTGTTTATAAATTGATACATAAGAAAACCACACGAGTTTTTTAAAAATTATATCAGCTTGGACTGAAAGCAAGAGAAAATATAACTTTTAGAGGCAGGGGGCAGGACTTTTTAATTCATACTACTTTTGTGCTGCATCAGATTATTTATTGCCTTACTCATGTGGTGTATTTTCCTTTATGTGTCTTAAATTTTCATATTTATGTCTTCAAAGGCATTTTCTGATTTTTAATATTACTGGAATTTGAAGAGCAAGATGGCCCCAATTCATTAACTTAGTAAGCTTTAAAGACTTCAAATAAACTGCCACTCTGATTTTCAAATTAAAAAACACTAGAGTTTTTTCCTCTTATAATGTATTTGCTGATAAAAATAAAGTACTTACACCTTAAACTTACACAATGTCATTTATATCTTAGTAAAAAGAAAGTTAAAAAAATAAAATGTACCTTCTCATCTCTACTCCACCCCTCATTTTGGAAATCAATTGAATCCACTTTGAAAAGTAGAAAATGGCATTCTATTTGTCAAGCTTTTATAATGACCCAATATTTATTCTAGAAATAGAGAGCTGGATGTATGTGTCTATTAATGTAGTAGGGCATAGAGAATTTTTTCTATTTTCTGAGTTTTGTTTATTTCCAGATAGTAACAAAATATTTTCATTGTTTATATTCTAAGGTTATACTGTAGTTTTTTAGATTTTTAACACTGGCTTGTTTCTTTCTATTACCAGACCTAAATATAATGTTGTCTATTTAACTTATTATTCCCAAGCCTAGCAGATTCCTTTTCATACTCTAAATATCTCATTGCAAACACACAATACTCTCTTTGATAATCATGGAGATGATATTTGTTTTACTAAATTTGGTGTGATTGAAAAATTACTTAAATATCTTTAGCCATAAACCCAAGAACAAGGAGATTATAGTGTTAACTACCTCTATTAGAAACAGTTCATGGATTATGGGAAATAAAGTAGGAAGCAAATATCATATCAAATGTGGCCAATAGAAACAGTGAATATTGACAGAATCCTGTTTAAATAGTCATAGAGGATTATTCTGTGAGTTTCCTTTTATTCGCTTCATTTACGTTAAGTTTAAGGAGGTGAATTTGGAATTTAAATATATCTGAAATACTTCCCCTTGAACTTGGCATTCTAGGACTGGAAGCTGGTATTGCAGCAGGTATACATTTGGGATTGTCTCAGATCTGCGTAAAATATGTCTTTTTTTTTTTTTTTTTTTTTGTAGTGTCAACAGTAACTAAGTAAGCTCCAGCTGAGCTGCATTCCTTATGAAACAGTCTATGGGGAGCCGAAAGACAGTAGCCCTGGTGATAATTTCCAGAGTAAAATGTTCACAAGATGAAATGGAAAAACATCAGCAGCTCATCCTTTTCTGTCATCTTGTTTATGGAAACCTAAGTATGTGAATAAGCTTCTCTCGTTTGTGTTTCTAAGCTTTGTAGAGACATATATGGAATTTGACCCACTGAGTTTGCATTTCTATGCAAGTTCTATTCAACTAGTCACTTTTTTTCTGGATTCAAAGTCATTTATTTACAAAATAACAAACCCAATTTGACCAAATCATTAATTCAAGACCTAATGTTGAGTGATGGGAGAATCTCACTTTTTAGTTGTCCAGTTTTGTACAGTTTGGGAGAGTCAATGTCAGATCTTTATTTCTGATTTACTCCGGCAAGGTAATTTTTTTCTTATTAATTTATGCTTATTTTCTTAGTATTTTTTTCACTCCAATTAGAAGATACTAGCCAAGACACACTTCCTTGCTTCAAGGTTGTGATGCAAAGCTGATTCTCCAACACTAAAGAAGGAGAGGTTGCTGTCCTTGACCCCACATGCAAGAGGGCTCCACTTTGGCCCTTATCTTTTGACTATTTTTGCAGAAAATCCGCTACCACTGCAAGACAGCAACTACAACCGTTCCATGTCAGGGTCCTTGGAGGAGTGGATATGGTGCAGGCTGGGTATTTTCAGACCAGACACTCGCCGTTCACTCTGATGACTTTTATAAAACACAGGCTTTTATATAAGAACTTTCTGTAGAAAGAAGACCACATACCCTTTGTCTAGGGACAACTTTTGTGAACTTCAAAGTTCATATACAAGTAAACAGTCTAAAAGGACTTCCTATCACTAGGTCAGAAAGAAATTGGAGACTCTGGAAGAATGATGGCCAGAAGAATTTGGGAATTTCTTGTTTGTAGTTCCCCATGTTTATATTTTTTGTTGTTATTTCTTTGTTTCTTATGTCCATCTGTTTTCATAAAATGGACATTAGTGACACACAAGAATTGAAAAAGATCCACACTTGTCTTAGGGATCAGCTAATAAGACTGTGTCCAGTGTCTAGACATTCTTGGTAGATAAGCCTAAAGGATTATGTGGAAAAGATACTGATCTCTTGAAAGTAGAAATTCTCATGCAGGTTGACAAATCTTATGACATGAATAAGATGAGTTCTTAATTCATTCACTGTGAATTAAATGTGCAAAAATACTGATTTTTATTTCTCTAAAACTATGCTTATTCACCATCTCCATTTGCATCTGATGCTCATCAAACTGTAATTTTCAAAAAAATTAAAAACGCTATTCTTCTACTAATATAAAATTAGCAAGTGTCAAAGATTAACTTAGTTAATTACTGAGGGAATCTGAAGAATAATAAAGCTAATTGAAAAATGTACTAAACAGGCAGAAATATTATAATTGAAAACCAGAATAACATTGTTAAATTAAAATTTAAAACCTTATGTTTTAATCTTTTTGACCACACAGAAATCATTTACACATCTACAGAATAAAATTAATGTACAATGCTTTAAAATAGTTTGAATTACTATTCGTTTTCTATAAGTTAACATTTACTTTTTTACAGTCATATGATACCCTAATTAATGGAAATAGTAGGTCAAAACAAAACTATATACCCTAAAGAAATTAATCTTTTGCCTATGCCCATTTAAGATTTTTCTTCTTACTGTGCTGATATAATTAATTAAGTTTCCTATCGAAATGAGAAATATAGAGTAATTTCTCCTGAGTTGAGATTCCAATAATGGAGTAAAATTATAATATGAATATTTAGGTATTTATTTTATATAAAACTAAAAACCAGTATTGATGTTATTTTTTAAATTTTAAAAGTATGTTTGCAGGTCAAGAAAAAGTAGTCAATGAAACTAAATGCTTAATAAATTTTAAATACAAAATTTAAGAAAACACTACAAATCATAAATTTAAAATATATTTATAAAAATATAAATGATGAGTGGAGTAAGTCAGACAAAGATGAATGCCATATGATTTCACTTACATGTGGAATCTAAAGAAGAAAATAAAAAAACAAAACAGAAACAAACTCATAGATACAACAAACATTTTGATGGTTGCCAGATGGGAGGGATTTTGAGTGGGTGAGAAAGGGGAGGGAATAAGAAGTACAAACTAGTAGTTACAAAATAGTCACGGGGATGTAAAGTATAGCATAAGGAACAGTCAATAATATTGTAATAACTACGTATGGTTTCAAATGGGTACTAAATTTCCCGGAGTGATCACTTAATAAGTTATATAAATGTCTAATCACTATGTTGTACACCTGAAACTAATATAATATTATATGTCAACTCTCAATTGAAAAAATTTTAACAATATTATTAAAAATATAAATGTTACACAGTTTGTCACTACTGCAAATTAACAGATAAAATGTGTGAATAAAAATATTAAATCTAACTCATAAAATGCTGGTAGTTCAATTAATCACAAGAAATAATATTTAATTTTTAATTACAATTAAGGAAAATAAAGCCCTTGAATACTGGTACAGTTAAGTGCAAGGTTGCTTTTGTGTAAATTGTTACAAATACTAAAAAGGGTACTTTGGCTATTAACTAGTCAGAGTAATGTGAAGTGTTAACTTTAAATTGAGGATTGTTTGGTGGTATAAAAGGATTCTTTCTAAACAAAAGCATTATTGCTTAATGCAAAAATTTAAAGAAGTATAATGACTCTTTGGGAATATATCAAGATATAAATGATACCAATTCTGTTCCCTGCTCATTAACAGTGGCTGCTTTTAAGTTTTCTCTTTAATACTGGTCTTCAGCAATTCGATTATAATTTGCCTTGGTGTAGTTTGAGTTTCTTGGTTGAGGTTCTTGCATCTGTAGGTTTATACGTCTCCAAATTTGAAAATTTTTTAGTCATTATTTCTTCAAATATTTTTCTTTTCCATTTTCCTACCCCTCCTTTTCTTCTGTGACTCCAACTATATATATGTTAATTTTTTTTATATTGTTCCTCGGATCACCGTGGTTCTCTTCTCCCCTCCATCCCTACTCTATGCTTCGTTTTGTATATTTCTATTTCTATGTCTTCAAGTTCACGGATTTTTGGTCCTCTGTAGTATCTAATCTGTGTTGATATCATTCAATATAATTTTCAATTTCCATATTATATTTTCATCTCTAGAATTTCTACTTGGTTCCTTTTATATCTTCCATTTCTCTCCTCATTGTGTTTCTGGTTTTATTTTTATTTTTTTAAGCCTATTTACATTATTTATAATAGCCATTTTAAAGTCCTTGTCTGCTAATTTCATCATGTCTTTCATTTTGAGGATGTTTTCTATTAACTAATTTATCTCTTGGTTATGGGCATATTTCCTGCTTCGTCACATGAACAGTATTGTTTTATTGTAATTTTATGCCATTGAATGCTGGATTTTGTGGTATTCCTTTAAAGAGTGTTTCTCTGCCAGGGTAAACTACTTGCAGATCAGCTTGCTCTTTTCAAGGCTTGCTTTTCAGTTTTTCATATGGGTCTAAAGTAGCCTTTAATCCCACTACTAACTGCAAAACTTCTGGTTTCTTTAATGACATGCCATGTGCATTCAACATTTCTGCACTCTGACTAATATGAACCAAATGTTTCCTAAGTTTACATGAATTCTGGGGATAGTTTAGTTTACAGCTCCCTAATAACTATCTTCTTTTAGCAGTTGTTTTTTTTTTTTTTTTTGTCTGGCCGTGTTGAATTTCACCTTACCCACCAAAGATTGACATTCCACTGAAGACCTCTATACAGATTCCTAGAGCTCGTCCTCTGCATAGCTTCCTCCTCTCTGGTAATCTTTCTTGCAAATTTTAATTGTGTTAGCCTCCCTCATCTCTGAACTCTGTCTTCTCAATTTACTGCAACTGCCAGGGTCTTTTGGGGTGCCCTCCCTATACTGCAGTCCAGAAATTGCTGGGACAACTATAGGGTTCATTTTGTTTTGTTCCTTTCTCTCAGAGAGCACAGTTATTCATTGTATAAAAACAGTTGTTTCGTCTATTTTGTCCAGTTTTCTAGTCGTTTTCAGTAAGAGGTAAGTTCTATAAGCAGTTGTGTATTCATAAAGGGATGCATCAATTAAAAATTATCCAGAATAACAATAGTGTGCCAAAAAAATATTGTGTTTTCTTACTTAAATATACCATGGTGTATTGGAATAGTAGAATGCCAATAAATGGTGTAGTAGCCACTATGGCTGGGGAAAGTAGACCAAGTTTCATTGTTGACTAGAGTCCACATTAACTGTTAGTGGTTCGGATCCAGTGAGATTTTCTGTGATTCCCATTAAATGTCTGGTTTAGGAAACTCCTCTTTAGAGCATTCTGTTAAAGGCTGCAGCAATTCCACTTTGAGCATGCAGAAATTTCTGCAGATGGAGATGGAGGGGCTATACACAGAGTGCTATCATAGGTCTTCTTGCTCTGGATGTACCCTATTGCCTTCTTCTTTGTGGCATCCATGCCTGTTTGGCATGGTATACTCTTTGAGGCTACCTCTAATTAGAATTTCAGGCCCAAACCAAGTGAAAGTTCCTTCTGCCCATAGAACTGAACTATTTGGGTGTTTTCTGCCAGCTAGTTTATCATCTAATTCACCCTCCTCTACACGTGGAGAGAAGGCAGAGCAGGGGCCTCTGCAGAAACTCATCTATGACTCACTTTTTCAGCTCACCTTCAGGATACTTTCCACATGCTTTGGACTAAATTGCATTCCTCCCTCCCCCAATTCAGATGTTGAATGCCTAACCCCCCTGTGCTGCTGTATTTGGAGTAAGGAAGTACAGGTATGCCTCAGAGATATTGCGAGTTCAGTTGCAGACCACTGCAATAAAATGAATATCAAAATAAAGTGAGTCATAATTTTTGCTGGTGGAAGGTCAATTTGTAAAATATGCAACATCTTTGAAACATAATAAAGAGAAGCTCAATAAAATGAGGTATGCTTGTAATTAAGGTTAAAAGAGGCCATAAGAGTGGAACCTTGATCTAATAGGATAAGTATCTTCATTAGAAGAGACACCTGTATGCTTGTTCTCTCTCCCTCTCTCTGTCATGTGAGCACACAGAGAGAAGACGACCATCTGCAAACCAGAAGGAGGGTCTTCCCAGGTACTCAATTGGCTGACACCTTGACCATGGACTACCTAGCCTTAGAACTGTGAGAAATAAATTTCTGTTGTTTAGCCACCCAATCTGTGATATTTTGTTATCGTAGCCCCTGCAGTCTAAGAGGCCACACCTAAGGGAGTTTTTGCTATTTTTTTGTTTCCTTTCTTTGGGCTAGAAAACTGCCCTCTTATCATCTCCCATATTCTTCATATTTATAGGTTTTTAGTAAAAACTCTATTCTCTGTCTCCCAGAAATTGTTTCTTGACATTTATAAGAAAGATTATGAACTTAAAAACAAAAACAAAAAGGAAAAAAAAAAAAACCAAACCTTTTTTGCTCAGTCTCTTCTCTGGTTCTTGAAATTGAAAACTAAATTCAAGATTGTCCTTACTGAAATTAAATTTAATGAACATAATTTTGGAAGCCAAAAGCCAAACTCTGACTACTGACTTTTTTTCTTTTTAATTATAACAATCTTAATCCTCCCAGAGGTAATAAATAGCTCTAGTTGATTAGGAGTAAGGTTAAAAAAAAAGAAACAAAAAACAAGCACCTCCCCCCCTCAAAAAAACAAGGCGATGCCAAAAAGAAAGAAAAGCATAATGAAGTATTTCAGAATATTTCATTACACAAATATAATATAATTATAATACAAGATTATCTATGCATAAAAAAATAATTGAGAACTAAGCGACAACAAACAATGTTTGTTGGTTTTTTTTAAAGTAGTATTCTATTTTATTTTAAGTTCTCTTCCCTTTCTCTATTCTATGGTACTGCTAGAACTCAGATGACAAACTTCTTCTCCTCCTTGGCAAGGTCTCTGGTATGAAGCTTTTATGGGTAGCACATGCTGGGCCCTTATATTGGTCTCAAGATTGCTACCTGGCTCCCATCATCTATATCTTACTTTGGCATGTAATTCTGGCATTTAGTGAGATCTCCCCATCTCCTCTTAGTTCTGGGTCCTGGTGTCCAGGGGCTTCTCTAGATGGGCTTATTAACGGTAATAGAAAGCCTATCCTGCCCAATATTATTTTTGTATTTTCTATGTACAATAGTCTTTCGAATTTTCTCAGATAGTTGCAGGTGCTATGCATTTCGTGATGTTCTCTTAAGTTTCTTGAGAGATTTAAAATAATATCCTCCTTGGGCAGAGGTAGAGAACAATCCATATGACATCACGTTAGGTCACCTTGAAATGGCATCTTTAGAACAAAATTAGGCAGTTTCTTATAATTCTGTTTAAACATTTTCCTATACCTTTCTCTGAGTTTTTAACATATCTTTTATATTCTCTGAAGGTTTTAAGGTTGCCTTTATCCTAATCTTTTTAGAGAGTTTTAATTCTTGATTCTCTTTTTTCCTAGAGTCCATTTACAACCTCCCCTCAAGGAACATCATAATCTTTGCAAATATGCTTGCTGTTTTTTCCTGACATGTTAGAAGTTTTGGTAAATATATAAATTAGCTCTTTCTGGAATCAAATTCAAGCTAGTTAAAATGGCAGAGAGTATTTACTGGCTCATATAAATGAAAATTGACATATAAATTTGCTTCAGGGTTGGTTTGAGTCAGTGTTCAATCATGAAAGATTCAATTTCCTTTTATCTCATCTCTCTTGCAGATTCGGCTTTTCCTTAAGCCTGGTTCTGCTTTGTGGTCTGCTTTGTTGGTTGTGTCCACTCCCACGTGATGTACTTCTCCATGAGCATCTATGGAAGAAGAGGGGATCATCTCCAAGAGTGTTCCCAGAAGAGGGAGGACATTTTTTCTCCAGAAACCACAAGAAATCCTTTCCTTTGATTTCATTAGCCTGACATCAGTCATCCTGGAACAACTGTCTGTGACTAGGGGGATTACGATCACTAGTTTGGGCTTTAGCCACTTACCCCTCTGCTAGTGTGAGATTCTCAGAGGAGGTGAAGATATCTGAATGAAAATTTTGGTAGGACTAAGAAAAGGGAGTGTAATGTTGGAGAAACCACAATGTCCAGTATATCTAACTACTCAGAAGAGAATAAGTATCATATAAGTGAAGAAAAACATACTAAGTATTGACATATAGTAGGCCTTTTTCCAGGCAATACATGTGTTGCTGACACTGTTGGGGAGTATCTGCCCAGACTATTGCCTCCTTTCTTTGAGAATTTTCTTGACCTCAGGAATGGGCTCTGATAGCCTGTTTGTTAGACAAAGGTGATTTGATCAGGAATAGACACCTAGTTCAGATTACGTCAATTGTCTTACTTCTCTAGTAATTTTATAGTGGCATTCTAACTAGTTAGTCTCTTCTGGTCTGTGGGAACAAACATATAACACTGGAAGCTGTGGAATAGCTCTTATTGTATGTGCCTAGACAAACAAAGAAAGCCAGTTTGGAAAGAGAGAGGAGAAAAAAGTAGATTATGAGCAGAGAGAAGGAGCATTAAGGTAGTTGTTTCACTCTAGAGAGAGAAAAGCTTCCTTGGTTCCTGATGACTTTCACATTCATGGTTCAGGTCCTCTTTAAGCTCATTATCTGTGTAACAGGTTATGAAAATAGAACCAAAGACAAAGGACACTATGATAGACTCCAAGAAACATTCCCTCCTCCCACTCAATGCCCCAGATACTATAGTGGAGTGCTGGACCACCTGTGCATGACTTGCTATGGGACGATTCTGCCAGCTTGATCGTGTACTCTAGTTGGCATAGGAGGAAAAACAAGAGTGGTCTGCTTTGATTTCTTTGTGTGAACTTTCTGTGATATTCTCTGTTTCTTCCTCATGGAAATAGAAGAATGCTTTACCTTCACCTCAAGCCAATGAGTGAAGACTGTGATAGGATTTTGATATCGCTGTCCTGGAAATTGAGAGTGATAGACAATGGTGTTTGACTTAAGTCTGAGAAGTCTAAAGTCAAGAGGTGTAAAGAGAATCTACGGGGGTAGTATGCAGTTCCACTCAAATTGGCTCGTGGGGACAAAATGATACCCCTTCCAAAACTGAATTGACCTGGGTCATCTTAAAAGGAAATCTTTTCCAAAAGGACAGCCTCAGGTTACCATACATGAAGAAACAGTGAATTGCTGAATGTGAAGAAAAGAGCTACCTAGAGGAGGGCATTGCCAAGGGCAGGAAAACTTCATTGGTGACCTTGAGTGAGAATCTCCAGAGAATCAACAAAAGTATAAAACAGAGGAAAAGTCGGCAATGCTTCAGTCCAGTGGGTACCGAGGCCAGATTACATTGTACTGGCCATGGAACCTGGCCCCTTTCCTTTACTCTGTTGCTTCCTAGGCTGACTTCCCAGAGGTCAGAACTGTGGCTTACATAAGGGGAGAGGAGGCAGAGAAGGAAATGCTTAATAAGCCAACCATGCCCCTCTCTCGTCCTTTCCCTGGGCCTTCATTCTGGGAATGGGAGAAGCCTGACATCAAGTAAGAGTTTAGATATTTTACTTCTTTACTAGACTAGACTCCAGTTTTGCAATTATTAGACTAGAGTGGAACTTGTAATGCCAAAACATCATCTAAGAGTGAGCACAAAGGCTGTAGACCTACTAAAGTTTTATTTTTAACAGTGAGAAATAATACATTTATTTTCTTTTCACATTTTATTACTGACTGAGGTGTCATATAATTATTTTAATGACTCCGCCAGGTAGATACCTCAGTAGGAATCCTTTTCTCCACTCTAATTGAGAAAACTGAGGTTCAAAGAGCCTCATGGAAGGGGAACGACTCATGAAATGGACTTTAAAAAGATGGATAGGTTTTCAGTAAGCAGAGATGAAAGAAAGAGGATTCTAGGAGAGAAAACAAAAAAGAAACTGACACTGGATACAGTGTATTCCAAGAACTGTGGCAGTCTAATTTGGGTACAACAAAAGATCTGGGCAGGGTTAGGGTAAGATAAGTTAGGGTAAGATAAGAAACATTTTAGAGTAATAGAGCCCCAGTTCTTTAACATCACTTTTACCTCCTCGTCCCTCCTCTACAACTGCCTCCTTCTTATTCTCTAAAGAAAAATGAAGGTATCCTTGATTATATGTGAGAATGTAAAATTTGCAAAGTAGGGATTATGTGCTAAAATCCCACAAGGTATAGTAGAAAATCGAGAGAGCTTTTGAGCTAGGTAGATTTAGTTTCAAACCCGTAACTATGGTGAGAACATACTATTTTTAAACTCGATTTCCTTATCTATAGAGTAGGGACGTTGCTCCAAAAGACTTTGGTGAGAGATAACTACAATAAGATGAAAATGAAGAAGATACAAACGATTGTGTGACGTTAAGTAAATCACAGATGTCTTAGGTCTCATCCCTTAAAATACTCATCCCATTGTGTTGTCAATGACACTTCATGTTAACACTTGAAGTATATCACAGTCAAGATTTTTTTTAAACAATAGCAAGGTATTGTTTTCATATAAACACTCAGCATCAAGCCTAACTTTTTATGTGTCCAAAATTAAAACTTTGTTTTAGTTATTTAAGAAAGGTCCTTTTGATGAGATCAAGAAGGACATTTAAACTGAAACTTACATATGTTAGCCCTGAAAATTTCTAATGGCCTTATTTAAAATGAATAGAAAAGTACTTAAGGAAGGTAGCAGTTGTAGGCTTCCTTTTCTTAGGAAATCAATACTCATAAAACTCAAGGTTGGAATTGAGAATTAAAAACCACTGTGAGTTTATTTTAAAACATGTCTGTCATCTTTATTTCCCTTTGGATAACGTAGTGTTTATACCCTGAGGTCTATTTATATGGCTGTAACTCTTTCACTGACTTTGAAGTGAACTTCGTAGGGTGCTAGAATCAGAACATTAGGGCTCAGAGATCGAGAGGCCCAACCCCTGCATTTAAAAAGAGCACATTGAGGTCAGAGAGGAAAGCAAATTGCCTGGACTCCTCCTCTGTTTCTTCTCAGATGTAAAATGGAACCTCCTGTTGCTTTTAACGACAAGGCTCAACTCCGAAGGACAGGAACTGTCCTTTCCCTGCTCCTCCCTACCACACTTGATCTCTCAGTAAAACTAGACAATGCCTGGCACTTAGTAGGCTCTCTAAATAGAGTTCTTGGGGGGGTGGGGGTGGGAAGAAGAGTTGTATTTAACTCAGAACAGAGCCTGATTAGAAACTCTCTGGCATTCTTGGTGTGGCTTAGGTGAATCACTAATAACTGATTAAAGAAAAAAAAAAATGCCTGCTGTGGCTTGGTGTGGCTTAGGTGAATCACTAATAAGTGATTAAAGAAAAAAAAATGCCTCACGGGTACATGCTTCATGGAGTTGCCTGTGTGGGAAATATTTCCAGAGCTGATCAATGCCTGCGATTTAAAGATTTCTACTCTTATAACTTCTCACCTGCGGATTTATTTAAAACCACGTTTTCCTCTGTCCAGGGCATCTTACTACATTCAGCACCTTTCATCTGACTGGCAAGCACACACATTTGTTACCAAAGCTCGTTGTCAGAGGCGATGGGAAGACTGCCTATTTCTTTGAAGTGAACCCTCAGGGTCCCAGAAAACAAATTTCATTTATGCTTATGTTTTAAGGCTGGCTGTCCCAAACAAAGTTTTACTATTTACAGAAAAAATCAGTTTATTTATTTTGGTATGATTCAGATACAAACAAAGACTGATTTTATTTGCATAGTTATGTTTTAGGCTATGTGGTTTGGAGAATGATGCATAGACAATGAAAAATAAAAGGTTGAATAGAACTAACCAACTTTGAAGGTTTATAAATTCGGAAGTTTTTGTCTGGAGAGGATATAGCTAAACCTGTCATAGCAATAAGCTTCCTGTTTGTTCTGTGTGGGAGAGACCAGCTGTGCCTCTCTTTACTGGGGTGAGCAAAATAGCAATTAGATATAAAGGGTAGCAATAAGGCATTTTTATTAGAACCAGATAAGTCTCTGGACTTCCTATAATAAGAGGAAGACACCTCTATGGGGTCCATTTCACTTGTTTTTAAATCCTAGCTACGAAGGCCAGTTCTGCTGTTCATTCTGCCTTGTTTACGGATGACCGAGAGCCCTGGTTCTCAAACTGAGCCCAGATACCAGGTGCCCCTAGGAGCCAACTCTCAGCAACACCAAAGGAAAAACTGTCAAAGGAAAGCACATCGCCATCTGTTGGAAATCATGCCAACTACTATATTAAGTTCTTTGGACTTAGCAACTTAATAAACGGAACTGTTAGGTATTTCTTTTGGCCACGAGGTACTGTGAAAAATTTACTGAGACCTCAGGGAACCATCAACCAAGAAAGTTTAAGAATCTCTGAACAAGTTATTAAGAGATGTCAGAAAGATCACAATTCACAAAGAAGTTAACAAAAAATAAATAAATTGAAAACATTCCACCTGTTTATTGCTTGCAGACTTCCCCATTCTCTTCTCAGCTATGTAAACAAAAGCAGATATCTATGGTCAGCAACCAAGCTCCAACTTCCTTGCCTGTGATTAGTTTATTGACACTTTGCTGGTTATGAACCTTTTCTATATATATCTTCCTATCTATATCTATAAATAGATGATATTTATCTGTACATGCATATATAGATATTTTCCCTAGAGACATCTGAAAAATTATTTTTAAAAAGCTAGAGACATGGCTTTTATGTCACAGAATGTGCTAGAGTGGAAGCTGTGGAGTTCTCAAACTCCTAATTGAGGGCCATGGGGAGAAGTGTTGATATGAAATCGATCTCATCCTAGGTGACCTCTAAAACAAAGAAAATAATGCGGATGTTATTGAGGGGTTTTTTTTGTTTATAAAATATTCTAAGATGCTCAGATGAAAGGTGTGTGACTCACAGGAAACACCAAGTATGAGATAAACCATCCCACGTATTTATAGCTAATCCCTTTTAATGTGACGGAAACTTGACTTTTGAAAACTCCCATTATAAGAGTCCTATTCTTATTAGCTGTGCCTTTTCTCTGAAATTCATTTTGTTTTCTTTCCCCTTTACCATGTCTTCAAATTAGTTGAAGTCATTGAGCAATTACTTAAGGGAGACCTGCACAAACGTAATTTCTTTTCAACCAGGTAAAGGTCATGCGTGTGTGTTTAAATGTGTATACCCCTACCCTTTCAGTATTTTTCCATCAAGGAAATAGTCGTTAGGAAAATGTCTGATTGTTTAATCTCACCATTACCAACAAAAATAGTTCTATTTTGGTTTGCAACACTCTTATGTTAGAATGTTTTCTAGGTTGTATGTATATGGTAACTCTAAGTGATCAAAGTAAATCTGTCTACCTAATTCACACAAGCCTTTATAATAATGCTTTCATAATGTGTTCATGCTCAGGTGATATTCACCCACTAAGTCTTTATGTGAGGGAACTTCGAATTGTAGATTTCATAAACAACACTTTTCCTGGTGAAGAAAATAAAACAATCCTTAATTCTAACACACAGACATAAACACTATCGAATTGTTGGTTTGCTTCAGTCCAGCCTTTCATCTACGTTTTTATGTTATCTACATTTTTTGGCTTTATTCGTTTCATTTTGTGTCAGTTTCTATGAGTAATTTAGATTATCATTCACTCCAATTAAGTTTATCATGTAATACTTAATATCTTTCCTTTGCACAAGCTATTTAGAAAAGCTAATTTAAGATTATTTTAAATACACATAAATTGAAATTGTGAGGTATAGATTTAAAACACATTATTTTCAAAATTTCCAATTGAAATGTTACAAAATTTTAGTTTATTGACTCACTCTGTAATTAATGCAAAATCTCATTCCATTAGCTCTTCATATTGCTAAACCTTAAAATAGATTTTGGGCAAAAAAAATTTGATCAGATGTTTGAATTGGAGTAAGTAGTATTGATGCTTTCCCATTGGATACCTATGCTCTTATCAAGCAAGCTCTTGAAATCTCAATTCATAAAGCCATCTGGGTTTCATCTGGGACAAGTAGTAATTTCCCCATTCTCAACCACTTAAAAATATTATAAGTGCCTCTGACTGAATCATAACATGCATTCATTCCATTGTTTGCACATAGAATTAATACATATTATATTAGTTAAGGGATAATCCTAGATAAAATTCATGAAGTTAGATTGTGTTCTACTCAAAATCGTTTCTGTTTTCAGCCTCTTTCTTCTCTTCCTGTGCCCAAAATCCGTGATCAAAATCTGATATTACTGCTTGTAGCCTGAGGAACGTGTCTCTCATGCCCCATTCCACTCTCCTCCCAGGCAAGGCTTGTGCTTTGGACTTTTTCTGAACATCATTCCTTGTCTCTATAATAACCAGCTAGCCAGTCGAGGATGGGGAGTCTCCTGGTGGCTAAAGGTCTTTTCAGAAGACTGTATTGCTAATCTTATTGCATTTTGCTAAATGCAAATCATTGATAAATGCTTTAGGAGACATGATTCGAGATTGTGTTCCCATATAATTAATGTACCTTAATTAAAACCTTAATCCCTAAAAGGGACTGTTTGAGATATAAACTCTAGGCAATAAGGAGAGTAGTGTTAAGTATTTTTCAAGGGTAGTCGGGGGAAAGAAAGCCACATCCATGTAATACTGGGTTTCCAATGTGGCTGTTTTGGGTCTGATTCTCAGAGAAGAACTTAAGAATATGTGAGCAAGAGATTTGTTAAGGCAGTACTCCCAGGAGAAGCCAGTAGAGGCATAAGGGAAGCCTCATGCGGAAAGTCGAGAAGCTAAGCAATTGAATAGTTTTAGGTCGAGTCCCAGCTTCAGCCTGATTCTACGGGGAACTGTGCAGAGGACATTACATTTTAAAGTTTGTTTTGTCTTCAAGGAAAGGAGCTGGGCTTTCACTCTTCTACACCAGTCAATCATTGGCCACAGGCTGTGGGGAGGGAGGTAGGTGGTGGAATAAGATCCCTGGCATTTCCATCTCTTTGTAGGTGCAGCCAAAGGGGCCCAGCAACCTAAGGACAGTCATCTAAAGATTGCAGCTGTCAGCTAACAAATGTACAGCATATCGAGGCTGAGCAACTCATAAGGAAGCACAGGACTCAAGGAAGAGTCAAGTGGATGTGGATGAAGCACGGTCAGTATCTACTGTAATGACTTGAATATGAGAGGGAGCACATGAGTGAACAGTGTCTATGCAGCCAGATTAGGAGCAGTAGAGCCTCCTTCCCAGGGTTAATTGCAATACCAGGTTAAGATATGTTCTAATACAAGAACTTCAAATCTTCCTGTACATTTTCCCAGTCAATAGAACCTTTGAAAATGAAACCAACTCTCTGACTATAGTTAGTTTTGCTTGCTTTTTAGCTTCATGTAAATGAATCTTACAGTTTGTACTCTTTTGTGTCGGCTGTCTTATTCAGATTTTTGTGAGATTCATCCATGTTGTAGCATTTAGCAATAGTTCATTCTTTTTTCATTGCTCTGGAGTGTTCCATTATATGGCTGTTTCACAAATTTTTTTTTTTTTTTTACTGCTGATGGGCATTTGGGTTGTTTCCAGTTTGGAGCTATTATGAATAATGCTGTTATAAATTTCTTATAAGTGTATTTTGAGGCCCAAATGTTTGCATATCTGAGAGTTATAATGGATAAATACTCAAGAGTAGAATTGATTGCAAAGACTATGCATATATTAAGCTTTCATGGATATTGCCATATGGTTTTCCAAAGTGATTGTGTCATTTTAACCCTCACTAGCAATATGTGAGCATTTTAGTTGCTCTACATTTTCAATAATACTTGGTAGTCTCAGTCTGTAACTTTTAGCTGTTCTGAGTGTGTAGGTTGTATTTTAAAACTGTTATTAAAGTGGAAACTCACAAACAAAAATTTAAGGAAACTTTCTTTGAATCTAGCAACCTCATTTTGAGAAATGCTGATATTGGGGAATAAGTACTCTTCCCATACATAAAAAGGGTGCTGAATATTATTATTTATTTATTCAAATGATAAACTTGATTTTCATTTTTAAGTCATTTGGTTCTGAATCAACAAAATCTCTCTCATATATATTGTGCATTCCTAGACATCAAGTGCTATGTCTGTTTGAATTTGCTTTATACAGAGCAAAGCTTAATGCTATCAACTGCTGAATATATATCTTTTACAAAAAGTATTTTATGTTGGCTAGTCTTCAGCCTAGAACTTTCTAGCTCCAATTTAAGATTGAAGCATCCTGGCAGAAGTATGTAGAAATATTTTGACATCTGTGTGAATGTAAAGAATTGAAAATGAGTCGTTTTAGTGCCAACTGGGGAAAAAACACATTCTCAGTGAAGAAGTATAAGACTATAAAAAAGTGGCAATTTTCTATGCACCGAAACCTGATAGCAAGCAGGAGGGAGGTGACTGGCTGATCCTAGACTATAATTTGAGAAAGCTTTAAGCACTATGCCTGACCTTAAATATTAATGTCACTACATATCATTTTACTAGCATGGCTTTGTCTTTTTAAGTAATTTAAGTATTTTTAATTTAAGTAATCAGGCTACAGAATTAGAGAACATTGCAGGAGGGTCCAAATATATATATTAGCCTTTGATAGCAGATTTGTTTAACTACATGATTTGTATGTAATTTTTCTCCTTACAACTAAAAAAAAGTCTTGGAAAATAAAAGATAATGCTTTTTATTAAATAGTATCTCAGAATATTGTACAGTCATGTGCAATTTAATGATGGGTATATGTTCTGAGCAATGCAGTGTTAGGGGATTTTGCTGTATGACATCATAGAGTGCTCTTACACAAACTTAGATGGTATAAGCTTACTACACACCTAGCCTATATGGTATAGCTAGCCTATTGCTCCTAGGCTACAAACCTGTACGGCATGTTGCTGTACTGAATACTGTAGGCAATTATAACACGATGATATTTGTGTATCTAACCCTATCTAAACATAGAAAAGATACAGTAAAAATACAGCATAAAAGGTAGAAAATAGCACACCTGTATAGGGCACTTAACATGAATGGAGCTCACAGGACTGGAAGTTGCAGTAAGTGAGTGGTGAGTGAATGTGAAGGCCTAAGACATTACTGTCCACTACTGTAGACTTTATACCTGCTATTCACTTAGGCTACACTAGATTTATTTTTTAAAACTGTCTTTATTCAATAATAAATTAAACTTAGCTTATTGTAATTTTTTTACTTTACCAACTGAAACATTTTTAACTTTTTCACCCTTGTAATAATGCTTAACTTAAAACACAATCACATTGTACAGCTGCACAAAAATATTTTTCTTTATATTCTCATTCTATATTAATAGCTGCGAATAATGCATCATGCTATAATGTTGCAATGGCTGAATGATACTATGGTTATGATGTTATGATGGCTATAACTTTAGGACAGCTTAGACCTTGCAAGAGTTACTACATACCAGGGCTAGACGTAGTCACTAGGCAATAGAAAATTTTCAGCTCCATTATAACCTTATGGGACCACCCTTATATATGCAGTTCTTCACTGATAGTCACATCATCATGCACTATGTGACTATATATAACTCTATAAAGTATCTGCCCTCAGTCCTTATCAGTTAACACTTTCCTTAGCAGTTAATGCTTTATCAGAGATTTATAAAATCAGCCACAAAATAAATCACTGGGAAAGGGATAAAGGTATCTAAAGAGAAAAGAGAGCTGCTCATAAATCACAAAAAAGAAAAAAGAATAAGTTCTCCACTATCTTGCCAAAGCCTTGTCCTACTCATTTTAAGATGAGTGCAAACCATAAGGCTTCTATCTGGAGGGCTCCGTGACATCAGTGGTCTGGTAAGGTGTATTTCTAATACCTAATTTATAGAATCACACAGTGATTAAACAGGGAAAGAATCTTGGCTATTTTGTAGCTACATTCTCTTTCCCAAATAGGAGACTTAGGGCTCAGAAAAAGAGTCAAAAACAACCTCAGTGGAAAAACAAACCAAAAAACCCCCACAACCTCAACGTCACACAAAGTTTTCCATCATTCTAAAGTTTTATTTACTTCAAAGAATCCCCTCTCCCTTTTCTCTCTCTCTAGTCTCACCAATTTCTATTGTTTTTAATTCACAAAAATATCAGAATTCTATTCCTTGAATCTTTGCATTTTTTGATTTCTATGCCCTTGTTCATGCAGTCTTTCCACTTACAGACAACTAGGTGAGGCAATGGGGGTTATCAAGACATTGCTGCTCCCATGTGAGAGACACTTTCTAGCTGGGAGACATATGTAAACACAGCATAATTATTCTAGTGTACAATACAATACAATGTATTTATGAATATTATGAACCAAAACATGCTCTAGCTCCCCTTCTGTGCCTACTGTATTGCAGAAATTCTATTGAAATGATAGAAAATATTCTAATAGATAATAAATCAATAATAACGCTAAGTGAAAGCAATGAACTCAGAAGATCAGTTTTGTGGAATTCTTTGATGGTAAAGAGCAGATAGAATGACCTTGGAGTAATCAGGAGAGAACTGCAATATAAAGGCTGTTACTAAAATAGGCAATTAATTAAAGACTTCATTTGAATAATAGGCCAGCTGGCCTACTCTTCACCTCTACCCTCCACCTTTTGTGCAAAAGCAGTTGGCAGCAGCAGTGTTTGCCCCAGGATAAAGTCTGGAGGATTGTTTATGCATATGAGGTGAGTTACCGCCCTTGTAGAATCCTATATATGAGGTTGGGGCTGGAGATGAGGGGAAGCAGAGCCTGAGATAACCTGAAACTACCAAATCCACAGTAAAGAAGGGGAAAGGAAGGAAAACCACTGAAATTCTGGTCCACAGAACAAATTTTGGAGTAGGACACCCCGAAATGAGAGTTCTGACACAGGATACTCCTAGAGCAGGCAGTGTACTATATAAGATACAGCAACTAACAGAGCTGAGGAGCATTCAGACCCTAAATGAAAGTTATTTGTTCACCTTGCAAATTTTCCCAGCTTGATCCTCTTCCCAAACAGTCAAGGCAGTCTTCTATATTCAGAATTTAAAGTCACTTACATTAAAGGAGGTTCTCATTTGATTTGATGAAATACATTCCAACCATCCTTTTTGGTAAAGATGCTCAACCATAAATATAAATAGCAACCCCAAACTATAAACTAATTGAAGGAACTTAACCATGAAAGTGAGTCATTCAAAATATAGAAAGGATCCAAAAAGTTTCGGAGTAACATGAATAAAAAAACACTACCCACATTTAGACACACCCTAATGTAATTTCAGAATGCCAAACATAAAGATAAAATCTTAAAAGTTTCTCAAGAGGAAAAATCAGATTAGCTAAAGGAGTTCTCCTCCCAATTAAAATCAGTAATACTAGATACAAGTTGGCAACGGAGAAATATTATCAACATGTTGAAAGAAAAAAAATTATTAACCTGAGTTCTTTATCCAGCCAAACTCACTCATGTGGGAGGGCAAGAAAAGATTTGCATTTTTAGATATGCAAAGACTCAGAAAGTTTACTACCTATGAATCATTTCTAAAAACATTACCAAAGAACACAGTTCAGCAAGACAGAAAATAAATCTAAGATGAAGAAGCGAGACATAGGAACAATGGTGGGCAAATAAACCAGTAAAATGAAACAGTCAAAACATACTGTAGAGAAAAAAAATCCTGAAATTAAAATAACAGATTGTTTCACCATGTCAGGTGAGTGAAGACTGGGGAAGGGGATAGATGGATGAATTTGTTTCAAGCTAGATGTAGACAATAAACATTATTCATCTGTTACATTAATTATTAGCATAATTAATCTTTAATAAGGCAGAAAATGATGCATAAACAAAGAGCTGTGAAACCCAGAGGATTCAGGGAAGTCATTTAGAGGAGGAGGCCTTGAATTTAGTCCTAAAGGAAGAGATGTTTGTGAAGTAACAAAGGTGGGGTAAAGGGAAGTGTCCTCATGTGCAAAGGACGCATTATAAAAGGGCTTGCAGTTATTCAAGATAGAATAAGAAGTCCAGTGGTGGCTGCAGGGTTCATGGCTTGATGTATCTAGAAAATAAGGTTTTTAAATTTCTTTCTTCCCTAAAGGGCGAGATGATGATCTAATCGATTTTCTTATCATATTTTCTTAATTACCTACTCCTATCATCCAATTGCTTCATGACTAATTATTTACACTGGAAAACAAGGCTCGGCACATTACAACCTGCTAGAAATTTCATGTTCTTTCTGAATTAATAATCTCTTTGCTTCCAAAATAATTATATATATATTATACAAGCAATCTAATGAGTCATATGTTAACTACACTTTTAAAACTAGGTGGTAATGGAATCATAAATAAATGTTTACAATATTTCAAACTCTCAGGAAAGACTATGGAATAGATTGCACTGATGATCCCCATAACAGATTGCTGTGAAATAAATGTGAGCAATAAGCAACTCACTTAGAGGCAAAACCAGCGTCACTATAGACCAACATGACCAAAAAGCAACAGCAAACGCCCTCGGACATTCAATACAGATTTCATGTTCTTACTAGAAGTTTGCTTTGAAGGGAAGTGACTCATCCTAATCAGCAAACTATTCTATTTTTTAATGTTTCATTACTTAAGATTATTTGTGGATGTAAATAAGCCAACATTGTGCATGGCAACATAGACAAACAATCAAGAATGGCTATCATGTTCCTTTTAGAGTCCACTCAGAACCAGAAGATTGCTAATCTTTTTTGTAACAACACGGAGTCAAAAGTTGTAATCATCATATAAAAAATTTTTTTGTTGTTAAAATGGAAGTTAGAACAAAGAGAATACATACAAAGTACTAAATTTGTAAATATATTTACATAGTAGCTATGGAGGTGAACAGAAAGAGTAAGACATTTATCAAGTTTTATAATGATAATAAAAAAAAGGCAAAATGATGAGTGTTAAAAGTGCCAAATTAAGCTAATCATTTCTTGAGGATAAGTCAGAGGAAAGTGGATTTGGGGGAAAATAAATCTTTCTCTTATACTGAGAGTACAGAAAACAATTGGATTCCTTCTATAGAGATGTTCTAATCAAATATATTTCTTGAAAAACATACTCAATATGAATATAGTATAAATTCATATAATACTATAGCTTCACTGACATCTATATTGTATGAACCTTTTCAAATCACATGTATATTTAATTTAAATTTACATCCTATCTTCTTTAAAAAAGATTTGTGAAGCTTGTCAAATCAGTTACAGTTAGCACCAACTTTCTGTTTCTGGGGATTGATGAATTAATTTGTGGCTTATGCAGACATTTGCCTCCCATTTTTTTCCCCTGTATCTTCCCTTTAAGCAATCATCTAAGTATTAGCATTTCACTGAAGGTGGGGAGTTTTAGGGATAAGAGATGAAACTTAAATCAGTCAATTATGCCACTGGAGTACTTCTAATACAAGGTTTATATACATATATATTTATAAAGAGAGTTTGGGTTAAAAATTCATTAAGTAAGGAAAGAAAATTGGAACCAAACTCTAGAGTTGATTTAAATCACGCATGTGCTATT
>NW_006442484.1:50371042-50372351 GCF_000325575.1 Pteropus alecto
AACATATAGAAGATTACACTCTTAGAATATTTCTTACTTGATATGTGTTTCATTGTTATATACATTTCAAATTCAATTCCATAGAATACATTTGCAGATATAAATGAGTTGAGCAGAAGGTGCTATGAGAACATTTCACAGAACAACCAAAAATTCAATAAAAAAAAGTCTTACTTGCCTTTTTACCTCATATCAGAACTTAGATTTTATTCTTATTGCAAATTTTAATTGGAAGAGACTGTGGTCATGCCCCTTGCACAAAGACTTGGTATGTACTCTGAGATTCTTCCAGAATTAAGATAAATTTGAAGAAACTCAATCACAACCTTACAGGCTTTAGAGTAAGCCCTTCTTGGAATTTCTCTGGGGAACTCAAATTTTCTAGTTGTGCCCCAGAGTTGTAAGAAACCATCTGAGACGGTCTAAGCAGGAAGGGGTGATAGGGAAGATGGACCCAAGCACCAGAAGAAGGCCAGGTTGGGGTTGGAAGAAGCTTCTGAGCACCACAAATTAGAATTCTCATGGGTCCCCAGAGGTCGGAATTAGGCTGGCAGCAGCCACTGGCTGAATTTACCTCATCCCCCACTAGCTGTACCTGAGTACCCTTTAAAATGTTAACATATATTTTAAAGTAAAGTGCTTCATCATCTCAGGAGTGCAGTCTTTTCCTGTATCCTTCATTCATTTAAAATAGTCTGTAGATAAAGATACTACACAAAATACTTTTCCTGACATCTGTAAAATGAATGAAGGGGTTTAAGAGTCAAAATTTTGGTAGACATTAATCACATGATGTTACAAGGCACTGACCTTAGGTGACTTACAAAACCTTGACTTGAAAAATTATAAATCTAAAATCTTGGGGCTAATTGAGGTTGAATGCTTTCTATCTAGCATTTGATGACATGATTAAATGAACAAAACTGGAGATGTTATAATAACTGGAAGTTATTCATTGCTATTTTGTTTTCTTCAGGATGTTTTGTCTATTTAAGTTTCTCTTTTGCAAGGCACTTAAAAAAGTAAGACTGGGCAGGACTTTGAAAGAATTTGTTCCTTCAAGTCTTCTCTGACTTATTACCAAAATATATTTCACATATTACTTGATTACATTTTTGTAGTATGAATGCCATCTACATTTTGAACATTTCTTCTGAGTAGAAGGCGAAATTTCTTACAGTTTAAGGAGCTTTATCTTCTGTCCTGTTAATTGTCTCTTTCTCTCATATTCGTTCATTCATTCATACTGTTTTAATTATGTGCCAGTAAAATTGAGGATATGTTCCATTTGTTGTCCATATCTTAGGGA
>NW_006442484.1:50372361-50383426 GCF_000325575.1 Pteropus alecto
GCTAAAAAAATTAAAAAATAATAGCTGTTATCAAGGATAGTACCAGAAAACAAAGATTCTCCTGATTTTTTCAATTATTATTATATCTTGTATGAATTACATTGCATATATCAGTAAGTTTATTGAACAGTCCTTTGTGTACCTGCAGTCTTCCCTGTAATATTGCTCTTGTAGGTAAATATAAGAGTTACAAAGTATTCTTTTGCATTTCACAGATAAGGTAAATTCAGTATGCCTATGAAAATAATGATCTCATTCAAAGTAGGTTGTCCTTAATTAAAAGACAAAACATGTTTTTTTAAAAAACTATTCTATTTCAATTTCTTTGATTTAAGGGAGACTGTGAAAATGACCTTTTCATACATGAAAATTAAGACCGTTTATAAAGAGTATTATTTAAAAATTATCTTTGTTATTCTGGAAGCTAATTTTTTATTTTAAAATTAATACCTGCCCATTGCATAAAATAGAAAGAAAAACATAAAGAGCAAAGATATGACCTGTAATCCCACAACCAAGAGATAATCCTTAGTAGCATCTCATAACAGGTTTTTTCAGTTTTTTCACATCACACACAAAAGTATAAGTATGTGTATATGTATATGTCAGCATGTGTTTATGTATGAGCAGGTGTTTATGTGTGTGTGTCCACATACATATGTAATGACATTATACTAGACATACTGTTTAATAACCTACTTTTTTAAAACTTAATTGTACTTAACGCACTGTGAAAAAAATTTTTAATTATTTGAAAACTATACCAACAACCAAGGGTGAGATTTTAGAAGTTATTCCAAATCCAAACCCAATAAAATGCCATTATAAAACCTTTTTTTCATATTGTAAAAAGTTGGTAAAATGTGAAGAAACTTACAAATGAATTATTTATTCAAATATTTGTTTATTTACATTGTTAAGAAAGAGAAGCACACTCATGATATTCCTAAAGACTGGACTACTCTTCAAGAATCCAGAGAAGTAATTCCAGCACAGAAAATATATATTTAATCTGAAATTAATTGCCTACATTTTATCCTCCTCAATTAAAAAAAGTATGTATATTTACAAATTCTCCCTCTCTCTTTTCTGTATCTTCGTATTGTTAACTTCTCTCTTGACTGGCTACCTCCTTGCAGCCCAGGACATACTGAAGTTTAGCTCATCTATAAAACAAATCTAAATATCTCTACTTCTCTGTCTCTGTCTCTGTCTCTGTCTCTGTCTCTGTCTCTCTCTCTCTCCCTTCTCTCTCTCACTCACTCTTGTTCTCTCTCGCTCTCTACTGTAAAGTTCTGTGTATGAAGAAGACTTTCTTTTAATTGTCAAGATTTCTTTTAAGAGGTAGTCTAAACTTTTATTTTCACTTGCTCATTTCCCATTCCCTTCCCTCATCCTAGTTACTAAAATTCAACACATACTTTTTAATGATCACAGTTACATTTTCTACAGGTTTACTTTTGTCGCTGTTGTTTGATTTTTAGTGCTGATTACAACATTTCTAAAGAAATCTTCTTTAACCTTGATTTCCATGTTAACATTCTTTTCTGGTTTGCCTACCTCTCTGACCTTCTACGCCATTCTAACCAAACCCCTGCTCTATATCTTATCCTCACATTTGCTCTTAGTGAGTGATACCTCTATATACTAAACTGCTGAAACTGAAATCTTGGATCCATCATTCTTCCATCTCTCTCTTTTCTTACCATCATCCAATTCCATTACATAACTATGTTCTGTCCATCTCCTTCTCTTCATCTTCACTGCTGCTACCTTAACTAAGGCTTCTGTCATCTCTCGAGTAGATTATTATAACATCATCAGATGTTCATGTCTCTGGTTTTGACCCCTTCCAATCTGTCCTTCACCTAGGCAACACAGCGACTATTCTAGGACTTAAATCTGATTATGATGCTCTTTTACTTAAATCTCTGTAGTGCTACTCATTGCCTTTGCAGTAAATGCTACATTTCTTTGCATGGTATGTAATGTTGTCATGCCTGTCTTCCTCTCAGGTGTTGACTGAAGCCAGCTGAGCTCAAGTGTTGACTGAAGCCAGCTGAGTGTGACTACCATGTACACCCTGTGTCAGAGGCAATAGAGCCTGTTGCTCTGTGAAAAATCACTGCATGTTTACAGAAGGTAGCTCTATGTCAGTGGAGTTGATGACAACCTTGAGAACTCAGCTTTGTCAGACTTTCTACTTTATTAAGAAAAATGGGATGTCTTTATTTTTATATATTTTAAAATGTCATCCCAATTTTAAAAAAATATTGTGTAGGAAAATAAAAAATGTCTGTGGCCCAGAGTCAGCCCTTACCCTTCAATATAGGTCCTCTATTTCCTATGACTACTTTCTATGATAGCATTTCTAGCTCTGTGCTTATGTAGGATTCTTTCTTCTTCTCTTAATGTTAAGTTCTTTGAAGATTGGGGCCTTATTATGTTCATGTTTATATCCCAATGTTTGGCATAGAATAGAATGCTCAATAAATATTTGGTAGATGAGTGAATAATATTTATTAAAATATTTCATAAATTATTATACTTTTATGTAACCTCACTAATTTCAATTTCTATATTTCATGTAATAATTATTTCCCCCAAATAAAATGCAGGAAGAGCTAAAATTAAACTATGGAAATGGGTAAATGTGAAAGTTACCAAAACAAATGAGAAGAGTACTAGATAAGGAATGAATCTCAAGTCTTCTTCGATTATCTTATGCTTTTGCTGGATAAAAATCCTGAACTAAAAATCTTCGTAGCAGTCCACATGGTCTAAAATTTCAAATCCTCCCTGGTCCATAACAGACTGTGATTGACTCTGTCCTGCATGGCTCTCTTCTGCTTGGGCTGTCCAATGAATTGCTTCTCCAGCAGTGGCATCAGTGAAGTCCCACAGTGCCACAGGTTCTTCGAAACTGGCTCCAGCTCTCCAAATACCTGCAGTTTCCACTCTCTGACGTAAACTTACTGTTCTAGCCACATGGCTGATATGAATTTGCTGAAAACCCTCCAAGGGTTTCTAGTTTTCTTTAGTGAGCCTACCTCCACAAGACATAAAGATTAAACATAGCTGAGTGATGAGCCAGGAAAATATTATATAGTAAACAGAACAGCATGTCTATAGTCAAGAGGAAAAAATCCTGAGTATTTATATAACACATTATTAATTCTTCAATTCAACACGCATTGTAAATACAACATTAATTGATATGGGGATCCTAGAGTAAATCTAAACTGTTAGAGTTAGTGAAGACAAGACAAGAAAAACTGAGGAACAATTTGAAAGGATATGACAGGCACTAAATAAATGAATGAATCAATGCTGTCAGTCTTTAAACGTGGGAGTGACTACAAATATACTTTTATATTAAGTGCTGTGGAGGTTCAGATTTTATTATAAGATTACAATTTCATGAGCTTAGTCTGAGAAGCCTTCTTATAAGTATAGAATTCAAAAAAGTATAAGATTTGGAATGGTATGGGTGAACTTAGAAGACATTCAGAAAGAGTTAATATGGTTAATAATTTCTCTGGAGAAATTTAAATAGTGATCAGGAGACAGTGGTCCATTTTATTTAGATTAGTAGAACTCAGCCACATTTCATAGATATACCTATTTGTCTCAATTAGGTATTCATGATTCACTAGTAATTTGTTAATACTACTAATAAAAAATTTTAGAGTTCTCCAACAATTTACATGAAATATAATTGAGATTATTCTAGACAGTCCCAATAATAATGTCACTTGCCCTTGCATTCTGATCTGTTTTCTTTAAGAGAAGAAATAAAATTGCAGCTAGAACTGAAGGAGGGCATGAGAGGGAATGCATCTCAAATATGACTGCCATTATTAGAGTATTAAACATGGTTGCTGAAAACTATTGTATTAGGGCTAGAAATCTTTTCAATTGACATATATCTAGACACTATTATATGGTGTCTGCTTTTGTTCATTATGTTATTTCCAGCATTTAATGTAGTCCTAGATATTTGTAGGCATGCTTAAAAAATATTAGCTTTTGTTTTTGATGGTACACAGTTAGCCAAGCAAATGTTAAACAAAATACTATCTCATATATCTGTATGTCTTTCAAGATTTGTAAACTCAATATATTTGAAACACAGCTTTAAAGAGGAAATACATTACAAAGTAAAAATTTCCTCCCCTCCACTCCTCTCCCCTCCACTCCTCTTCCTTTCCCTTCCTTTTCCTTTTCTTCTCTCTTTGCACAAATAAAGTATTATATTATATATCAGGTGAATGCAATGGAGTGAATGTTTACATTCCCCTTAAACCCACATGAACTGTGAGAAATAATTGTTTGTTGTTTATAAGCCATTGGTCTCAGGTATTTTGTTATAGCAATTTGAAAAGACTAAGACGAGTGACAATTTAAAAATGACTGTTGGTAATTATCAGATAAAGAAAGACTCTAAAACAGTTATCAAAACTATGTATCTATGGAAGTTGGAGCCAGTTGGGATAGCAAAAAATACCAATAGCTTTGGGTGGCACCTTCGTATATGACAGAGTATAGTAATTGATGTTTATGTGAATGCTACAAAGTAAGGAAAAGGACAAATTATGTTTGATATATCCCTTTCTAAAAAGCATGGAAATATTGACTATATTTTAAGTGCCTATTAAACTATTAAAATAAAAGTAAGGTGTGGTGCTTAAAAGGATGAGCTGTGGTTTGGGGAAAATTCAGTATATTGCAACACCTTATGTTTTCTGACAATACCAAATAAATGAAGCT
The DNA here is from genome assembly GCF_000325575.1 of Pteropus alecto. NCBI lineage: Eukaryota > Metazoa > Chordata > Mammalia > Chiroptera > Pteropodidae > Pteropus > Pteropus alecto. Next base: position 50,377,132 of record NW_006442484.1, read on the forward strand.
TGAGTGAAATTATTTAGTAGCTAATGAGTGGTCAACATTTTGCTTGTGCTGTTTATATTTAAGACAGAATGGAAAAGGATTTGCAGTCTAGGAGGGGAGGCAAAAAGAACACATAAGAAATTGTTGTAGAATAACATAAAACTGTATAATTAAATATCAGAAGAGGAAAAAAGGGAATAATTCCTCTTGTCTGGAGAATCTGAGGGTGCTTTCCTAAGGAGGTGGAATTAAAAGATGAATCTAATTTCAACAAAAGGAGGGAAGGCAAGAAAACTTTTCAGGAAGGTTGGTAAGGCATCAGAAAGGCTGATGATGGGATGAAGTGTGGCCTGTATGGGAGTCTTGAAGAGCTGTGGAAAATCAAAGCATATAGATATTATAGAATAAAATTAGGAAGGCCTAATGGCCTATTTCCTTAATATGTACCTCCTTGAACCATAGTATCACTTACCTTGAAGAGAGACTATAGTTGTTTCTTGTTCTAGAGACATTTTTAATCATTAATGATGGAACCCATTATAAGAGAGTTGGGGGAAGGAGAGAGAGAGAGAGAGAGAGAGAGGAAAAGTTGCCTTCCTTCAAATCAGTTTGGTGGCGTGATGCACAACTCTAGATTTTTCATTCTATACTGATATCTAATTTGAAATATAATTATGATTACTAGTATCCTATAATCGTACTATTTTCTTTCCTTTTATTCATATACCATGTCATCTTAAGATTTTTTACCATGGGACTCTTGTGGTCAGAATATCTAACCATTGCACGATTCATCAACTTCTCTATAGGCCCCAATGTTACAGTAGCCATAATGATTAAAAACCCAGGTTCTAGGCAAAATTGCCCGAGTTCGAATCTTGGCTCTGCTATATATTGGCTGAATGACCTCGAGCAAATGATATAAACTTTCTGATTCTCGGTTTCCTCATTTTAAATTAGGAATGAGAATGGCAATAATATCTATCTCAAAGTTTTTTTTTTTTAATGTGTATTAAATAAGTTAATGCAGATAAAGCACTTAAAACAGTGCCTAGTACATAAGTGTTACGTAAGTTAGCTATTACTATTATCTCTAACAGAGAAAAATGTACACCTAATATTTAGTATAACTATACTCTCCATATAAACACATTAAAAAATTTAGATTACTTCAAATTTAAATTGCATTTTAAGTGATTCATAGAATCAGTAGTTAGCTCAAAAAGGACCTCAGTGGAGGTATACTGGGTGCTTTGCCACCGGAGAAGAGTGCGGGTAGTAGTAAACTTATAAAGATTTCCTAGAGGCAATACTATTCGGCTGAATCATAAAGGACGCACAGGAGATGGCCCAGTGAAGAGGGAAGTTTACAGCAGCATCTAGGCAGACCCTTTACAACATTATCTCTGATAAAACTATTAAAAATAGAGGAATTAGTTAATGAGAATCATTTTGTTGACATTTATACCATAAAGCATACATAGTTTCACTTTATCACCTATTATCCTAACTGGTATCAAATTATTTCAAAAAGGTAGAGATTGAGGTTAAAAATACATATCTTCAAGCCTTTTGAAAAATCTAGTTGAAGAAAAAATAACAGCTATCTTTTACTGAGTGGTTATCGTGTGTTGGCCTTGCAATGATCTTTTTTAAAGAATTATTTCATCAAAAACTTACAGTAGAAAGTTCTCCTACTGCTTAAGTTGATAAACTGAATAAGTAGCAGAGCCAGGGTTTGAACTAGAGGCTGCCAAGTGCATATTCTTAATTACTATACTAAATAAAGTTTTGTATTAATTGTTCACTAGAAATACTTTTTTATTTTCCTTTTGTATAATTTGAAGAAATATTAGAGAAATAAGTTCATTAATTATATTAATTCATATTTTCTTTCAGGACTTTCTAAACTGTTACACATAATGTAATTTATAAAATTTCCTTCAACACTACAAGGATGAACCCATCACAAAATTTCTTGCTTGTCAGCACTGTTCTCCAGCTGAAAGTACTCTCACATCCACATCCTCATTTACTTTTTTTTCCTCATGAGTATAGAAATCTACTTGAATAATGCATATCACTTTCAACAGAGCATTGCACACTTAAATCATTAAGATGAATACCTGGTATGGACTCATAATTTAAAAAAAAAAAAAACTTTATTGTAAATAACCAGAATAGCAATCAAAACGTATTATATAAATCCAAAAACATATAAGAAGTCTAGTATTAATCAAACAATACATTTCAAATAAAGATGCAGAGAACTCAAGTTCTCTTCCATTAAAGCTGCTTCGTTTTCAGGCTTCTTTCACAAAGGGAGTTGGATGCGTGAAGGCCATCTGACTATGCTATTGCCTCCCCTTTAACTTTCACAGATGTGGAGATCTGGCAGTATCTCTCTCTGCCTTCATCACTAGCCAATGTGACTGTCATCCTCTATCATTCTGGAGATTATTATTTTTACAGTTTTTTTTCAAGTTTTTGTCTTTACGCATATCCTACTATTGACAACAAAACACAGCATTGGATACCATTTGTTTCCACTAATGTTTTCTACTTACTTCTGTATTCTTCCAACTCGGAGGCTATAACCAGCACCAAAAGGAAATAAAATAGAGGTCACTGCAGCAGCAGTTACTTCCAAGCTGTTTGCTAAATTTAGCTGTCCAATACTTTCCACTCTAATGAAAACTGAACTACAATTATAGAATGGTGGAACAGAACAGGAGCTTAAAGGTCATTGAGTCCAACCCCTTCCTTTTTCTGATGAATGTATGAGGTCCTAGACATAGCTTGTGATTTGCTTGAGGCCACAGGGCTTGTTAATGAAAGGGGTGGAACTCGAACTAAGATCTGCTTAGCTGGTGGCAGCGCTGTCTTCACTACACCACAGATGCTCTGCCTGCTGTGATCAGTCTTACCTAACTAAATCATGCAGCATAAATATAGCAGATATTTTTGATTGTGGTTTACCTTCTGTGGACATTCAACTATTTGGTGGCTGAATATAAAGTAGCGAAGGTGTCTGAAACATAAGTTGCTACAAGAGAAATGAAATGACTCCATACCCAAACCCTACCCCCAACTCTAAAAACTTCTTGCTTTGCTTTATGTTCATCAATAATGAATAGCCCATCCCTGCAATACTCAGAGGGAGCTTACATTGCACTTTTGAGCAACCAATTAGTAATGTACAGTAGATAGAGCCTTTCTTTCAAATCCCAGGGCAGCAAGTCCTTCAAGGCTAGCATTGCATTTTCAATTAGCTGCTGAGTGTATGTTTGGCATGTGTATCAGTGAAGAGGCACACAATTAGGTTATTGTTTTTCTCTGTATTGTACTGAGGAGATTCGAGGCATTGGTGGGGGATCAGGCAAGCCAGGCATCACTGTGGATGTTGGAGAGGGAGTTACTCAGACCTCGGCATCTTCACTTGCTCGCTCTGGAATTACAGCTATTTATTACAAAGCGTGCTGTGTGGTTGGGTGGAGTGCGCCTGAGGAAACACATCTGAGACAGCACTTGGGGTTAGTTTTCCTGAGCTCTTCACATCTCTGACTAACTCTTGTCATTGTCATGGAGCCCAACAGTCCCAAAAAGATACAATTTGCTGTGCCTTTATTCCAGAGTCAGATTGCCCCTGAAGCAGCAGAGCAGGTAAGTGGAATTGGGTGGGGACCCGTAATACAGACATACATTTTTCTTATTAATTGAAAGCTTCTCTACCGCTTGCATTTGCCTTTGTGGCTTTCCAGGATATGTGAATAAAAAATAAGTTGGTCTCCATGCACTATTTGAGTTGCACTGGGTGAACTATTGGTAAGATATGCACTTTATGTGATACAAAATTGACACTTGTTAAGGAAAAATGGTATTATTAGCAATTCAGATTTGGATCCAAAAATCTGTTTCCTTTTGCTTATTAAAATAACAGGTTCAATATTTAGAGAAACTTTAAAAATATTCTCAAAATTAGCAACCTTGTTTTCATTATTATAGAATAAAAAGATTCATTTAACAATGAAAGCATTAAATCTTAAAATAATTTCAGACTTGAGACTTAATATTTTATTGTAATGGTTTTCATTATGTATCTAAAGCAGTAATTGTAAGTATATGTAATATATGATAGATAGGATTTGTAGGTCTATGTATAATTTAAAAGCCATTTTATTCAGATATTAAAAATAGTATTTTAACATCTAGATTCATGTTTCATGTCGAACATGTCTATATATCTGTATTTCTCTCTCTCTGTCTCTCTCATGAGTGATTGGTTTACGTCTGTATTGTCTTTTGTATTCAGATTTACTTAGATTCTTCATGAAATGGAACCATTTAAAAGATCATTTGTGGTAAAATTATCGTAGTGGAGAGGCAAAGGCAAAGAAATTACAGGGTCACCAACCTAATTCATTAATTTCTTAAAACATAAATTATCTTTGAATCTTTTTCCAAATATTATACACAAAGTATTACATTAAATCTGAGACTTATGACTTTCTAGGATGTTTTGGTAATCTGAAGTAGATTCACCCAGACTCAGGCCAGATAAATATAGCATTGAACATGTGTCTATGTTGAATGGGGCAATGGTTCTATCCTGGACAAAATGTCATTGGTATATGTTATCTACCAACCCAGTGACATATACTTTAGAAATTTACCTATCTATTTAAGAAATTAAGGACACATTAGAAATTCTAACCATAATATGCTCCTGTAACTCTTAAGAAAAAAAAAAACTATTAGTTTTTATTAAATTACATACTCTCATACGATTCATCTTCTCTCTTTATTTGTTGATTTTTTTCCAAATGTGATATAGAAAATAAGAAAAGCTTATAATATAAATTAAAAACTAAAGCTGTTAAATTTAACCTGCTAGAAATTTGAGTTTTCTAAGCTTCTCTCATTTAGAAATAAGGGTAATGGATCTTGAAAGCATTATCAATACTATGAGGCTCCAAGAGAGCCATTAAAATTAGCAAGTCATCCCTATATCGTCAATGCGTGTTAATTTTCTGTAGCATCATTTGATTATATACAACTATTTATTTTCTGTGGAAATAGAGCTTTTTGGTCAAAAAAGCTAATAAAGCTAATATCTGACAGTTCTACTGTCTGGCTTTTTAGTATTCAAAATAAAATTAGTGAGCACCTAATGTGTGCACTCTAGTTATTTGTTTTTGTACGTTGGAAAAAGATGAGAACTAGACAGCTTTGTAAGTTGTAGAGTAACCTGGGGCACTGTCTGACTCTCACTGAACTTAGCTGGGTCTTTGTTATTCACAGATCAGGAAAAGAAGACCAACACCAGCATCACTTGTGATTCTCAATGAACATAACCCCCCAGGTAAAGAAGCATGATGAATTTCACACTGATGGAACAGAATAGAATTGTTGGAAGAACATTAAGGAGCATGTGACCTCCAAATGATTTCAATTCAGGATTTCGATTAGCAATAATCTAACGAGAGAGTCTATAAAATGGATCATAAACAAAACCAATAATAGATATAGAAACTGTCTCAGTCAACAGCCTGCTTTGCCTCTAGAATGACACATTGGTGATGATAGGAAATGTTTTGTTAGCATTCGCTGGCAAATATTCAGGTGTTTGTATAGAATTTGGTTCAGTGCTTACTAATGAGGCTGATGGAAAGTTGTTTAATTCGGTTTCAGAGCTGAAATTACAGCCCCAGAGATGCTTATATCTTTACAGATTACGTTTTTTATTCATGAAAGGTTGTTATGAGGTGGGCATTGAGCCAGCATTGGCTATAGCTTTGCTGCTGATGTCATCTCTGAAAAATGCAATTGACAAGTAACCAGATCAATTTTCATCACTGTCCATTTGAGAGCCACTCTGAAGATTTGCATCCATTTGTTGAGGTTTTATTTTCCATTTCCTGTAAAGAGTAAAGCCGCATTATTATTCTTGATAAAGGGCTATGATCTATAACATGCAAACATTAGTTACCTATTGAAGGAGGGTGATTTTAATATCATATTTAAGTGCTGTTTCTAGAAATACAAGTAAGATAACAAAGGTTATGGTATTAATTTGTAACCAGGTGGCACTTGGTGTTGGATTTTTGCAGGTATAAACAATAAGGGTGGACAAAAGGAGTTTGAGTAGTGAAAACATAATAAGTCTGAATATACATTGTAGTAAATAGTCTGACTTTTTCAGATTCCTTTCTAATTAGAGAAGCATCCATAAGAAAAGTAAGTACAATTCTAATAAAATATTCATTGTTGGGTCCAAATACAAGAAGGTGTTCAGCTGATGGAAAACAAAAGGCAA
>NW_006442484.1:50383453-50403979 GCF_000325575.1 Pteropus alecto
CTGCTGAAAATAAAGAATTATAATTGATCCTATATCTTTAAAGTGCTATAGCATTTTAAGATCATTTTCAAATATGTTATCTCTCTTAATCAATGTTAACATATTTGGATGACTAAGAGGTACAAATGGTATGCACTTAAAGTTTACAAATGAATGCAAGTAAATAAACATAATAATGAAATTTTCTCAGATTGGAGGTAATTTTTTAGCAATTTTTTACCACTGCCTTTGCTCAGTGACAGACTTTTCCACAATGTCGTAGAGTGTACCTCCCTATGCCAGCCCTGCAAAGAGCTGACCTATTTGATTTCTAGGTTCTTTTCTGCTTCCTAAAGAGCAGCTTTCAGAGTTCTGCAGGTATTGTTACTGTTTGAACACAGTGAAGCCATGTAAGTGACCTTGTGGTTCTTATTTGAGCCCCCAAATAGTAACAACTATTTCTTGAATGCCAAATATGTATCATTTACAGATGAGGAAAGTGAGTATCAGAGTGATGAAGTGATTTTTGCAGAAGTTACTACATTATGTGACAGATTACACAAAAACAGATGATTATAATACTAAAGCCCATGCATTTCCTATGGCATGATGCTGGCCTGCAAATTTCCATTTACATTACATAGTGAAGGCTCTCTAAATGTGACTAAACATTCAGGTTCTACTGACAAGCAAACCCAAACCTTAAATAAGTCCTTTTGTTTAAACCACTTAGTTTAGTAGATTAGGATTTATATTGAAATATCTCTGTCAACCAAATTTAGATTTTCTCTAGAAACTTTTTCTTATCAGACCTCCTAATCACTAGATGGCATTGTCTTATTTCCCTATTGACTCCATTTTTTTTTTCTCTGTTTATAAGCACCCTTGGCAAATAGCATGCCACTGACAACTATGCAATTTTAGTAATGTCATCTTTCTGCATCTTCATCCTCTTTTTGGATCCTAGAATAGTTTGCAAGGGACTGAACTGCCTCTGGAAGTGTAAAGCAATGGCAGCCCGTATTTGGCCTAGTATGGGTTCTTGTAGCAAAAACTCAAATACTTATGTAGTTTTCTAAGTAACCATGGTCTAGTACCATGATTACTAAGGAAATAAATCTGAGGACCCAACAGACAAACTAATAGCAGCAAAAGAACACCATACCAAACCAAACTCACTCTGGATACTGGTCTAATTAGCCATGTGGTGTTGGGGTAAGGAACAATATTTCCAAGCTTTGTTTTCTCAGCTATAAAATAGAGATTATAATGTCCATCCTTTCGACTTCACAGGGTTGCTGTAATGATTAAAAGAGTTAATGTGAATACACTTTAAAAATGTCTAAGTGCAGCAAATGTTAGGTGTCATTAGTTTATGTGTTCTGGACATACAAACTTTGCACATGATATTTAAGAGTTAAGATATAGCAAGTGGAATAGAATCTTTATAATTTCATCTGTACTAAATATTTCTGTCCTACTCCACAATTCTTTATGTTCCAAATATCTGAACACTATCAAACAAAACAAAACAAAACAAATAACAGCAACAACAAAAAACCTTGTTAAGTGTCAAATGACCTTTTTAAAGTAATTGCTTCTTCTAGCTCTCAAAAGCAATGTATACTTTGACAAATAAAAATTGACCATAGCTTTAAATCCTGGCAAACTAAACAAATCTCTTCAATTTATTGAAATTGCGCAGCAAACCAGTGAGTGTTGGAATCGCCTATCATTAACGCTGTTTAAAATCCCTGAAAATCTTTCTTTATTGTAAATTAATGAGGCAAGGAAAATTAAATTTTCCATTTAGAGACATAATTAACAAACCCTTTCAATTCATATGATTGGATTGTAATCATTGTTAAGTGATTAGACATAACTTTCTTTTAACCTCTTCAAGAGTTTGTAGACAGTCAATTATAAAAGAATATTTGAAAGAATGATTTAATTTTAAATTTAGAAATATATATGAATTCTGTTTATATTTGATAGACGAGAAATAGAACAGAAAGATATTTCAACATGTAAATCCAGATTGTTTGTTTCCTAGTTCATCTATGCTGGTCAAAACACACAGATGAGGTAGGCACCTGATTGGTAGGATTCCAGGGACAACAAAATGTCCCATCAGTCCCTTTTGAACCAGTAGTCTAGAATTCTCAGCAGTAGAAGCATTAAAGAAACATATACAAAAGTATACCCTCTTAAGGATATATCATTCTCTGGCATAAATTAATCAGTTAACTCAAAATAATGGGAAACAGAACTAAAAATATTGAATTGAAAGCATTGGACCTAAAAATATTTAATAGCAGAGGGTGTGTCTTTATGATGGAGATGACATAAATTATGTGCTTATTTCTAAGAATGACTCTAAACAGCCAGAAAGCTGTAAAAAAGATACCGGAAACTTGAGATGTGGGGGTAGAGAGGCACCAAAGAAACATTTCATCTTTTTCAAATGTTTTCTGGGGCTACCAGATACCTTTCTGTATTTTCAGTTCCTCTTCTGAGTAGGAGCCTATTTATGACAAGCTCTCTAAGGCAAAACAGTAGAGCCTCATTGTTTATTCTTGTACTACGTGCTATTTGCTTTTTATCTTGTATAATCTGTAATTAACGAGCTTGGTTCCTATATTTTTACTTAGAGGAATGACTACACATAAATCCTCCTTATTTAGAAATAAATGACAATGCCACTTTCTGCAATTTACTTAATCACATTTCTAGGTTTACTTAAACATTACTTGTCTTTAAATAGACTTCCAAGAAGACTATATTTGATTACTAGTATTAAAAATCTACAATTGGAAAAGTACTTCAGAAAATACCTAATCTAACCATACATCTCCATGAAAGATACATAAGTCCACATACCAGAAACTCACTCTATTTTATATATCTCAGAGAAGAATCTATAGTTATCCCCGGTTTTCAATTCCAGATTCAATAATTTTACTTTAGAAAATACAGTTTCTTATACCAAACTTGAGTGATGTTCCATTTTATTCTAAAGTAACTCTTTATTTACTCACTTTTTTATAATAAATTTTATTTACTCACTTTTTTAAATGCTAAAAAGAATTCTTTATTATTTTCTTTTCTGGATTGAATATTCCCAGGCCCCTGTAAAGCTTTAATGAACTGTATTCAATTTCCCCTTGTCTGTTGGCCTTTGGAGCCAAGAGCTGTACACAATCTTCCAGTGAAAAGCCAGCCTAGACTAGGCCTTCTGAATATTAAAGTTTGTGGCATTCATTCTTTCCACTTACTGTTAAGCAGAGACAATATGGTTACAATTAAATTTAATGGACCTGATGCCTACTAAACATGAGTGAACTATAAGAAGCTTGGAGCTTAGTGAAGATTTGGGTAAATACCCAGGAGTTTTGGCATGATTTAAAATCTTGTACATCTAAAAATTGCAACCAGAAATATAATATAAAATGGTTTGGGGTCATATATATTGAACTTCCTATCACAGTCAAATTTGGGGGAAGATTGAGTTTATCTTTGACAATTTTAGCTCCAAATATTCTTAGAAATGAGGAATTAAAAAAAAAAAGCACTTTCTTACATAGATCAGGATCTTAAAAATTAGTTAATATGAGGAACACAAATTAAATATCACACTGTCTCCCTTCAACCTTGATAGTAAGTCTAGTCAGTAGAGAGAACTGGAATTTCCAATTGATTGGGTTATTCAGCTCCACAAACTGAAAAAGAAGCCATAGTCCATTCTGGATATAGCATGTGACTTTCTGAATGAGGCTCACATTTTATGACTCTAATGCTAAGCCAATGAGATTTTGAAGGTTCTGGATTTATAATCTCAAGACATTGAATGACAGCTAGAGAGTATTGCTGGACTCAGATAGTGGTTAAAAATAGAGGGGCTCCAAGAATTGCTGACAATGGGAGGTTTTGCAGGGTCAACAAAGTTAAAGTGAAGATTTATTTCCAGTGTTAGGGCATTCATATGCACATACTCTTTTCATGGAGACTCTGTTATAAAATGAATAATTTGTGGTCAAAAGACAATGGGCACCTTGAGTGCAAGGTTCAGAATCACACTGAGGATTTTCCTGGTACTCTTAAGGATGAGTAAGAAAGACGTCATCAGCCCAGTCCTGGACATGCCTGTCACCTATGGGGACCTCCAATCAAATGTATTCAAGTAAAAGTGTACTGGACCCACAGTTCATACAGTTTCATTTCATTCTAGGTTTTCTCATATTCCCTGGGAATATGGTTGTAATTCATTCTGATTCACAATCCTTGTTAATTGTTTAACATTTATTTTGCCATCTCAGTACTAACGATAGTACAAAACAATGTCCAATGTTTGAAGACCATTCAAGAGTTAACCAGTATTGATTTTTATGAGATTGTCAGAAAAACTTATTTTTTTCTCCTCAGAGTTCATTTCTATGAGTTATTAAATGCCAAACCACGCTGAATGATCTAATGACAAGTGATGAATGTAGCTTTCAGAGATTCATGTACTATACCATTGATTGACTTATTTGTTTATAACTATTCAGTCTGTGCAGCCAAATAGCCCCAAAATTGTGAGCCAAAAATGAGGTTCTAGTTCCTAGTAATGGCCAAGTTTGCTACACTATAAGTGTTCAAAGGAACTAGTATAATCTTTAAGTTAAATGAAAGAAAATGAAAGGGCAAATTATAAAACAATGAAATAGTGCCACTTTATTTCAGCAAGATTACTAGTTTTGCTCATTTTGAATAACAGCATATATTGCTCATCTTTTATGTTGATTTTAATTAGAAATAGCTTGGTGATGAATGATTGTAGGGTCAATTTATTTCATTTTTCTTGGTCTTTGTTTCCCTACTTATGATGAATGCAACAGATGAAAATACCTTTAAGGTACTTTTGCATGATGTAGAGAAGCAGTATCTGTAGTAGGTAAAACACTAGCTTTGGATTAAGATCAGAGTTTGAATCTCAGCTTTGTGGGGGTGAGACATTGGGTGTGTATTTAATCTCTCTGTGCTTGGTTTCCTCCTTTCTTAAATAGGATATTGAAGTGTGAAACAATGCATAGATAGCATAGTACCTACAAACAAGGTGATGCTGAAGTCATGCAATCCCCTGCATCATGATATCTGTGTTGAGAAAAGCTGAGTTCTCCTAAAATCTGCATTTCTTATTGGAAGATGGCCCAGTTCTTTTTCAATCCTAACTGTATTAGACAGTCTCAGCATCCCTAAGAGATGAGAGTTCTTGATAAGAGAAAAGATGTACCATACCTCTTTAATCATCAGGATAAGACTACACAATTAAAGGCATCTTATATTGTGATATTGTGGTATTTCTTCAACTGAACATGTCTTGTTTACAAATATAATTTTCATGAAATATAAGTCTTTTAAAATTTGTAAAGTAAGCATGCTACTGATGTCTATAAAGTTCTGAAAATACTATTGCAAGCATTAGAGATCTTTGTGGCAGATTGGTATATGACCAAAAATGAAATTCATATTCTAATAGTATGTGGAAAGAAAGAAGTTTGAATATTGAGTATAAAAACCATTAGAGATAGGTATCAGACACTCATTTTGATTGCTCACATTGATCCCACTCCATTTGTTCTCCCTTCCATACACCATCCCAGTGCTGTGGTTAAGCTTTTTCTTTTTGGTTCCTTCTTTTGGTTCTTCTGACTTAGACTAGACTTGCTCATTTGTGTAAATCAATCTCCACGTTTTCCACCCATTTCTCTTATTTAAATTACAGCAGGAGACTCACATCAATTTCAAGTTTTCCCTGACTAACCTCATTCATTGCTGGATTTGTTATTTCAAAACTCTTCCCCATCTCCACCTCTTGAAGCTATTTATTGGTTGATACATTCAATTCAATTCAGTAAATATTTATTGAGTTTTTCTTCTAAGTCCTCCACGAACATGTGGTCTAGGTAACAGAGAATAATACATCTGGATAAACTAGAATACAATTGTAATAGTAGAAATTCCAACTGCTCAGACTATGGTAAGATTAATTCTGGCCAAGACATAGAGGCATTTATTTATCATGCTCACGAATCTCTAAAGCATTTGTATGACTTCTTTTGATCTTTTGGCTTTCAGCTTTTAAGGGTTGGTGTCAGAGCTAAAATTTTATTATTTATTCAAAACTAATAGAGTAGATACATCTACTCAAACTAGCAGAGTGACTATCTAGTAGAGTAGATATTAGATACCCATGGATTATTTAATTTAAATGGATAATAAATAGATTTCAAATGAAATGACAATCTATCAAACTTTTTGAGTACTTACTCTCACTAAGGCACAGTGTTAGCTCCTCTGGGGCATAAAATAGTAAACTATCATTTCTATGCTCATGAAGAAACCTACCTGAGACATATTTATAACACATGTGTATTGATAGTAAAACTAACCATAAGTGGCAAAAATACAAAATATATTTAAACTCAGTACAGAAATGTCCATCTCAGGACATTTTTGAGGTATTAAATTATAATGTTGCAAAGCACAGTACAAAGACTAGCTGCTTCATAAGTAGCAGCTATTATTTTGGGGAGACAGGCATGTAGTACCTAGAAGTAGAAGCACTGGAATCACTCAGCCCTGTATATGGATCTCAGATGGCTGCTACTGCCTGTGTTTCCCCAGGAAAGTGGCTCATCCTCCTCAGTTCTATTAAAGTGAGGAAGTTGGGTTCCTATGACTCTGAAATGCATTTCATTTTTTTGAATACTTCCATATTTCACTAAATACAAAATATATTCATTAGAAAGTAGGCTGTTCTGTGTCTATTAAATAAAACGATGTGCATTTTTGTGTCTGCAAAATAATACACATGGACCACATCATTGTCAGCTGTTCTGGGGAGTTAAAGGCACATCCAGTTTCAAATTTAAGATTGAAAAAGTCACTAACAGCTCTTGCTAATTGTATCTAGTTCATAATCATATCCAAGACAGTGGTACTTGGCAACCTCTAACAAAAAATAAAATCTAACCTTACTATGTAAGTATCGGAGAAGTGTTATTTCCATATTTCTTTATTTTAGAATTGCTCAGGAACAAACCTACAAGCTTCGGGATTCTGCTCTTTCTCCCATTATTTTCTAGTCATGGCTTTGACTAAGTAGTGAGCTGACTCTGTTCCAGCAATTCTAGACACAATTTGGTAGCAGAATTTACCAGGAGCTTAAACTATATTCCTAGGACCTAGGCAGGTGACATATATGAGTGCCTGGACTCCGTGCAGGACATCGTGATTGAAACTATGGTTTACTTGGAGGATGCAAGTTCCATTCAAGGCCTTCAGGTTAAACAAACAGACAAAACTACAAACAAAAAAGCCTCTATGAGGGATGGGGGCACCTAGGTGGTAAGATTATAGAGATGCTGGAAAATATCTCCCTAAATCAGGTTCCATACTACCTGAAATTTTACCTTTTGAAGTTATTATTACTGAAGTTATTGTTATTACTATATACTCTATCTTCTAAAATGCAAGTACTCTGGCCAGATGTAATGCCTTCACTCTAACAATTTAGAACAGTAGTCTACCTGGAGCTCAGAAGGAATCTTGAAAGCCTCAGGTGAAAGGGGAGGAATGACCTGGAGAAAATGTCCCAGCTGCTCATTTCCTCATGTCTACTTTGTTAGCTATCACCTCCTTCTCCATGCTATGTCCCCCCGCACACTCATCTCTAGTATTTTAAGGGCATCCAGCACATGCTGGGAAATGTTACATCTATATCTGTGAGTATTCTCTGTGCTATGGGTAGAAGATTATCTTTTAATTTAATTCAATGACCTTGTATCACTTAGAGTAATATGATATAGAGACAATTATAGTGCTTAACAAAGCTATTAGTGAAATAAGTTGCCAAAATCTGCATCATCAAAGGAAGATATATTGACAGTCTGGTTAGAATACAATTACACTTTGACCTTGGCAATAATGCTGAAGGAAAAGTATTATATGAACTAAGAAAAGCTAGGAAATTTGTAATCTTTCTTTTTTTTTCATTCTCTGGGAGAAATTTTCCATCATTATGGGAAACAGTTTCAGAATCACATTCTTTGTATATAAATATATATTGACCTGCTTATAAAATAGAACTTAATGCACAAAATAGAAAAATGAGAACAAAAGTTATTTTGGAATCCAATTTTTAGAATAATTTGCCTCAATGATGCAACATTATTTTATGCTTTTTCTCCTGTCTGATGAAAAACAGACTGTTAGAAAACATGTACACATATCTATTTGCACAAACACATGTACATATACATATACATATATAATTCAAATACCCAACCACATCATTGTTTTCTAAAGCACTCCAACTATGTGTAAAAATATCACAATAAAATTTACCTCCACTAAGTGATGTGACTTACAAAGGCCAGGGCCTACCAAAGCATCTAGAAAAGCTTTGTGGATTCAAGTTATAAATGGAATAAAACTGATAATAATTATTTAAACATCTAACCATTTGAATTTAAAACCAACATATCAAAAGCTAATCAGATTATTTAAAAACCATTAGTAAAAAAACCATTGAAATTACTGGCATAGATTCAAATGATGAGATTCATTAAACTATTATTTTTTTAAATCAGAAGAATATTTTAAAAAATAAGTTACATTTATTGAATAGTAATTGCTTTAAGACTATCTTCTCATTTGGGTAGGCTTTCCATGCCCATTTTCATGATTTATGAATATAAAGAGAAACATAATTAGATATAGAAAGGGAGCTTCTCCTCTACCAGCTGAAAGTTAGTGTCTAACTGAAATGTGTCACCAATTTGAACTCAACCTATTAACTCTTGACCTTAGAATTTCTGTTAATAATTTCCTATTCTTCTAAGTGCTGAACCATCCAAACTTAGAATCATCTCTCTGTCTCTCTGTCTCTTTCTTTGTGTGTGTCTCTCTCTGTCTCTTGCCCCCTAAATCTATCAATGGCTTTTCTGCTGATTCTGTTACACAGGTTGAATTTATCCCTCTATATTTTTATTGCCTCTGGTCAGTCTAGGACTGACTTACTGTTTTATTCCAAAATCACACAATAACTTGCTAACTGCTTTTTCATGATTTTAACCCTGTGTGGTGGTTTTGTGTAGAGCTGAGAGCCCTAACCTTAGAGTCAGTGAACATGGCAAGACTGTCAGACTTCCATGAAGCACAGATTATGGTAATCCCAGCACTGATTGTGCTGCTGGAATCAAGCATAATGTGTGCTAGCAACACTGCTGGTAGTAGACTTGTTCTTTCTCCACTCTGGTTTACGTAAGAGGCTTTGGCGGACTTAATTATGTAATGAGTGATAGGCTAGGGCAGAGTTACTTTTCATAAATGATTTGTTATGACCTCTCATTTGTATATTATAGTTTACTTGTCCTAGCTTTCAATTAGCTATGATAAGGCACATGAGGTCTTCTCATGAAGACCTCATATATTTTATCATAATCTACTCATGAATCTTATTTCTTGCTTTGAGTCAGTCAGTCATTTCCTCCATAGTCAATGGAACCTCTATTACTCAAATTGTTGATAATTGTGCTCCAGCTGAGATCTAATTAAAGGAAAGAAATAAACAGAGCAAAAAAATAATAATAATAATTGTGTTAGATTATGATAAACATTAATGCTTTTCTATTTCCTCATTTATTTTTTGCTGAGCCTTCTAAAGCTCAATACAGAAAACTTGCTCATTTGCCATAGGTACCTTCTTACTGAAAATAACTTTTCCTTATATGCAGGGATTTCAGATCTTGCAGGACAGACTCAGACTGGATTTGTTTTCTAAAGCACTCCAAGGATTACCCACTCTTCCTTCATAGATCCTAAGCACTAGCCACTTGCTCCAGTGATTAAAAGATTTTTTAGGAATAATACCAGAGACTGAATTACTATCACATTTCAGTGAAAAAAAAAATATCATGAATGACTGAACTAAAATGGCTCATCTCAAATTCTGCCACAGGTCATTTTGCTTGGTGAATAGCCCAGAATTCCTGCTTTACTCTGCCAATGAAGGGCACTTTTTGCTTAAGGTCTTGGAGAAAGTCAAAGATGCTTTATACCCTAGTTCTACATATGGTTCATAGCCTTCATTGGAATCAAGGCCAAGATGAGCTGTATTGTTTATATAGACAATTACAGTACAAGGAGCAGATTCAAAAATATATTTTGATATACACTTAGGATACAAAAACATAAAATATCTCTAAATTACATATAAAACAATTTTAAAAACCATGTAAGTTTAAAGGCAAATTTAAGAAGTTAATAATAATGTATCTTACCTTTGAAAGTTTTATAGTTTGCAACCTATTTGACCTATAATATACATCCCAACAACTCTGTGAGATGAATTTTACAGGAGGGCGATAGGAGAGCTGCTTAAGTCAAAGAAGCTAGTAAGTTAGTAGGTCTAAAATTTAAACATAGATTGTCTATCCAAGGTCTGCACTTTCAACTATGTTAATAACATTTTTCTTTCTACAAATAGGCAACATCATACTCTTGCTGTTTTATTTCTGTCTCCCTCTTGGAAGTAATTATAAGCAACTTCCTCATTGTAACTTGACCAAGTAGGGTTCTTTTTGATGTGAATATCAGAATGTACTTCTTCTTATTCCAAAGTAAGTAACTTGGAGTGGTGATTCTATACCTTTTCCTTTTTTTTTTCCTTTGATAATTATTAGACTTTAGAGTTATTAATACTAGATTTTTTTTATGTAAGCAAAAAAAATCATATAACCAAACAAAAATAAATCTCATGCATTATTTCATTTTTAGAGTTAGACCCTGTTATTTATGTCTTTATTTGCTATCTATATATCTACACTTATTAAAACAATCTTTGTCTTGACTTAAAACATTAGTTGGAAGGCTAATACAAAAGTTTACATTTGTATTCTAGTTGACCCAGAATATGACTGATTTGTATACATACTACGTTGTCATCTTTTCTTCCAAGCTACTGTAGTTTTTCTTATCTTTTTAGACTCAGATCAAATCCCTCTTTCTCCATCAAACCTTCATCGACCACTCCAGCTGGAAGGCTTTACTGAAGTAGAAGTAAAAAGTCACTGGATTCATTAACTCATTTGCTCCGATTGTCAATGACTTTCTGTCACCTAGTAATACCCTGAAGGAATAAATTATAGAATTATTAAATTTTGATGTGAGTTAGAAGAAGAGATGTTGGGTCACAAGGCCCTTCCATGTGTATCAGGCTTTAGTTAAGTCCTCTTTGGGTAGCAGGGCTGCAGAATAGGGCTCTGAGGATCTGGGAGAGTGACTAGGAGAAACTCTTACTTTGGGAGGAAAATAGGGACCACTTAAAAATACCTGATTATTTCACAAGGTTTATCCCTGTCTTCACATTTCACAAGGACCTACAAATGATAACCCATAGAATTGTCATATTTTTGAGAGTAATTTAAAGTGGCTTTTGCAGCACAACATACAGGATGAAAAACATTCTTGGAATCATCTTAATAAGGCTAAATTTTAGTAGTTGAGGACTTGAGCTACTTGTTTCATTGTTTTAGTATAGACATGCTGCGAATCAAGCACCATAGACAACTAGTGACTGAATACATAGATTTTGCGTAATAATAATCTTGGGACTTCTTATGTTTTATAGGACAATCTAAAGACTGAATATGTTTGTCTAATAACCAATTTTATTTTTCTTTTACTATCTTTATTCAAATCTGATTTTAAATTGTCAGTAAAGTGGTAATGATAGAAAACTGAATATAATCAATTTGGTTGTTTTCTTACAGGAATATAGGAGTTCAAGAGTTCAGTTCAATACCATCATACGGCAGCAGTATCTAATCCACTAATGGCCATATATTTTCCTTCTACGGCTACTAGCATATGTGCCCAGATAAATAGAGCTAGGTTTCTTTTCATTTCTTTTGAATTATGAAATAAACATTTCACCCAGTAATTCTCTTAAACTATTTCCTTTTCTTAGCAATAAGTTAATAGTAACCTGTAGTCAATACCGAAAATAAAATAGTTCTTTACTTACCAAAAGCATTTAAAATTGCACACTTCACCTAAGTCTATTTGATTGGTTTGTATGTAATATTCTTACATAAGCAGAACATATTGATGGTAGAAAACATAATTTTAAAGTGGACCTTGTACCTTCTGTTTCTTTCCCATCACTTTGTACACAAAGAAACCATAGAAACAACTTACTTTGGTCCCAGTGAATTATTTGCAGGCATATCTACATAAAGCTTCACATTACAACATCTCAGCTGCTTTATTATCTTCTGACTAATATTAGATTGGGCTCTATATTTCTGTTATCTGGGTACTTATTAACATGTCTATCATTATAGGCATACTGCTGACATATTACATAAAAATGAGTCTACAGCCATGTTACCCTGAACAAGCCTGATCCCATCTGATCTCAGAAGCTAAGCAGGGTTGGGTCTGGTTAGTACTTGGATAGGAGACCACCTAGGAAGACCAGGTGCTGTAGGCATAAAAAGTAAGGGATTGTATGCTGACAAGGTCCTTGCAATCTGTGAGGTCAACCAAGGGTTGCCTTGCCTAAAAAAAAAAAAAAAGAAAAAAAAAAAAAAAGAGCTCATTGTAGGCATCGACCCCATTTACTCATTTCTAATTTAGTTTGACATTCTTCTTGTCAATTTTTCCACACATATCACAACCACACATACTTTCTATTGAGATTTTTTTCCCCTTTTAATATTAAATTTTTCTGTGGAGAAGTTAGAATTTGGAATTGACCTCGTGTTGTTAAAGCTATAGGCTTACATATCACTTTAGTGAAAAATCTGAAAGGCTTTAGCATCAAACTACTTAGGAGAAAGTAACTTTCTTAGATATGAAATAAATTTTTGAAACTTCAACATAAAACAAATTTAGAAGAAATAGAGTATGATGTTCTACTTCAAATCGTACATTCTAAGGGATATATACAAACTGAAATAAAACAAGGAAAAGCAAAAAATAAAAACAATTTAAAACATCATTTGTACTGAAGTCATCAGATTTATATTTTTATTAATAATGTAGTTATTATGCAAAATGGGTAAAATTCCTTGTTCTTAGAATAGTTGGATTTTGCCTTTTACTAATAATTTTGGTTGAATGTTTGCATGAAGGAAAAAAGAAAATGACTAAGATTGAAAGCACAAAAATGATATTTCAAAGAACTGAAAAAATATTATTGGCTTTTAACATTGTTTATTAATATACTTCACGATCTTGACTGATTTACATGCCTTAAATGTTCCAAATCAAATTATAAATACAGTAACATTTATACTAATTGCCACCAAATATTTGGTAGCACAAAGCATATGTGCAAAAATGTATTGATAAAATCACCTCAAATAGTACATTGTAATTGTCACCTTCTTCCTCTTCTTTTCCTTCTTCCCCTTCTTCTTTCTCTTCCTCTTCCTCCTCTCCCTCTTCCTCCTCATCCCCCTTCTCTTTCTCTATCTTCTCCTCTTCCTCCTCCTCCTCCTCCTCCTCCTTCTCTTTCTCCTTCTATAACTTGTAGAACTATTTTACGCAAAGCCATGGTAAAAACAAAAACAAAAAACAAAAAAACCTGCCCTCAACCATCCTATTGGGAGAGGATGAAATCTGTATTTTCTCCCATAACCAAGCATATAGCAAGGAGCTTCCTTTGGTGAGGGGTGGTGGTGGTTAATAACATTGTGACAATAATCAGTGTGTCAAAATTATGAAGGGGTGCATAAATTGTCAATAGTTTAAACTATTATAGTAGAGTCATCTGTAATTTGTGCTTATATTGGAGATCTACTCTATATAATATTCTTGCCTCATCTTTTCCAAATAGTACTCTTGTGTTCACTATTTATGTTCACATTCTTCTTATGGAATAACACTCAAATTCCTTAGCCTGATATCCAAGATCTTCGATAGTTGAGGTCAAACCAAATTCTCCAACTCCACTTTATTCCTAGGCCTGAACTTGCATCTCTGGCCAGACTGGCAACTTGTCCTCTAACCATTTCCACCATAAATCTTCAAATAGAAAAATTTAATAGAAAGATTCCTACTTAGAATGCCCTCACCAATATTCTATTTTACTAAATATTTACCTTTTTTTAAAGATGCTCAAATCTATTATTCATTTCTGGACTTGGACATTTATCAGAAATATGTCTTCTAGCAGCTCAGAGTTGGGAAAATACTACTAAGTAGAGTACAGTTAGGTAGTGGCTTAAATTTGCAAATTTCCTACATTCCACTAGGGGTGGACATTTATTCAGTCCTGTGGCATCTCTAACCTAATAAACTCAAGAGTCAACTTCTGTGACTTGCTGAATTACCACTTTTTTTTCCCTGAAGCTTAATATTACCTTTGAACTTGGCACAAGTATAATTAACCACTGGGGAAAAAAAAATGCTTAATAGTCACCCTACTTTCCACTAAAACCACTCTCCTTCATTAATTTTGTTTAAAAAATGATTATTTTTGACAAGCAAAAGAAGCATGCCATAAAATTGGTAAAAGCTATGGTATTGGTTCTATTTTGGTCTCATTTCTATGCAGGATTAACTTTCTCCAGGAATCCCAACTGACGATTAGTGAGATTTCACTTGGCCATTTTCATGATGAGGAATTTAGCTCTTTTTGAAGCACCATAGTTATGACTGAACAGCTCTAATTGTTAGAAAGCTCTGCCTACACCTAGTTGAAATATCCTTCTTGAATTTTTTAACTGCTGGTCTTGATATATCTGTGTGAAGGATATCAGAAAAAATTTAATACTTCTTCCAAATGGGAACCCTTCATATATTTGGGGACAGACATTTCTTTTGCCCTCAGTTCTCTCTTGTCTAAAATTTTTAGTTACATCTAGCCTTAGAATTATGATATGGTTTTTCAGAAATCTCGCCATTCTGCTCCTTAGTGATACTCGTATTTTTCAGCATAGTACTCAAATTTCACTCATTTAACAAGTAGTTATTGAACATCTACTATAGTCTAGGTATTGTGCTAAATGTGAAGATTCACAATGAAAGGCGATGGAGTTTGTGGTAGCAGAAATATAAGATACTTTAAAAGCACATAATAGGAGCACGTGACTCAGTAAAGGCTTAACGGAGGGAGGAAGTCTGTGCTGAAACCTGAAGGAAAAGGCAGGGAAGACTATTCAAGGCAAAGGGAAAAACAGGGACAAAATCTCAGAAGTTGGGCAAGGCATTGCAGATTCAAGGAACTGAGAAGAATCCGTATGGTATAACATGGAGTGGCATCAGGTGGGACTGGAGATTAGGCAGGCACCATGTTGGGGAGTGCTATAAACATTTTAAAGGAGTTTTGATTAGGAACCACCAAATGGTTTCAAGCAGGAGAGCTCACATGCTTGAATTTTATTCTGAAAATTTCCTTTGGCCACAGATAAAGAATGAATAGGAGGAAGGAAGTCTGAGTGCAAGAGGAGTCAGTAGACTTGATTAATTGAATGGCAGATAGGGAGATGTAATAAAAAAGAAGTTTGAGCTAAGGCTACAGATCCTAGGGCCTTTCCTAAGAAGGCAGAGCACATTTGGAGAGAAGCGGGGAAAGACGATGAGTTCAGAATGGAACACATTACTTTAGATATAGTGGAAAAAATATCTCTGATTCTAATTCCACATGAAATATTTAAAACATTTCTGGAAGTAATGCCTCAATAATGGAGCCACTGGTATTAATAATCAATTTACTAAAGCCTTTTAAGAGTAAACACAATGCACTTATAAAAAGGAAATGTTTACCTAGAAATTATTACCTTAATAATACTACAGGCTCCATATAACTACCTGAAAAACCATTATGGCTCTTAATCATTTAAGAACTCCAATTAGACACATACATAATTATCAAGCATTAGGATTATTTACTCACCTCTACTTATCTGCTAAGTCACTAATATGCTGCCAGACAATCTGGGGCATGGGTGTTAACCTGCCTCTGACAGATGTACCATATGCATGGGCTCTAAGGAATAGCTAATCTTGAATTGTCTGACCTCAGTTCAACACATCTATTTAAATTCAAAGTCCAACTGGAGCAAAATTTTTATTCTTCTCTGATGAGTTTTATATCCTCATTTTCAATGTTTAACAAAGTGAGTATAGTGAGGAGGAGTCAGTAGACTTGATTATTGAATGGCAGACAGGGAGATGGTAATAAAAAGTAAGTATGAGTTAAGGCTACAGATGCTAGGGCCTTTCCTAAGAAGGCAAAGTGTGGCTGAACAAGTTAACTAAGTATGGATCTTGGAAATTTTAAAGATTTGTAAAGTCAGAAACAGCATAGTTTCAGTCTGTAACTAAGGGAATTTGTTACATCTCATATAAACACACATATTTTCTATTTTCTATTATTTATGTTATTAATACTTTATTTTCAGTCTTAAGTAAATGCCTGACTACACTATTTACTTTGTCATCTTCTTGTTCTCAGTCCTTTTCACATCAATCTTAGAAAAATTATATTTCTAAAAGTCAGGTATAATCAAAAGATACAACCTTTGGAAACAGAAAGACTGAGGTCTGAATCCCAACTCTGCCACTTACTAGTTCTGTGACTTTAAGTGAGTCACCCATCCTTTCTGAGTTTCAGTTTGAAAACATATATAATTAATAATACCTACCTCATAGAGTTTTTTGAAGATGAAAATAATGAATGAAAATGTTTCCCCATTATAGCATCATCGCATTAGAGCTAAGAGCAGTAAGAGTAAAACATTAATCTTTTGGATAGTGTTAAACAGAGTTGTGCTCTTTTTTTCCCTCAACTGGAAGTCCTGCCAATATAGTTCATTGCAATCATTGGTTTTGTTTGATGGTGATTTTATGCATTCTGAGATGAAGTGTTCCCAGAGACCATTGGTTGAAATTAAGGAACTGGCAACTTAAAAATCATTAAAAGGAAATTTAAACTAATACCATTATTGCCTAGGATTTTACTAAACAAGATATAAACAATGATATTTGGGAGTCAGGGTTTCGTTATAAAAGATCAAAGACAATTTGATCTTCACAGGAACCTTCTTAAAACTCTTAAAAATATTATGTTTTAATTTCATAGAAAATAAGGACTAGGATTAGTTGAGGGAGACTAAAAGTGGATTTCAAGTTAATCACAAATGGCCTAGAGCATTGCTGGAATAAGAAGACTAAAAAAAAAATGATACTTTAGCCAATTTGTCTATAAGTGCTGGGGACACCCTTGGTTTTCAGGACAGAAAGATAAATGTCATTTATTGAATGTGGTTACAATTTTGAGTAAAATTACATGGACTAATTAAAAATTGTCTTTAACGTTTCGTGACATCTTTTCTGCCTCATCTTTTTCTTTTGTTAAAAGTGGCCATCAGTTTTGAGCAGTTTCCTCTTGTAAGGCAGATGTGTTGAAACCTGCTTGTAAAGCCATGTGCCATTATTAGCGAAACAATGAAGTTAAAACCCAACCCTATACATGAACCATTATTGAAATATTTGAGGTACTGCAAAAAAGCAAGAAGCTTTGAACAATTATCAAAGTTAAAACCATGGATTAAAAAAAGCTTGCAATATCAGGATTTGAACTGGTTAACCTGGCTACTCACTGCTCATTGATGGTTTTCAGAGTACTCATTATATTAGTCTTCAAAATGAGAATGTACGGTAGGAATTTCCTTCTTTAAAAGGAATACTGGTTAGGTAATGGCCTACATTACCATGTTTTATTTATAGAAATTGCTTCCTTTTTGTTATCTTATTTATGCAGAATCATGAGAATAATTAAAAACAAAAACAATAACTTGTATACTGGGAGTTAGGAAATCTGTTTTTTAGTTTCGAATCTGCCATGATCTAGGTATAAAAGGGTTAATGTCTTTGAGTGTCTGGATTTATAAAATGAAAAGATTTGATGATGTAAATCTTCAATCCTTTTCCCTGTATTAAAATTTAACAATTTTAGTTATCGTTGGATTACACACACACACAAATTCTACATAGATTTTCTAACACACTGTACAACCGATTGCTCATGATGTCCCATCATCCTATGATGGCATATTATGGTTTATTTATTTTAGAAAATGCCAATACCATTACTGATACTACTAATACTTTAATTACATTTCCTTTCAAATCTAAATGTCATTTAATATCCAATTGAAATTCCTGAGCTTCATAGGAAAAACCAGTTGAGCATAGATCCCCAAACTGTCTTGTATATAATGCTTTGTGTAGGATTCTATGCTTTTGAGAATAATGCCATGTTGAGGCATGTGATGTTGAAATGAAAAAAACCTAGAATAGAGTCTTCTGTTCTGATTTCCACTGAGTAACCTTGGTAAGGCACTTTGTCTTTTTTTCCCCAGTGCCATTTTTTCCTCATTAGTCAATTAAGACATAATACCTGGGAACTATGAGTTTTAGCAGACCTACTGAAAAACACAGGACCTGAAAATTTTATTTGGACTTAGCACATTTAAAAATATTTCACATGATGCAAAATATATACAAAATACTGTTCAATTGTAGACTTGAAACTTATTGGCTTTTGTTGATCAATGTCACCTCAATAATTTTTAATAATAAAAAAAGACCTCTCAGGTAAAGGAGAAAATATTTCAAAATACAAATTAATATATTACATAAATGTGTATAAAATACATCAGGTAGTTATTTAAAACTCAAAGAATGTAGTTATAAATACATGGTATTTATTGTGAGCTATGAGTGCATTGTGACATGTTTGACAAGATTCGGGGTAGGCCCCTCCAAGTCATTGCTCATGCCTTAGGTAAAGACACCTTGGTAAAGAGGAATAGACTCAGTACTTAAAGAGGACACTGTCATCTCTCTCTCTCTCTCTTTTTTTTTTTGACATTTAATGTTATTTTGTATTAGTTTTGGGTATGTAGCAGTCAGACATTTATATAATTTAGGAAATGATCCCCCTTGCCTGACACTATACATAGTTATTACAATATTATCAACTATATTTCCTATTTTATACTTTATATCCCTGTGACTATTTTGTAACTGCCAATTTGTAGTTCTTAATCCCTCCACATTTTTCACTCAGCCTCCAACCATCCTTCTATCTGGGAACCATCGGTTTGTTCCATGTATCTATGAGTCTGTTTCTGTTTTGTTTGTTTATTTATTTTGTTCTTTAGATAAAAACACTGTCACCTTTTAAAATTTTACAATATATTCAGTTTTTTAAAAAATACTTTTATTATAATTCTTAATGGTTTCAATCAAAGAAAACTTAGAAAACGTGCTTTTGTGATAACTTTACCTTTGAAGTAGTAGAGCAAAGCATAAGGTTTTTGGAGTAAGATAAATGAGGTTTTGTATCTCAGTTTTACCACTTAGCAGTTAAGGGATACAGTTATAGGCACTATATGGTAGTTTCTTAATGAAACGTTAGTTCTTTTCATTTTAAACATAAAAGTTGATTGATTTGGTATTTTTGTAGAAATAATTATGTATATATTTGAAAGAGAAACTGATTTATATTCTTTTTAGCTAAAACATGTTAACATTCCAACTTCTTTAAACCATAGGCATCATTTAGTCAGACTAAGTATCTAATTTTGTCTTTGTTACTGTCAAATAGCTATATGAATCTGTGTTCCTAATTATGTGGTCAATTGCACTTATCCTCCATTAACTACTTAAAAGTAGTTAGACATCTGTCTAATTTTTGTATCGTTTTATAGTCTAGGCTCTAAAATATTATGTTTGTGTGATTCATTGCCAATTTTTCAATTATGGAACTAAAATTTTAATCTCACTTTTATCCATGATCCAAAAGGAATCTTTCCTTGTCATCACAAACACATGATAACATATCCTTTACTCGTCTTCGAAGAGGTTTAGCCATCTTTGAAGTCTTTGCCAAATACTTGGTAGGCCAACAGATTTTTTAAGTTTCACTAAAGGTAGATGTTCCAATTGGAACAACTACATCTTTAGGGTATTTATTTATTTTGATTCTTTTAGTATGAATTTTGACATAAATTAATAAACTAATTTTAAAAAGCTATATTTCTGGGGGCACATATGTAAAAATATATGTATATAGTATGTATGTATATATTGTATATATCTCTATAAATATATTTGCATATGTGCATATGTATAATCAAGATATGTCGAGACATTTGGAGTTAATAATTTATATTTTGTGGACAACACAGTCAATAGAGCTCTAGTCTAAGTCTGTTTCCAATTTGCTACAGTGCTTAGCAGTTTGATGAACTTTTCTAGGCATTTGGTTTGTTCACATGTAAAATATAGAGTGTCCTATCTATTCTCCTTGATGAGATGATACTGGAAGCAGATTTGAGGTATGACCAAAGTCAGGTAGGAGAGAAAGGAAAACTTTTGTGCGATTCTGGAATCAAGAGTAAAATATTCTGTGTGTGTGTGTGTGTGTGCGTGCGTGTGTGTGTATGTGCACATGCACACACACATAATCACTCATATTCAGGG
>NW_006442484.1:50404044-50419980 GCF_000325575.1 Pteropus alecto
TGGAGAGAAAAAAGGAATTTTGTTCATCAAATATGCCTCAATAAACCTGGGGAGAAAAAGAGAAAAAGGCAACCGGAATAGAAAAGACGAAAACTGGGGGCATAGTGGAGGTTAAGGCTAAGGTAGATCCCTAAAGTGGAAGTTACTTATTGCTTTATTGGAGTACTTTGTAGTGACCGTCTTGCTTAGCTATAATAGAAAGAAAAGACTTTTGTACAAAACGCACGGGAGAGCTACATAATACAAAGCGAATATGCCATTGTAGAAATTCTTTAAACTCTCGGAATTGTGTCAAAGTATTCTTGAATCTTTGACAGACTAAATATTTTAACTCTTTAACCATCATCCAGTTTTACCTGTTAACGTTGCTGAAATTAGTATTATCAGAATGTTTTTTTCTCATTTCATCCTAATTTTTTATATTACCTATTACAAATTTCTTCTTATTCACTGCTTTTTGCCCATATGGCTTTAGGTTTTCACATGAATGGAAAATGAGTCATGCTAGAATGAGATAGGATGAAGGTCTTATCATGGCTGAAATCATATGACTCTAGAACAAACTTCAGTTAAGTCAACTTGATTGTAAACTTCTGAGAAAGTTTTGTGTCTTGTTCATTTTTCTATCTGTTCTTCCCAGTCTAGCACTGAATTTGCACATTAGAATGTTAACATTTAAAGACTATAGGATCAAATTGAAATAATTTTTCATTTGCTCATTTATTCAATAAATAAATAGGCTTTGAGCTCTGACTACATATTCTAAGTACTTGGAGAGGCAGTGGGGAAGAAAACGAAGTCCTCATTCTTTTGATGCACACATTCTAGTGGGAACTCTACTGAGACATGGAGTCATTAATCGCTAAGCTATTATTTCTAATATAAAAGTTTCTGTAAATTTGTGTCCTGTCAAAAAAGAGCAATAAGTTAAAATGTATGATGTGCTGTATTTCACAAAAACATTCATTCACAATCATGTATTTAATAGCCGTTTAGTTCAGAACATATTGTTTTCATTGAAACTATCATACCATAAGAGCTTTGTCATCTTAAAATAGATGCACAATGCAAAAGCTCTAGATTTCTGGGTAAGTCAACAAAGGGAGAAAAATCATGGTCTTTTGTAATATAAAACAATGTGCTGTTTATGTTGCTGAGTGGTCATTTTTCTCAATTAATGTCAGCTAAAAGAACATGGTTATAGTTCAAATTTTTTGAGACTTTACGTCCATTTAGACTAATCAATAATAACCATTTCTATTGATTTCCCTCATATTTTATCTTTGTGAGTCTATCTTTTTAAGTATTTTTAAAAATGAATAGTAATGTGAAAAAATGACTTCACACTGTATAGCTCTGGACTATAATGATTTGTCTAAATTAAGCCAAAATAAAAATATTGAGAATATAATTACTGAGTCCAATTTCTGTGGTAGGCATGCTAGATAAATAGATAGTAAGAATCTGATTTGTGAGCTTATAAACTGGTTTTAGAAAACAAGACAAGGATATAGTAAGAATCTGATTTGTGAGCTTATAAACCGGTTTTAGAAAACAAGACAAGGATATTAGTAGAGGTGAGAAACAACATAAAGGAATTATAATAAGAAAGAAGATAATTCATTATTTAATGAATGAAGTCAATAGTAAATGCCATAAGAGTTCAGAAGAGTGATAACTCTCAAAAAATTTGTGTTTTTAGAGTTGATTTTATGGATGAAATGGTATAGCTTGTGGAAAATTATGGAGGTAGAGTGTATGAAATTAATTGCTCAGGTCAGTTGGAC
Organism: Pteropus alecto; assembly: GCF_000325575.1. Lineage (NCBI taxonomy): Eukaryota > Metazoa > Chordata > Mammalia > Chiroptera > Pteropodidae > Pteropus > Pteropus alecto. The sequence continues at coordinate 50,405,832 of NW_006442484.1, forward strand.
TGGGGCAAACAGTTAACATAGGAGACCAATAAGAATTTAGGTGTATGAAAACCAGTGTGTGTGTGGAGGGGCTAGAATGAGAAACTGTGAATTTGTCTTGCAAAGTAGAAATTATTGGCATTGTATGAGCTAGAGTATGATGTGATCAAATAAAAATCAGTCTTACAGCATGCAGTGTGGAATGAGCAATGGCAGCAAGGTCACTTGGGAGACCAATGTAATAGTCTAGGAATGAGTGGTAAAAATATAAACTAGGGGATGGTAAAGTAATGGATTGTAAAAGACAAATGTGTGAGGCATTGAGAAAAATGAATCAATTGATTGCCTGAATGAGCAAGCTAAGAGAACAAAACAGGACTTCAAGAATGGATAAGGTGGATGGGGGGAGGGTTGGGAAATAACCTGCAGGAAGGAACTAATTTTGTGGTAAAAATGAAATCAGTTATAAATATAAAAGTAAAATTATGTAGCTACCTAATAACACATTAAACAAATTCATATTGTGTATGCAACATATACATTACTGATGTTATTTTATGTATATTATAGTTATATATTTTTATACCATGACAGAGTGCTTATACACAAACCCCAGCTTCAATAATAAAATCAAATGAAAGCTCTATTTAAAAATGAGATTCTTTAAATAGTAGAAGTTTACATCATCATAGATGCAACTTGAAATGTTGCAGTTCTTATCAACCTCTGGGTATAGATATGATCTTATTTATAATAATTCCTAAAGTTCCCTTGTGTGGTAGCCATTACCTGCTAATGAGGGCCCTCCAGCCCCATGCATAGTGCTTTCCCTAATCAAATATTTTCTTGAATCCCTGGGTGAAGTATCACATATGTGCCACTTCTCATTATTCTTACTGCTCCATTGGACACAGCTGTTACTACTTTGAGCTGCACATCTTTCATTAGTTTGCAGCCACCCTCAGCCTTGAGCTTCTGGGTAATTCAATGGCACCATGCTTTGATTGGTTGAAACTATCTCCTTTCCCCATTTTTGGATAAGGAAATAAGTTCAGAGAGATCAAGGAATGTGGCAGGTACCATAGGATAAATCAGTGGCAGAGCTGGGATTCAAACTTAGATCTGACTGCAAATCCTGTACTCTTAACCATAGAGTTTTTAATAATTGTGAATGTCATGCAGTCTCATAGACAACATTGAAATAAACTTCGGATCGGAGCCAGACTCATTAAATCAATAAGAAAGAAACAGAAACCCATGAATTGAAGCCAAACCTGGTGACTAATTTGGTGAAGTTGTCTTGAAAATAGGCAGTGATATATAGATATGTCTCTGTAATAGCAAGTTACAAATAACACATATATTAAATAATTAAGATACATAAGAAATCAGTTCCCTGGAAATATGAGCATGTTGAAATTGGTTTAAAACAGTTAGATGTTTGTTTGACATTTAATATGGAAGAACATTAAAAACATAATTAGTTCTCAATTTGAGCGTGAGATTACAGACAACAGAAGATTAAAAGGACTACAATACCCTGTATGTATTTAAATGAAAATGATTTTTGATTTGATAAATTGCTTATAATATGTTTATAAATATTTATACTGTGAGTCTTGATAGGAAAATCTGAGGTAACTAGCTTATATGTTTGAATTTCCATATTAGCATTGCATTGAATTAGAGGAATGAAGAGTAATATCTTAGGTAAAAATTACCTAATATTACCTAAAATTATCTAATATTCATATAATATTAGACATTATGTGAATTCTGGATTTGGAGGATAAACAATGAGAAAGACTATATAGTCTGTACTTTCCTCTTTTACTCTCTGAGAACCATATAAGGTTCTTCTTGACTATGAGGGATCTACGGGTAAAAGTGAATGTTTGAAGAAAGCTAAGGTAGACTCAGTAGCTTCTGGGGGTCCTTCCAGTCCTGAGCAATAATTTGTGTCTTTTTCTCTGACAACCTCATCAGAAATCACAGCTTTCTCAGCATGTAGTTTCTCCTACTCTTGGATTCTTTTCTCCTCTTTCCATAAGAGTTTTTGGCATTCATCTTCTCGGGTATCTTATCCTCTTCCTCTCTTTTGCCTTGTAACATGACTAGGAACCTGTATCTTAAGAAGAAAAAGAAAACTCTTGTCCTGACCTTCACCAACCCCTTGTATATGCTACTTGATTTCTCTCTGGTTGTTTATGACTCAGCTTTTCTAAGGTTAGTCTGCCCTTGCTTTTAGATTCTCTTTAGTCACTCAAATCTGGCTTTCACTCAATCTCCTCTCTCAAATGTTACTTTATTGAAACACACTTGTCTCCTTTCTGTGCTTATCTTTCTTGATCTCTCAGCTGCTTTTTTTAAAAAAAAGTCTTTAATGTCACCACATATTTGACCCCTTTTACCTCATCTACCTCCCTCCTCTCTCCTCCTCCCTCCCCTCTGGTTCTGAGTTGCTTTTTAAACTGCTAACAATTCCCTTCTTGAAATTCTCTCCACCTTTGGCTTTTGTGATTCCAAGCCCTCCTCTTCCTTCAGCTAAGGTGACTTCTCTTTCTTAGTATTATTGTCTCTTGTCTCCTTGTACACCATATCATTAATAAGTGGTAGTTTTCCAGGGTTCCTTACTCTGCTTCAGAATTAGTGTCACCAACTATGTATTTGTCAGCTTCCTTTTTACAGTTACTTTGCATACCTTCGGCATTTAGTGATTTAAATAACAATCATCTTTAATATTGTAATATAAACAACTACATATGTTTTTGCATTTATTAAACTCACAGCAATTCCCCAAGGTATTTTAATACTTATTTTATAGATTCATATATTGAAGTTCAGAGAGGACAGTACAAGGTTTGTGAATTGAACTTAGGTTTATTTGACTTTGCCTCTTCTCTTACTTTACTAAAATACTGTCCTTTATTTTGCATTTGCATGCAAGGCATTTCTATATACATTATTTCATTTGCTTCTCTTAACAGTGCTGTCAGGTAGATAAATCATGTGTTCTTAAAATTTCTGTTTTAAAGATAAGGAAACCCGTTTTTGGAGACCCAAATAACTTTCTTTCTTGATAGACACAAGAGTTGCTTCTCAAGTCTTCTGATTCAAAATCAACCTTTTTTTTCCTATTTATCATTCTGAGACATGGATATGTTGCTCTATAATTTTCCATGAGTTGTTTCATGAAGATCTGCTTTGCATACTCCAATAAATAGATTTATAGGATAAGATTGCTTTAAATATGGCAAAGAGCTAATCAGTGCTTGTTGACTTTATTTCTACTTTAAAATAATTTTAATTATTTAGGAATATGAATTTCTAAGCATATTTTGACTTAGAATTTTACAAATGGAAATTTATATTTCTAGTTGTTTTTATTACTTTACAATTTTTTTTCCAGAATATTCCTGGCTGAGAGATATGCCTGAACTTGGATAGCACCCCAAAATTCATAGATACAAAATATTTCTGAAATAAAAAAAAACAACAGCCTTTTGAGTAATTTACATTTTAGAGATAATATAACTATATATTTATTTTAACAATTTTCTAGTGGCAGTAAAGGTTTTGTGCTAATAAGATCAGTGGAATCCCATCACTTTCCAATTGGTGAAAGTCAGGTGTCTTAAGGAAAAGGCACAGTAAAAACTAGAAGGAAAAAACAAATGAAATTTTAAAAAACTGGTGAAAAGGCTCTACCAGTATCCGAAAATATGTGAAATTTATAGTAGAGTAAGCAAAGTAAATAATTTTGATGCAGACCCATATGAGTTGAGGTCATAGGGACACTTATTTTAATATCGTATAAAGCATTACATTATAACAATCAGTCTCCACCATGGGGAAGATGAACTAGAATGTAAATGAATCTTCTGTAACTCAAGCAGGATCTAGATGATCACCTCGAAGAGATATGGTAGGACAGGGTCTTCTATTGTTTAAAGAGGAGCAGGGGAGTAGACCCTTTAGAGGTTTCTTCTAATTTTAAGAATCTCTAATATCTAATAGAAAAGCAGATATTAGTTTTCTCTCTTTGCCTTTTTAAAACTTCTTCTAGAAGAACACTTAAGCAGAAGGGAGCTAATGAGGTAAAAAGGAAGTTGGATAAAAGAGTAACTAGAAAGTTCTAGAAAGTATCAAGAAGATATTTACCCCCTCCCCAAACAAAGAAAGTGGTCATTGCAAACAAATGGACCAATACTTTAGACATCAGAACTACTTACCTGGCACATTATAAGTGATTAATAATTATCTGTAAGTGAGATAGTCAGAAATAGCAAAAGGAAGAGAGACCATAATTGAAAAGCTATGTTAATATCTGTTACAATCAGGATTAGGTGACAGCATAGACCCTACAGCGGGTTGTCAATGAATGACTCATAAGTAGATGTTTCTTTCAGTCTTGATCTAAATTGTATGGTTTCTAAAGAAATGTTAAGCAGAATTATTAGTGTTTAGTCGATTAATGCTATTATTTAAATTAAAAAATAATTTAAAAAAATTCTTATCTCATGTTGTTGGAAAAAAATTGGTCAAATTTTTTGATTACTACAACTTTGCACTCAAGTCAATTTACACTTTTGATTCAATACAACAGGTTTTTTGAACCACTGAGCTAGGTTCTGGGGAAAAATCAGAAATAAAGAAAGCATAACTCAAATCTGGATAAAGACAATTTAATTGAGCTGTATTACAGACTCTCCCTCCTCAGTTCTTCATAATTTTTTTTTTTCTGAAAAGTAAAACAAGCAAGAAAATAATAAGATAAAAACTAGCAGAACCAAGAGTAACAAAATGGTGAAAACACAGGCCAGGAATTGTAAAAAGTGGCAGCCAAGGAAAGAAATAGATGATCCTGTCCTAACTTAGAGCAGCTCCTTATACTTCCAGCATCCTCACCCCCACCCTCATAAGTAGCCCAACATATCCTGTGAATTTTTGTTTAAAACCTTCAGTTTAAAGATACCCTTATTCAGGGTCATCCAATAAAATCCTGGGGGAGAAAATGAAACCCTGAAGAGTAGAAGCTGTCATCTACAACTATAAAATCTCTAGATCTTAATAGAAGCTTGAAAACTCATTAAAGATCATCATATCCAAGCTTCCATACTTAATTGGAAGAATAGGGTATCCCTCCTACGAATAATATACATTGCTAACTGGTGGAGTCAACCCTAATGTAGGGAATTTAACAAGATGTTGAATAAATAGCAGAGCCAATATCCACAGAGTGCTCCCTCCCCATTCCTCTCCTACTAAATCCTTTGGTTATGCAGAAATGGACATAAAAATAACAGTTCCTCAACTGTTATTTGGCAAGAGGGTAAATAAGTCAAATATAAAGTGGGAATTGTATCAAGAAGAATGGTCCATAGTATATCAAATGAAAACAAGAAATAGAATGGCAATTTTGTAAACATAACACAGAGAAAAAATAAATATTACAATGCACCTTATTAAGTACAGATGAAAAAGCCAGTATGGAAGAATATAATATGCAAAGAACAAAAGAAAAGTTACTTATCAGTGCCAAATGATACAAAAATACTTGGTTACAATATATATACATCGTTCTGTAGCTAAAACTTGAGATGACAAGGAAACTATAGGCCAAAATGACTGCTATAAGATTGATGAATAAATCACAAACAGAAATAAAACATAAGAGGCTAGTTAAAAGTGGAATTACTGATATAAAAGAGTTGACATAATTAGGATGAATGCAAAGGTAAAAGACAGATTGAAACAATTAGAAAAAGATAGAGAAGACAAAGACAATCTAATTTAAGGACAATTGGTCTCACCTCCTCTCTCTACACCGAAGGAAAACAAAAACAAAAAAAAGAAACCCAAAGTTATAGTAGCCAATTTTTAATTATAATAATGGAAGAAATGACTGAAGATTGAAAAGGCATCTGATGATACAATAAGAGCTTGTGAAGTAGTGTGACTAGGATAAAATAACATTATTATTAAATTATTAAAATTCAATGATAAATGATTTTTCAGATGTGCAGGCATTAAAAGCAAATTTCTCCTTCCCACAACAACACTGAATTACAGAAGATGGTAGGGGCAATATCTACCTGTTTTCTGTTCCTTCAAGGCTCTCTAATCTTCAGCTTTTAATAACTGCTCAATTTATCTTTGAAGAATAAGCCTCTAACTAGTTATCTAAGTGCCTTAGCTATGAAAATAAATGCCATGAGAAATTATATATAATTTTTTTTTCTGCATAGAGTTTACTTTTTGACATTCTTGCTGCCAACTCTAAATGCCCTAGAAGGGGAAAAAGCTTACTTTTGTTTCTAATCCCACAACGGTTTACTATAGAAACCTATGCTGTACTCCTTCATTTCACTTTGCTTTTAAACACATCTTTTTTTACTTATTCATATACAAAAAGTGTGACTAAATAGTGGGAGGGAAAATAGATTCTCCAAAATAAGGTCTTTCAAGAAAAAAAGACGGCTAGAGCTACAAATTCAATGCAAATTGAGTTAAAATTTATTTGGTAGCACAAGAGCCTCTCATCCTTCTTACAGTCTCTGTAACTCTAGATAACTTTTTCTCTTAAGGACTCAATATGTTTGCTCAGATCTGATTTCAGTCCTGATTTCACCATTCACTATTTGTTTATCTCAGTGTAATAATTATAACTTACACTGTCTGACAAAGTATTTAACATAAATTCATAAGGTATATTATCAAAACATTGTTTTAAAAAGACTATCACTATGTGTATGTATACATATATATGTGTACATATCTATATAGTACTAAATGACATATTTGTATAATGACATATTATAAGTTGCATTTTTAAGGTAAACTCATTAGAGACCTGGATTTTTATCCTATCATTCAGTTACGTTAGCATGCTTGAATATAAAGTCTTATATGTTCAGCTTTCAGAAACAACATAAAGATGAAAGAAGAAGCATACAGCAACACATAAATTTTAGAGTTTTGTGAATTTGTAAGTATATCAGAGAAACTAAACACCAGAACAAGTTGAGGATTAAAAATATAACACTTTAAAACATACACATTAAATAGCTTTAGATCCAATAGGAGCAAGAAACAAAGAGTATCCCCAGTTGTTTTGTTCAGATGCTGTAATCTTAGCTTAAAAAGAAAACCAAAGCTGAATTCTTCAACTTCTATCTTTCTTTCATCTTTTTCTACAAGGTAAATTCTCCTCCAAGTGCAGAGATACTATGAGCATTGTTAAAAGAGACTTAAAGATAAGTTTAGTATAATAAAATAAGAGAGCTTCTTATGACTTTATGTTCAGATTCCCAGGCTCAGAAAAAAGTGTATCACAAGATAATAAAGTAATAGCAATCATGATCAAAAAACTATTGATATCAACATTTAAAAATACAAGGAAAATAAGTGAGCTGCCAGAGGGCTGTAGGGACTCCTGGGAGCTAAATGGCTGAGAAAACATTGGAATTTAGAAACTGCGAACTATTAATCTGAACTTAATTTGAAGCAGAATCTATTACAGACTTCTGAGTAATCTAAAATGTTGATTTGTAGAAACACAGGAGGTTCGTTAAAAACAAATCATGTCCCCACAACTTTATTTCTATTCTTTTATTAGATTACTATATTGATTGATCACGGGAAAAGGGAATGCTAAAAATCATATATCTATCAATAAGATATTTAGCAAATGCCTCCTGATATATGTGTATCTCTCTCTCTCTCTATGTATGTATGTATTTATGTGTGTATGTATACACATACACATATATGTATACATAAAATTAGATTATAATGCATTTAGATAATTCATAATTTTTTAACTAACCATAAAGATCAGTGAATATACATGAACCTGGAGTAAGCTACCTTAGTGATTTGCCTCTTGTTGAGTTTTGTTTGATATTTTTATTAAATAATTTTAAATAAAGTCTTGCTAATGCTCCAAAGCTGGAAAGATATAGGTAGGCTTTGGGTGGCAGAATCAAAGCCATAGATATCTTGACAAGGTATTTAGATGTGTTGAAAGACTTCAAGATTAAGTATTGCTGCGACCTGCACAGCTAGAGGGTGAATATACCTGACGGGGTGGGGCGGCGGGGAGGAGGCGCCGGAAGGATGGAGAAAAACACAGAGACAGTATATACAAAAGCTGGGGCCAAGTGGGACATTGCCCTTTGCTCAGATACAGTGACCTCGAGCCAAGCTCAGCGTGTTTATTATATACTTTTGAAGGTCGAAGAGGGAGTGGGAGTCTTCTCAGGACTTGAAACTTGCTGGCAGCAATAATTTCCCAAGGCCTGTCTGTACCCGGTTATCTGTCAGTGCTAAACTACAAGCAGCTGTCTGTTAACTGTTTCACTTCTCTGTCCTTGGCAGATTGCTACACAGCCAAGCATGGCTTTGCCAATGCTTTGATCGGATTTGGCTCAGATCTGGCTCTCTACATCTCTCCCTTTTTTATTTTTTAAGCACAGATGAAAGTTGCTCACTTGGAGGTCTCGCAACTGTCTCTGGAAGACTTGGCACCCGACTGAGAATATACAAAAAAAGAATTAAAAGCAACAGCACAATTCCTAAAAGATACTAGGCAGTATTGTCCTTTAATAGTATGTTTTAAAATCTATTGACTATCATCAGAAGTGTGGGGCCATTATATTTGGCATTGTCTTGGTGGGAACTAGTTCTGTAGTTTCCCATGGCTACTTATCCCTTATCAGAGTCCCCCCACATACATAGCAGAAAGTGATATTCAGAGAGTGAGCTTTTTCTTCAGCTAACCTTCCTTTGTTCTGTAGATGTCCTCCTGGCCTGGCCGCAGGGCTAATCAGCACGCTATAGTCTCCTAACGCGCCCGATCAACACCGCAATTTTCCTGCCTCCTCCCTACATTATTTCCCTTTAGAGATTTTATTCCCTTAATTTTAAGGGGATGTTGAGGGAGGAAGGTCTGTTTTTCGTAACTTCTTCAAAGCTGAAATAGGGCTATAGTCCCGGCCTACTGGGAATAAAAATCTTTGAAAGCCTATTCTAAGGGCCTTGGAGGCACACGATGTGAGGTTGTTCCAGTATGTTGGAGTGGTAGGAAGCCTTGTAAACCTAGAAGACATAAACTTGGCAAAAAGATAGAAAAGACGAGTCAAAGTTAGAAGTAGAAGTAATTGACAATGAATTTACTTTTTCATGGCAGTTTGCTAATTCAAGGTACACAAAAGTTCCCTGATTCCCTGGGACATGTGGACTTATCTAGTTTCTGGAACAAGAGCTTAAGTTTTTCCAGGGGTTCACAGGAATAGGTTGCACTTTTTGGTTTATTTTCTGGAGGAACCTGTGAGGACTCCTAATATACTGGTTTAATTAGAGATAAATGTATCCAGCTGTTGATTCCTTGTACTTTGACAGCAGTTAGAAACTTAACAAAACTTGGTAGGGCCCTTTCTGTTTGCCTTGAGGGCTGACTTTTTATTCCTGTCATTGTGCAGTTAGCATTGGAGAGAGGCCCATGGGATGGGTCAGGACAGAGTAGGTAGCTCTAGTATCTAGTAAAAATTCAGCTTTTCCTTCTCACCATGTCGAGGGTGACCTGAGGTTCCACTGTTGTGATCATGGTGGATTTTCCTAGGACTGGAGTTTGCAAGCGCTTGAGCCTCTGTTGTAGGAGGAGAGACCAGCCCCTTTATGAGAGGCTTGCTATGTGGGACGAGAGCTTATGAGGTCCAACCCTACCTGGCTTCCCAGTGCTGGATGGACACTCACCCTTCCAGTGCCCTTCCCTCTGCAGTTTGCTCATTGATTGTGCCTCAGTCCCAACAATGCCACTCATGGCCAACCAAGATCGAGGCCTTCTGGGCCTGCAAGGTTTTTATTGCCGAGGGTCACCTTGAGATGGTCTCTGTATTACGGCAGCTAAAATTTGCGCCTCTTTGTACTCTGCTTCCTTTTCTGCCCAGTCCCAGTTATCGGACATGTTAAAGACCTCTGGCACCAAGGCGGCCTGTGGGGTTGAGGTCTAGGCCTCAACTTTTGGAGCTTCCTTTGAATATTGGGCTCAGATCGAGTTATGAAATGTATAGACAGGAGTGTCTGGCCCTCAGACTTTGAGCCAATGTTATATATTCTCTAAAAGCCTCAGAAAACTGGTTAAGGCTATGTAAAACACAGAAATTACTTTGATTAAGCACGGAATCTTTGTTTTCTACTCAGAAAACTTTTCCATAACATCAGTAGCAGACTAATAGTCTAAGAAACATTAAAACACAACTTTAATTTTGCATTAGTTTACTTTTGGCATTTAAATTTCCAATTTTGTTTAGCTCAATTACATAAAATTTCCTCTCAGGATTTCTCTTCACAAACCTTCTACTACTTTCTTCATTCCTTCAGTTTGCCTCTTTTCACTCATTCAGAAATAACCAACTGTAAGACAAACACCTTTCCTTTAATTTCCTTCAGAATAAATCTTTATACTTCATACCTTCTGTTACCAAAAACATACATTTTCCTTTCCGTCATAGTTAAAATTCTTAACTGAACCACCATATTACATATAACACAGACAAATGTAGATTAGAGATTATAGATTATACATATTTATACAAATACAGATTATACATATTTCCCCACTATCAGTATTTGTAACTTCCCTGGGGGTGCCGACTCAGCCCGTCAAAGTCCATTCCTGACTGTCCTCTCCTCCCCTAGCCTGCTGATCTCTGTGAGCCTCCCTCTCTATTGCTTGCTCATACTCAGAAGGCTATGGTGGCAGAGGAGCAGAAGGCGGTGGAGGAGCATGAAGGTCCTCATGCCCCTCCAAAGTCCTTTGTAGTATAGCAACCAACTCTTCACCATCTCCTCCCAGGAGTCTCTGATCCTCTCGGGTGGTATCAAGGCAATCTCTTATTAAAGACCACAGACAAAATGTGAAAATGTGGATCTTTTTAGGCCCTTCTGAGATATAATGTCCCCGTAATTGCTTTCTTATTTTTTCCCAAGTCTGACTATTTACAGTTCCCTCCTTTGGAAACCAAGGACAAGTCTTTTGCACAAAACTTAAAGATTCTGTTAATTGCTCTCCTTTTACTTTGCAGTTTCTAGCATAGCCTTTAGCATCTGAACATAAAGGATCCTCTCTTGGGATCCAGAATTTCTCATGTTTTATGCCCAGCGAAACCAATCCACTCCTCACCGTACACTTACCTTTAAGTGTTGGCCGTGTCCCCCAGGAGTGTCCTTCCGCCTGGATGGATGAATGAAATTTACAATGAAGAGAGCCAGCCCCTCAGTGGGAGGGCGGAGATCCCCCGTACTCAAGCCCCACGTTGAGCACCACTTGCACGGCTAGAGGATTAATATACCTGAGAGGGGGTGATGAAAGGATGGAGAAAAACACAGAGACAGTATATACAAAAGCTGGGGCCAGGTGAGACACTGTACTTTGCTCAGATACAGTGACCCCGAGCCAAGCTCAGCGTGTTTATTATATACTTTTGAAGGTCGAGGAGGGAGTGGGAGTCTTCTTCTCAGGACTTGAAACTTGCTGGCAGCAATAATTTCCCAAGGCCTGTCTGTACCCAGTTATCTATGCTAAGCTACAAGCAACTGTTTATTAACTGTTTCGCTTCTCTGTCCTTGGCAGATTGCTACACAGCCAAGCATGGCTTTGCCAATTCTTCTATCAGGTTTGGCTCAGATCTGACTCTCTACAAGTATATCAAGGAAAAATGTAAGATCCTGTATTTAACTATTTAAAGTTGAATATGCAAAGAAGAGTTTATGTGAATCAAATACAGCTCTTAAAGGGACAAAAGGCCACGTGAGCCTATAGTGCACAGCAACTAATATAGTATTTTGCAACATTAAGAGAACTATGATATACTCTCATTTGGAATGTAGTGCTCAGTTCTGAAAATTAACTTTCAAGAGGGTCATCAATTGAAAAAAAATATTGAGAATGTGGGCTGAAGCTCCAGGAAGGTAGATTTTAGCTCAGAATGGAAAATAATTTTCTAATGGTTAGATTTTACAATGGATTGTGTAAAATTTCTTAATTCATTCTCTTTTACTAAAATTGTTTATGCCGATATTGAAGGACAGTGTGTTAGAACCCACAGAAACAATTCTTGCTTTGAGTAGGATTTTTTTTTCCAGCTTTATTGAGATATATTTGACATATAACATTGTGTAAGTTTAAGATGTACAACCTGATGATTTTGATACACGTATATATAGCAAAATGATTACCACAATAAAGTAATCTATCATCTCTCGTAATTACCATTTTTGTGTGTGAGAACATTTAATATCTGCTCTCTTATCAACTTTCGATTATACAATATAGTCTCATTAACTATAGTTACCATGCTGTACATTAGCTCCCCAGAACTCATTCACCTTACAACTGGAAACTTCTACCCTTTGACCACCATCTCTCCATTTTCTCTAGCCTCAGCTCCTAAAAACCACCATTCTACTCTCTGTTTCTATGTTTGGCTTTTTTAGATTCCACATATAAGTGAGATGATATGTATTTGTCTTTCTCTGACTTATTTCACTTAACCACAATAAGTTTCTATAAGTTCAGCTTCTCTAGATTCCACATATAAGTGAGATGATACCATATTTGTCTTTCTCTCTCTGACTTATTTCACTTAAGCATAATGCCCTCAAGGTCCATTCATGTTGTCACAAATGGCAGAATTTCCTTCCTTTTTGTAGCTTAACCTTCATGCAATTTCTTAATTTTCTTGTAGTGAATGTAATTTACTTAAGGATTGCACAGTGTGTTCTAAAAAGCAATGATTATTTATAGAAGATAGATGGATATAAGTAGTAGATCTCTACATAGTAGATATATATCAGTTCACAGTTTCTAGGGAGTTTAAACTCTATTGAAAGAGACAGGCAATTAAAGAAACAATCACAGTACAGTGTGATAAATAAGGGCTGTAACAGAGGAAACATTATGATAGAAGCACATGTCAAGGGCATCTAACTTAGCTTTGGCAGAGTCAGAAAGGCTTCTTGGTGGGGAAGAACATCTAAACTGGGATGTCCAAAGGTAGGTGAGCTGAAGAAAATTGGTGGGACAGAGTAGTTGAAGAGATTTTCATCAAAAGAACAGCTGGTGGGAATATCTCCGGGGTGTGAAAGAATATGACAATTTTTTTCAGAAATTGAAAAAAAAACTTAAATAATATTTGGACCACAGAATGCCAAGGATATGTTCAGGGGAAATTATAGACTTAAGAAGGAGCTGGATAATTTAGGGCTTTGTGACTACATTAAGAAGTTAAGACTTTATTCTAAAAGTGATGGGAAACCACAGATGAGCTTTAAACAGGAAGAGGCCTGATTTTTTTTTTTTTAGAAAGATTGTTCCGACAGTTGTGTGAAGAATGAATTGGAGGAGTCGTCTTGGATATAGCTAGTTCAGTTAGGAAGGTATTGCAATAATTCAGATGATGGAAATGATAATATGAACCAAGTTACAGAGATGTTTAACAGAAAGAATGGACAGGACTTGGAGACTGACTGGCTATCAGAGGGATATGACAAAGGAGAAGGGAGTCAAAGATAAGGTCTTCTTCTTTTTTTTTTATATGTGACTTTCTCTTTCACTTACCTGTCAGCATATACTGTACTCAACACAATATTTTAATTAGACTATGTAGTCATATTCACTGACTAGAATAAAAAATTATACTTATTTTTTTCTACAAATTTGGTGAAATCTCAATGAAAAATAGGAATGAATATTTCTTGATCTTTGTTTAATTAAGTCCAAATATGTACTATTCCACGTGACAGATAAAATGCTAAATATAAATAGCTTAGTTTGGATTCTCTAGAATACAGATCTTGGAAAAGAATTTGAATGAAAAATAATTTAACTGAAATGTAACCCCAGAAAACAAGAATGAATGAGACAGAGGAAAAGGAAAAAGAAAAAGACTTATTAGCAAAGTTGTTGCTGTGGAATGGAGTTCAATTGTGTTGGGATCTCTTGAGAAGCACATAGAGCAGGCCACTGAAGAACAAGAAACTGGAGCTTTTATCCACTGTCTTTAGTCCCCCACTGGTTGCGAATTGTCTCCCAGGGCCATTAACTGCACCAGCAGTTGTTGGTTCTGTTAAAGCCAGAGAATGTCCTAGGAAGAAAAGGGCAAGATGA
>NW_006442484.1:50420026-50469693 GCF_000325575.1 Pteropus alecto
CTTTACTACAAGGACAGAATTATAGCCATCACTAAGCCTTTGAATCGCGCCGAGGACCCAGCAGACTCCCGCGTGAGTCCCCTCGCTTCCCTGAGCTCAGTCGCCCGCCCGCCTTCTCCACCAGCCGCCTTCCGCAGGCAGGCCGTTTCCACCAAGGAAAAGGAATCCTATCAAAGGTCCGCCATCCAGAACTTTCACTCTTTCGACCCCTTTTCCGATGCAAATAAGAGTGATAATCTCCTTCCTGCTGGCACTGAGGATTATATCTCATAAGAATTCAACAGAGAAATGGCAGGAAGACCCCGCCCCTGTTCACTGAAGATTACGATAAAAAGAAACCAGTGAAGCCGTTTAAGAAGAAATTTGCTTGCAATGGTACTGTAATCGAGCATCCAGAATATGGAGAAGTAATTCAGCTACAGGGTGACCAGCGCAAGAATATATGCCGATTTCTTGTAGAGGTTGGACTGGCTAAGGACGACCAGATGAAGGTTCATGGGTTTTAAGTGCTTTTTTTTTTTGGCTTACAGAAGTTTAAGTGAGGATTGCCTTGCAATGAGTAGAATTTCCCTTCTGTCCCTTGTCACAAGTTTAAGAACTTCACAGCTTGTATAATGTAACTATTAGGGGTCTGCTTTTAACTTGGACTAGTGTAACTCCATGCAATACACTGAAAAGAGCCATAAAATAAAACAACCAACCAAAGAAAAACATCATTTTTTGATCTGGAATGTTGTGCTCAGTTCTGCCCACCGGCTTTTAAAAGGGGCCATCACTTGGTGAAAACAAACAGGATGACATACGTAATGAAAACCAAGTCACATGGAAAAGCACTAAGGGAGCTAAAGGTATTAACTATAAGAGAAGATAGGAGAAAAAAATAGATTTAGTCAGCTAGAGATGAATCTGAGCCTCTCTGGAACTTTACTGTAGCCATGACTGAAACCAGGGAGGGGCTGATGAAATGAGATGCAGTACGTCTGAAGCATCTGCTACCACAAGTAATCTTTAAGAAAACCTTAACAAGAACATTTATTTTAAAACTTTCTGTTTGACCTTTAAATTGTGTATGCAACTCCAAATAATGAGCCACTAGAGAAATCAAAGAAAAACTTGACTAGTAAAGGATGATGGTCAAGTATTAGAGGAGCAAAAGAACACACAAATCAGCATTTGTTCAATTCAGTATTCATAGTGTTATATTTAGATGAGGGCAAAATGCATTTGGTCAACCACTTCACATTCAAATTTATGTGTGTGGAAATAAATTTGATCCATCTGTTCCTGAATGATTTTCTTAAACCACTAACATTTTATTTTAAAAGAACTGATTTCCAAGGAGTCTTGTGATATCCCCAACCTCCTGCCAAACCTGCTCAAAAACTCTGAAATATAGTTATTATACTGAACCTTCTCAGATATACTGTTGTTTTAAAAATTAAAATAAGCAAGAAAACAAGCAAAAGAATATCTGATTTATTGGCTACAATGCCATCCATGTTGAAATTAAGCATAAAACATAAAAAAGGAGAAAGATCTATACAGTATCTATTTTTACTATGTATAAATGCCCAGATATGGTATAATACAAATAATCTAATTAGATAACAAGCCATGCATAAGAAGTTTACACATGTGCCACTTGTTTAAATGTAGAGTAGATGACCGAGGACAAATTCATGTCCACTTTGAAGAATGACTTAAGTCATATAGATTACCAAGGAAGTTTCCCCTCATGCCTTTTGGCTACTCCTTTATCCTCTTACAGACCTCTCTTTTTCAGCCTATTCCTTAACTATTGCTATTACTCAGGGTTGCCACCTAGGCCTGCTGCTTTTCTAGTTCACCTCTCTCTTCCTGGTCATTCTCATCATTTCCCACTCACCACCTGAATGCTGATGACTTTCAGACCTGTAACTTCGGCTCTGTTTTCACTTCTGAGAGTGACTATTTCTAAACTCTCTCCACTTGGATTGTCAATAAGTACCTCAAAATCAACAGTTTTATAAGTACTCATCTTATGAGCCAGAAATTGGTTATAATCTTTTACTTCCTTTTCCTTTGTCACTCCCTTCCCTTAGCCAGTCAGTCTCCATGTCCCATCTACTTTTTCTCTTGAACATTTCTCTAACCTAGTTCAAACCATCCTTTTCCATTACCTGAATTACTGTAACACCTTTCTTACTGAACTAGCTATATCCAGGATGGACTCTTCCATTCCATTATTCACACAACTGTCAGAACAATCTTTTACAAAAGAAATCTAACCTGTCTCTTTCTGCTTAAAACCTGTCAGTTTCTCATTGCTTGTAGAATAAAGTCCAAATTTCTTATAAGAGTCATAAAACTCTAAATTATTCAGCTTCTTCTTAAAATCTCTAACCTCTTTCCTCCGAACTCACCCTGGCATCCTATGGTCCAAATATTTGTTTCTTTGAATTTCTAAAAAATTGTCATGTTCTTTCACCCCTCAGGGACATTCTTACTAGCTGTTTCTTCTGATGGAAATCTCTTCACTGCAGTCTGTCTCTTTCAGTAGAGTTCAAGCTCTCAAGGAGGTTTCAATCCAAGTGCCTAGCAGGATGCTCAACACATATTATACAATCAATAAATTATTATAATATTAGATGCATTTTAGATCCATGGTGACAGCCTTATGTACAAAACACGCACAGTCATAGATACTTATAAACTGCATTCAAATATGTTTCTGTCATTTAATTTTTTCTTGTATCATCATTCGCAAGAAAAAAAATTAATTTTAAGGTTAATAGACATGTAGAGCTTCCTGATGTACACAAATATATAATTTTTTTCTATTTTCTTTCTGAACTTGGTGCTACACATGTTGAACCAGTATCTTTTTACTGTACTTTGTCCTTTAATAATTCTTCCATGTATCTACTACAAATAACCATTGCTTTTAAGAATATATTGTGTAATCCTCAAGCAAATTACATTTGAGAGAAGGAAATTAAGAAATTGTGTGAAGATTTCCAGGCCAGATAAAATACCAAGAGATGGGAAGAGAACCTGATTACACAGATATTTAATCCTTCAATCTTGAAAATCGAATGAATAACGCATTATTTTCTTTGAAGTAATATTACTTAAAATGTGGAGTAAATGTTTATAGATCTTTTAATGACAAAAGCTAATTTGCATATTTTTTAAGTTATGCAAAGAAGTTAGATTATGTAAAGTGGAGTAAGATTTTAAAGATATAGTTCCACTGAACTCTTTTTCCTTTACTAAGATTTTAAAGATATAGTTCCACTGAACTCTTTTTCCTTTACTAAGAAATATATTTAGCATTGATGATGGGATGCCTTCAGGCGATTAAGCCATTAAAATATTTCCATGTTGCTTATAGGTACCCATATACATTTAATGTGTAGAGTGATGCCTTGTAACTTTTAGGCATATACCTTCCATCTATACCTAAAAGGGAAAGTTTGCCTTTTGTTATAGATTCTGTTTGAAAGGAGATTGTCACTTTATTTTATGTCATTTTACAGTGGTTTACCCAGAATAGAGATACCCAAAATTATTCTGAAATTCGTGATGGTATATCTACACAGTCCAACATGCAAAAAGGTTTGGAAAAAAATTATTTTTCAATGAAGGATATCAGGTAATATGTTTAAGAAATAAAAGTATGATTTAAACAAGAAATTCGTTAGTCCAATTGATCAAGTTAGAGTAGCTCCAAAATTATCAAATGTCCATTTATGTCTTCATAAAAATACATTGAAACCTAATTTTATCTCTGCTTCCCAATTTTTTTGAAAACTGTAGTGCCTCCAAATTGACTAACAATTCACATTAGAAATGCATTGATTGTAATTTCAAGTTGAATAATTATTAGTAATTAAATCTATCATATGTAAAGAAACATTTTAGAAGTTTACCTTTATATTCCATTATCTTTTCTAGAAATGAAAACTATTACATTTTCTCTGACCGACTGATGCAAATTGCAAAGCAGTTTTAATAAGTCACTTTCAATTTTAGCAGCCAGTGTGAAAAAAGAGAAAGCATTCTATGGTGTAGAAAGAATACTGAATATTCCAGATATTGGTAAACAGCTAATTCTATTCTAATTCTATTCAGCCAATACCTCTCACATCCACCTCTAAAATAGGTGTTTTCAAAATTCCCTATCTTCACCATTCAAATCATTAACCTCTGTATAATTTTTTCATGCTTACCTCAACCATTTCCCTTACTCTGACTCATAAGGTACCTGATTATGGGACTGTATTTGGGTACTTAGCTGAGTATACCTTTATGATACCCCATGTAATAGAAAAATGATATTTGAGTGTTTTTAATTGATTAAAACCTAAAATTTTGAGGTCTTATTAAAGGAATTATGTTTATTAGGTCAAAATGACATAGAGCACAGTGCTGGAAAAATAATAAGTGCTCATTAAATTACTTGATTGGTTGTCCACATTGCCTGAAACATTTGATAATTCTTTTAAAGAAATCTATAAAATTGATATAAAAAGCATTATTTATAAACTGTTCTCTAGGTACTTCTATGAAAAGGAGGTATAATTTTTAAAATTAGAATCACTGGAATAAGTGTGGCTGTTTAAACTGATGTCATCCCAAAAGAAAACCCATGCATTAAATAAATCACTTCATCATTTTGAAGGAAATGTGGGAAATCCAAACTTCATTAAGGCAGAAAAACTTTACCAGTGATTGAAAATCTCAACTAATAACATGATGCAACAGTTTTTTGGCCCTCATATAAACTGTTTATGTGGTTGAATAAAATACATTTTTTAAGAGAAACTAAGTTTATAAAAATTGAGAATACTAATGAAAAACAGACTTTTGAGGTTTTAAATGATCTGATTTTTCTGTTCTTTTACTGTTTGGAAGTAGTGGCAGAAATTATGAAATATAAACATATCAAGGTAGTTTGGAAGATATATAACCTCTATCATAAGACAATTATTGGTTGAGAGTTCTTTCTTACTAAACCAACATGATCCATATTGTGTATTCCTTGTCATCTCTTTCATTATTTCCATAGAATACTTTGTACCTGGTCCTTACTGACTGTCACTAAAATGAACCATCTATAGGGGGCTCTGAGAGGTATGAATCTATTTGGTAATGGGGTTATGTCCTTACTTTCATCAACTAAAAGTGAAAAGCTGTAAATAATATAAGAAAAATACAGCTGTGTGAATCTTGGCACAACAGGGTGAAACTATTCCTACTGTTTGCTTCTGTTCCCCATGTTCCCTTTCCAGCACACATAAATTTGTTGCTCTGGTGGTTTCAATTTGGGCCCCAGTTTTGACTAAATCTAAGAGCTCAAAGAAAAACACAGCTGAAACTACTGCCTAGTGGCTTAACTCATAGCCCCAAATGATAGGCCTCTAACAAAGTCAAGCAGGCCTTTAGCAAAAAGGCTGATAACTAGAGATCATTTTGAAAAAGTAGAGAGTTTGATAATAAATCATAAAGAGAAGTTTTATCATAGCCATCTTGTGAGATTTTGCATAGCCCTACTGAAAAGAAACATTGAGTTATGAAATATAAACATATCAAGGTAGTTTGGAAGATATGTAACCTAGTATATGTAAGTAAAACATGATAGATTTCTCTGGCACTTGAAACTGACTGATTCTGTACTAGCATGCTAAAACCACAAGGTAATGACAAATTTACATGCAAATGAAGAACTGAGCTGTGCAGAGCAATTTCTTTCATTTGTATTTGACTTATTCTTATCCAGTCCTGAAAGCTTGTGAGTCAGTGATAGTTTGTGAACTAGTAAGCCTGAAGTCCATAGTTGTGATCTAAGGGGCTCTGGCAGGAAAGATCTACTTTCAAACATGTTAGATACAAAAATAGAAACTCAGCTGAAATCAACTGCTGCTTTCAGAAGTCTGATGGTAAATTCCTTCTGAGTGTCACGGATGACACCAATGTTCTTACATTTAAATCTCTAGGGTACCTCAAAAAGAGAACTATAAATTGCTTCTCTCTGTTGCTACCCCTCTACAGAACAGAATTAATTTTTTCTGCAAAGCAATGATAGAAAAGATTTAAAAGAAAAATTGAGTGAAAACATACTAAGGACTTAAGAGAGTATCTCAGTTTTCTGACAAGTTAGATAATCCCATTTATTAGAGGAGTGGAACATAACAACTGAACGATATGTTGAACATTCTTAAAGGTGTTATGCAAATAAAGTTACAACAAGCTTTCCTTATCAGAAATATTTCAGGAACTATGTTGTCATAATCACATTCAAAGATAGAGTTATAGAGCGATTATTAAATGAACTATGGTCCAGACACCATGCAAATGTAGCTTCTATTTGTGCTTCTACTCTGATTCACTCCTTGGAGTAATAGACTTTTAGTTCTTGCCAGAGAACATAAGCATTTTCTGTCACTGCAAGGAGCTTTACTACCTGTTGACCTCTCACAACCCAGGCTCTCAGCAGCACTAGAAAAATGTTGTGCTGTTCTTTCCAACACCATGGTTTCTGATGAAATGTTGCTGCTTTGCAATTTGCTTTTTCCTGTTGGTAAGGTGTCATTTCTCTCATGCTACCTCATTAGCACTAGTTGGTTATGAACATGCCACATTCCCACTTGTTTTCTTTGAACTGGAAGAAGAGTGGTAAATATCTAGAAGTTTTCTGTCTTTTAGAAAATAGGTGTCCCTTTCCTGGTCCTCTGGTTAGAAAAAGTAGGCTTTCTTGGAAACTTCTGTTTTTGCTGGTTGCTATTTGCATTTCTGGATTGCCAGCTTTTCTGCATTCAATCTAGAATGAGTCAAAGAAAGCCCAGAGAACTCACTGCTGTGCTGTTCCTCAGGTCCCCAGACCCCGAGCTGATCCTCTTTCTTCTCTCTGCCTTTCATGTATATTTAATTTTTCTTTCTTTCTTTCTTTCTTTCTTTTATTTTTCTCTTTCTTTCCTTTCCTTTCTTCTTTTTCTTTATGCCTATAGCACCTGGTCTTCCTAGATGGACTCCCATCCAAGTACTAACCAGGCCCGACCCTGCTTAGCTTCTGAGATCAGACATCGGGTTTGTTCAGGGTGGCATGGCTATAGACCATGGACCGTCGCTCCACTGGGGCTCAAACCCAGGATCTACTGCATGTAAAGCAGACGTGCTAACTGCTGCACTATGGAACCACGTCTTCATGTATATTTTATATATATGATTATATATAATGCCTAAGGTTTTTAAGCCATATTTAGCCCAGTCTAGAGATTTCATTTTGATCGAGTTTTTTATTTCCATGATTAAAATTTGTATTTCTAATTGTTTCTTTTTATATTCACCTGTTCTTGTTTCAGTTTAGCCTAATTTTCTTATAGCATTTCATGATTTTTTAAAAAATGGATATACTTTATCATTGTGGATCTCAAATATATTCATTTTAAAGACATTTTTAAATTGCTCTGAAGTTTTCATTTAGTCTGGAAGAAATTCAACTCCCTATTGCTTTTCTGGCAGTCATTCTTAAATGTTCCTTTTCTTTTTGCATTTTGAAATTTTAATTTTCAACTCATCGTGAGTGAGAATCCCAGCCCCACTCCACAACACCTGTACTCACCTTTCCTT
This sequence comes from Pteropus alecto, assembly GCF_000325575.1. Lineage (NCBI taxonomy): Eukaryota > Metazoa > Chordata > Mammalia > Chiroptera > Pteropodidae > Pteropus > Pteropus alecto. The sequence goes on from NW_006442484.1 coordinate 50,427,638, forward strand.
GTTAATGTTCTTGAGTGTTTCACCCTTCAGTGCCACAGAATTTTAATCTTAATTTGGACCTCAGGACTACCGTTCCATGATTATACTAGAAATAGAGCAGATTTAGTCACTGAGCCCATAGTGGCTTGTTCCAAGTTGTCTGCTTTCTCCTGTCTCCCTGGATACACAAATCAGTGCCTTTTCTCAGCATAGGTGAGAGAGCTCTGCTTCTGGTTCCAGTCAGCGAGCCTGGCTTCTTTCCGTTCCTTTACATGAAGTAAATCCTTTTACTCAGGATTAGAACTCCGAGCTATCTCTACCTGCTCCTAGAGCTAAAGTATTGTCTGCTTATTGCATTTTGCTTTTCTTATGTTTATGTTCCATAGAGATGTTCGAGTAATTTTTAACTTTGGTTGTATCATTTTAGTCCTCTCTTTTTATATTTAATCTGTCATTGCTATTGCTTTTGAGTGGAAGAATCTTCAAAGCATGAACTTACAACACACTCTTTTTATTGGAAGTACTCCAATTTCTTCTAAACTGACATTACCCCTCACATTTCTAAAATAACTGCCTAAAATAAAGTTTCAAATGGCTTTCTGTTATCTAAATTCATCAAAAGATTTTATCTTTTGGTTTTATTCTAGTAAATTAGATCTCTCCTCATGAAAGCATTCTATATATGGGTCAGTGCTCTTCTGCAGCCAGTATCCTGAATAAATCATGTGTTTCTATGGTTTTACTTATTATTTGAGCTGATATTTATAAAATAGCATATTAAACTTAATTAACTTTACCTATCATTTATTTTCAATTCCTCTTATGATATATATTGTCCTTGACCCAGATATCTTCCCAATCTCTAGAAACCAACAAAGCAAAGTCATATATACTTGTTTTTCCTCCAAGATTATCTTTTGAATGACTTGGGTAATATTTATAAGAATTAGAGTGCCTGTATCATTGCCTTGGACCTGGTCAAGTGATTTAAAGAAATAGAAGTTATGGCCTCTGTTCAACAAGTTTGCAAATCAAATACTTATTTGTTAAAACTATTTATTTAGCACCTAGTATAGGTAATTGCACTACTATTATATTTTGTAATGTAGAGAAGCAGCAAACAGAGGGTCTTGTTTTATGTATAGGCTTTAAGATTTGACAATCTGTTACAATGTACCACTATGCTACTGTGCTACGAACTTTGGAAAAACCAAGCATGAAAGCTAATCCTCATTTCTTTACAGTTTATTTGAGGAGATAAAACACTCGTAGTCATAGTACAGGGTATATGATGATGAATACTATGAGACAGACATAAAGGAAGTGCTGTGGATACTGATGGAGGAAGACGATTTCTAATTGGGAATAAAGAAGACATGAATTGGAAAAGATTTCTCGGAAGAGATGCCATTTGAGCAGAACTTGAAGGGATGGTACTATGTGATATGAGGGGAAGAGCATTCTGGGTATGAGAACAAACACACAGAAACAGCAGGCTGGGAGATATGTATAACCAAATAGGTACTACTAGTATTTCTTTAAACTTTGTTCTTTCTCTCTCTACATTTAATCAATAAATAAATCAAAGTAAAGATCTCTCATTATCACTGGACCTGTTTGGAAATCATTTCACTTCTCATTTTTCCACTAACATATCCTTTCTTAAATCACTTTGCAACACCTTTAATTCAACATTAAAATTTTCTCTTTATAATCTTAATCCTACCTTTTCCCCTCTATTTGATTGGCTCTGTACAACAATTTTTTAAATTATATATTTTTTATGAACTGCTTTCAGTTACATTACCTACTTTTAAATGACTACTTGGTGTTATTCAAATCACATACAAAATCCTGATGGTAAAAATGAAATATATTCACAGGGTAATTTCTATTTGTGTTTTGAGATTTTATTTATTTATTTATTTTTTGCTTAAGGTTTTATCGATAGACTATTTTTTTAAAAAAGAATTTTAGATTTATAGAAAAATTCAACACAGGACACATTGAGTTCCCATTATCCCCCTCTTCACACATAGTTTTCACTATTATTAATATTTTACATGAAAATGTTACATTGTTACAATTAATGATCCAATATTGATATTTTATTAGTTACTAAAATCCATAGTTTATCAAATTGTCTTAGTTTTCATCCAATATCTTTTTTCTGTTCCAGAATCTCATTCAGGATGCCCCATTACATTTATGCTATCATGTTTCCTTAGGCTATTTTTGGCTATGATAATGTCTCAGACTTTTCTTGTTTTGACAATTACATTAGTTAGGGTTCTCCAGAGAAACAGAACCAGTAGGATATATAGAGATATATAGAGATTTATTATGTGGGACTGGCTCACATGTTATAGAGGCTGAGAAGACAATCTGTCATCTGTAAGCTAGAGGCCCAGAAGAGCCAATTGTATAACTGCAGTCCGAATCTGAAGGCCTGAGTACTAGAGGAGCTGATGGTGTAAATCCTGATCCAAGACTGAAGGCCCAACGGACTTGGATCAGGACTTTTAACAACGGCCCTCTGGTTTTCAGGCCTTCAGATTTGGATTTAGTTTGTTCTTTTTTTTTTTTTTTCACTTCCTAAAGTCGTAAAGTTAGTTTGCTCATTTTAAATCTTTCTTATTTTTAATGTGAGACTATAGCCATAAAAATTCCTTCTAACACTGCTTTCACTGTATCGTTTAAGTTTTGTTACACTGTGTTTATGATTTCTTCTTTGATCCATTGGTTAAGAGTGTTTTGTTTAATTTCCACAAATTTCTGAATTTTCCCATTTTACCGATGTTATTGATTTTTAACTTCATCTTATTGTGTTGGAGATGATATTTTTATGATATTTATGTGATATTTATATGATATTTAAAATCCTTGAGATTAATTTGTGGCTTAACACATGGTCTGTCTTGCAAAGTATTCCATGTGCACTTGAGAAGAATATGTATGCTATTGTTATTGAGTAGAATTTTCTGCATATGTCTATTAGATCTATTTTTTTTTTATTATGTTGTTTAAATCTTCTGTTTCCTTAGTTATCTTCTTTCTGGTTGTTCTATCCATTGTTAGGTAGAGTATTAAAATTTCTAACTATTATTGTAGAACTATTTCTCCTTTTAATTCTGTCAGTTTTTGCTTCATATATTTTCATGGTCTATTATGAGGTATGTAATTGTTCGTTAAGTTTATATCTTTTTTCTATATTGGCACTTTAAAATATATATATAATGTCCTTCTTTGTCTACCTTTTTGTGATTCAAAGTCAATTTTGTCTGATATTAGTATAACCACCTCGTCTCTTTTGGTTTCTGTTCGCATGGAATGTCTTTTTCCATCCTTTCACTTTCATCCTATTGTATATTTGAACCTAAAGTCTCTCATAGACAGCACATAGTTGGATCATGTGTTTTTATCCATTCTGCTAATCTTTCCTTTTAGAGATTTTAATATATTCACATTCAAAGTAATTATTGATAAAGAAAGACTTCTATATGTCATTTTACTATTTGTTTTCTATACGCCCTACAGCTTTTTCATCCCTCATTTCTTGCATTACTGTGTTCTTTTGTGGTTAGCTGATATTTTTTGTAGTTAATTGTTTAAATTCTTTCTCATTTTCTTTTCTGTATATTGAATAGCTATTTTCTTTGTAATTATATGGGCATTACATTTAACATTCTAAAGTTATAACACTCTAATTTGAATTCATACCAATTTAACTTCGGTAACATAGAAACATTCTGCTCCTTTATAGCTCTGTCTCCACACCTTTCAGTTATTAATATCACAAAATCACATCCTTATACATTGTGTGCCTCAAAACATAAACTAATAATTTTTAAATTTATTAGTCTCTTAAATTATGCAAAAAACAAAATGTGGAGTTACAAACCAAAGTTATAGTAATACTAGCTTTTAGGTTATTTTTAAATGTATTTTTCTCTTAGATCATGTAGAAATCATAACGTTGAGTTACAAACTGTTGTTACAATAATACCAGCTTTTATAACTGCCTAGGTATTTATCTTTGTTGAGATTTTTGTTTCTTCATACAGCTTCCTATTGCTGTCTGGAGTTCTTTTACTCAACCTGGACTGCCTTGAGCATTTTTTGTAGGGAAGGTCTACTTGTAACAAACTTCCTCAGGTTTGGTTATCTGGTAATGTCAATTTCTTCCTCATTTTTGAAGAACAATTTTGTCAAACAGAGGATTCTTGGCCAACAATTTTTCTTTCAGAACTTTAAATGTATTGTCCCATTACCTTCCCATCTGCAAAGCTTCTGGTGAGAAATCAGCTGATAATTATGTTGAGGATACCTTGTATGTGATGAGTTACCTCTTGCTACTTTCAAGTTCTCTTTTTGCTTTTAGCTTTAGAAAGTCTGATTATAATGTGTCTCAATGTGAGTCTTTTTGAGTTCATCTTACTTGGAGTCGAGTTTCTTGAAGTTTGTATTCATGGTTTTCATCAAATTTGGGGAATTTTCAGCCATTATTTCTTCAAATATTCTCTCTGTTTCTTTTTTTCTTTCCTTCTGAGACTCCCATAATTTGTGTTTTGGTCCATTCAATGATCTTTCACAAGTCCCTTAGGCTATGTCCACTTTCCTTCAATCTTCTTACTTTTCATTCCTCATATTCAATAATTTTTATTTTTCTGTCTTAAAGTTTGATGTTTTTTTTATTCTGCCTGTTAAAATCTGCCTTTGAATCCATCTTGTGAAGTTTTCATTTCAGTTATTTCAATTCAGAATTTCTTTTTAGCCTCTTTTTAGGTTTTTCTGTCTCTTTATTTTTGTTCACATATTATTTTCTTGACTCTCTCCACATTTTCCTTTAGTTCTTTGAGCATCTTTACGACAGTTGTTTTAAAGTCTTTGTCATCAGTTTTTTCAGGACAATTTCTGTTTATTTTTTTTTCTCCTTTAATAGGCTATACTTTTCTGTTTGTATGTATGCCTTGTGATTTTTTATGAGAACTGGACATTTGGATCTAATAATTTGGTGACTCTGGAAGTCAGATTCTCCTACTTCTCCAGAGTTTTCTGGGATTTTTGTTTTTGTTTCTTGTCACAGGCTGTCTATGTGTGGAGGATTCACCCGAGGTATAAACTTAAGGTTTTCTTTGGTCTTTTATGAGCTTGCATCTTTCCCTGGGTATGCACAGTCACTTTCTAATTTCTTCTGATATGCAGTTGCTTTTGAATTTCATAGACTTTAATGTCTGGCTCACAGTAATGGAAAAAGAGAAAAATAAAGAGCAGGAAAAGGGCATTAACCCTTTAAATCACCCAGAAGTCTTTTCAGACTGAGGAGGAGAGACTTGTAACAATGGGGATAGGTGCAACAATAATTGCAACTTATCTTTTTGTCTGTGCCTCTGAGATCAGAAGCAGCACAGATCTTTGATATTTGGAAAACAGGATACTTTTTACCCACTCTGGCTCCCACAAATTGTATGTAAGTGGCTCCTGAAATATGTACATGGCAGCCTGCCATCGGATTGGGGAGTAGGGCATGGGTAGCGGCTACTTTACTCAGAGCTGAAATTGACTAAAATTAAGCAAAATTTACCATTCAAGTCTTCCCCCTGGAAGTTGCAATTCTTTAATAATCTCCAAAGTTCCAAAATAGTTGCATCAGATAGATTCCTTCAATATAATTGTTGTCTAGATGCATAGATTCCAGGTGCTTCCTACTTTGCTATATTCCCAGCATCATCTTTTTATTGGAATTTGTCTGGTGTTTTTCTCATGACTAGACTGGGGTTATGGGTTTTTGGGTTTATGGAAATTGCTGAAGTAAAGTACCTTCTTCATCACATCACATCAAGAGTTCATACTATCAACATAGTTTATGACTGTTGGTGTTTACCTTAATTACCTGGCTGAATTAATACTTGTCAAGTTTCTCCACTGTAAAGGTGGAGAAACCTTCTCCCTTTCCATACTTTACTATTTAAAAGGAATTCACTATATGTAGCTCATATTTAGGAGGAGTTATACTCTCATTTAAAAATATTTTTTATTCTTAAAAATATTTTTTATTCTCAATCCCATTTCACAAGTGGGAAAAACCCTGAAGTTCATGAAGATTAAGTGACTTGCTTCTGGTCATGTCAGATAAATAGAAGAACCATATTAGAAGTTGTATATCCTCTCCAGTGCTTTTTTTTAAGAATGAAATTTCTTGTCAGCCACAATCAAGATGCTCTAGGCTTTCCTTAGTTTTCTATCTCTTTATATTTTGTTCTTTTCTTAGTTTTTGTAGGTCTATAACTCTATTATAGTTCATAAAATTTTCCTTATTCTTTGATTATGGTCTTCTTTATTTTCCTCTCTTTTAGACTTCATTTTTATATGCAATTTTTTATTACTAGTTTTCCTCCAAAACTGAGGAGATCTCAGTAATATTTCTAAGGCAATCAGACAATTGTGTTTGCAGTTTATGTGCATATCCACATGGATCTTGAGTTTGTCCTATTCCTTTAATAAATTTAAATATCTCAAGAACAATCTAACTAATCGATACTCAAACCTTTCTAGACTATTTCTAACTCTAACTCCATTTTCAATGATGATAATATTCCTTAAAATGTTATGCTCAGATGACTTTTATATTTTTCTCTCAAAGTAAAATATTAATTCCTTTAGAACAAATGGCACTTGAGAGAGAAAAAAAATAGATAAGATAAAGCTAAAATAAGTACAAAAACCTATTTCGAAGATGTGTAGTTTTAGATTATCAATAATCATTTAACAAACCTCTCATGTATTCACTGATTGTGTTCTACCTTACTGAATATAGTATTTTTTCCAGGTTTAACGAGAAAGCTAAACAATATTTAAAGAAATATATCCTTATATTTCATTTGGCTTTCCTAAACACTTCTGGGATTGGCCAGGGTGTAACAAAAGTCACTCCAATAAATTTAATAAAATTTTAAAAAGCCATGATCGATTTTGGCTTGCCATGTACTTTTGTCTGAGTTGCTTTGACTTGAAATTCATATAATTTTCACTTTTTAGTTTGAAGAACACAGTACTGAATTTTCTCAATCCTTGTCTTTATGACAAAAATAGTTGACTATGTCAACAAAATTCAACAAGAATAAAATCCTTTTCATTGAATTATGCAATGAGTAAAGTCTAAATATTTGCCTTAGAAAGGCATTGTTTTAATGTGTGTTATAGTCAGACAATAGGAAAAGCGCAAAGCTGAATGATTGGACTCCATTTTGTTGCTAAAACAATAGGTTATGATTCCTGGGTTAAATTTTGAAAACTACTAAGGCATAAACAAAATATTAAAAAACCCATTAGCATTTAACAACTCAATGGATCACAATACATGTATTTTTAGGGTGGATCACATTTGATATTTACTTAAAAGGTAATAGAAAAAGATTTCAGATAGAACTTTCAATTCAATATATTCACAGATGCCTGAGAATGAGCCAGATACTTCTAGTGATTGCATCAGACAATTGCGATTGCTGTCCTTAACTAATAGTTTCCTGTTGTCTGCCTTCTCCTATTCAATGGAGGTAAAATTCATCAGAAGGTTCCATAACTTTTAAAAACTGGGTAACCAAGATATAATATTAGAATAAATAGTACTTCCATATACTATTCATTCTAGTTGCTTGGCTACTTTGGTCTCAGTATATGAAATTTCAACTTTATGCATCATGGATTTACATAAAAATTTTACTATGTATATATGTGTATTTTTATATATATCCATATACATACATATACAAAGATTTGTGATGCAAGTAAGACATTTTTATTATAAAAAGAAAAGCAAACACTACAGGTAGGGATAAGTTAGAATGTGTTATCCAATTATCCAGAGATAACTACGTTTAACATATAGGTATACATTCTTCTTTGCATATATATGCACTTCTCATTCATCTCTGTATCTATATTTTACCTATTCTGTATAAAATAAAAATACCATAACATAGTTTTCAACTCCTTTTCATTTACATAGCACATCTTTTCATGTCAATAAATACAGATCTATATTTTTAAGGAGATACTCTTTGATGAACTTCTCACTCAGTTGTTGGATCACAGGATCAGTCTCTCAGCTTTGGGACTAATCTAAGAGTCAGAAAAGGGTAATTGGGTCAAGAAGCCTAGAGGCAGAATCCTTGCAAAGTAGGTGAGGAGTAAGAAAGAAGCCTAGCCTGGAACCTCCTCCCTTTGTGGATGGGGAGTATGTGAAAAAGTCTGTCTTCTCTCTTCCCTTCCTCACAACTATTTTTACACAGACGATGTAGAAGTTGCCCTAGCACACTGTCATAAGAAATATTTCTGACAATATAACTAATTTTTACAGTGGAATATGGAAAAGAGAGTGCTGCCTCAGAGTAAGAGTGATAGGGCTGAGTGGAAAAGGAAGTTTATTCTGCTTAATGGCAAAGTTGAGGAAATTTGACAGAGGCTAGAGTCAGTAAGCAGTGGCAATAAAGTCCATGAGAAGAGAAGTGGTTTATGCCTTAGCACTGTGAGGTTGATGACACCAGGAGTTGTTCTAAGAGCCATTTCCTTGGCCTTCTTTCTAGACTGCTGGAAGATGGGCAATTTGGGATTTCAGAAGGGATTTTTTTATTGCCTTTTTAAAAACCTTTGGGAGAAGGCTATCTCAGAAGGAAAGCACACCATTCTGCTATCCTTTCATTATCAGCCATTAGACTGAGCCATGGACATTATAAAAGAACAGGTAGTTATGAAATATCTTGATCTACATTATTGAAAATGTTAATATGCATTTATAAAAAAGAATATCACCTAATAAATTACACCTACTTCTCTTGCAGAAATAGATGACAAGAGGGTGACCAACACACAAGCAGAAGTAAGTTTTTTTTATATTTTGTATAAGTAGGTATTCAGAGCAAGTAAACTACAATCAGTTTGATATGATGTGATGTAAAATATATTGGTTTAACTATGATATAAAAATTAGTTTGCTTTTTCTGACTGAACAAACAGTAAAAAGTGCCATTAAATCTCTTTTTTAAGTTTCCTTGATTTTCTACCCCTGAAAATGATAAAATGATAACCCCTGAAAAAAGTTCTAAAATAAATCATTGCTTTTAGTGGCAAGATGTGGTATTGATAATTTCAATTTAGCAACTGCTTATATATGACCACCACAGTCTTGGGACAGGCAGTATTGGAATTCTGGAGCAACAGATGGGGGATAGACACCTATCAAAGGATCTTCTGGTGTATGGAGTTGAGAGCAGATTGAGAGGCCAGAGTCTCAACATACACATGTAGGAGTTCAGATAGAACATAGGAACCAGGAGTGATTAGGGGAGCTGATAATATAGAACACAAGGAAGTGAGTAAACTTGCACCCAGAAATGGAACAAATATTGAATAAGATGCATACAAACTTACTTGTCAATTCCCATGGCTGCATGAGTACGCATATAGCAACACTCAGGAAAATTAGAAAGAACAAATACCAAAATACTCAAAATTTAAAGAGAGTATTTGAAAATGTATTGGAAACTAAACTTGTAAATAAATATAAAGTAGTTTTTATTAACTTTAGTTTCACTACTATGTTATTAAAAAGACTTTTCTGTAGAATTAATTTTTCTACTTGACTTTTGAATATGTGTATGAAAATAAATATATAAGAAATCTGGGAAGTGATTTTTTTCTCAAAATCGACCAGAAGTGACCAAATACAATAGAGGTAAATTGGAAATGTGAATCATCTACACGTTTACATTAATGTAGAGTCACCCTGTCTGCACTTGTGCATAATGGACTGGTACCAAAATGTTTTATTCTAAATAAATTTTCTTGTACTATATGTTTGGTTGATATGAATTTGGCAACTATTCAGTTGAATTTTTTGCTTTTTAATAGATTGTTTTTGCATCAGGTAAGCGCCAACATCTTGATTGTACCTTTGAGAACAATTAAGCTTTAGTATGTAGAGGAAAGGTGCCTCAAATTCTATTTACGATTTTGTGAAACAGTTTCTAATTTCTTTTAAACTGTGTACACAATGTTCTTCCTAATATGCATAGCAAGTCTAAATTAATCTCCCCAAAGTAACTATTCATACTTGAGCTTTTCTAAGAAAAAATAATTGCTGCAGACACTAAAACACCTGCCTTTGACACATTGAAACATAAATTGACACACTATTAAAAAGGAGTCTTTATGTTATTATAATAAATAATATTATATATACATATATATATACAACATGAGTATGAATTTGCAAGTCCACTGACACATGGATTTTTTCAATAAATGCAGTTACCTCTTGAATCTGTGGGTTTTGTGTATGCAGATTCAATCAACTGCAGATTGAATACTGTATTTTCTCATTCCCACTTGCAGTTTCCCAGCCCCGAATTCCGAGCTGTAGATGGAAATTACTTTTTTCCTGAATGTGGTTGGTTGACTCTGCTGATGTGAAGGACCAACTATAGTTAAGTTTTGAGAGAGTCAAAAGTTATATTCAGATTTTTGGTTGGGTAGGGCGTGGACGCCCATAACCCTTGTATTGTTTAAGGGTCATCTGTAGAGAGAAAGACATCCTGAACCAGGGCCCTTAGTTAGGTTAGGGTGTTAAATAGCATTTTTGTTAGGAAAAGACTTACCTTTTGTACATAGAAAAGAATATTATCCTAACATTGTAATTCCAAGTAAGTGGAGATATTAAATTGAACTTATTAATTCCAGAGGGTTATAGATTGGTATTACTGACCAAGGACACTAATCATTCCTCTAGAACCACTCAGCAATCCTGTGAACAGGATAATTACTCCATAGGTTTTGAGTATATTTCGTCTTGGCACTTATGCTTTTCTTTCAAATGGAAAAGATTAATGACCCTTTTTCTCTTTCTTTAAAAATATAAAATGAAGTTACTAGGTTAGAAAATAAAAAGTAATTTCAAGACTGCAATAGATAAAGAGTTTTATGATTAAATATATCCTGTAGCTTCATGTATCTCTTAATACTGTACTATTAGTGAACATGTATATAATTTCTCATTGATTACAGTTCTATTTCATGTTGGAGGAAATCAGAAAACTCTTTGAAATATGGCACAGTGTTTATTTCCCTCACAGAGCTGATGACATTGTCCTTTTATCAATATATAAATCTTTACTTTTTTCCTTTTTGTCCAGTCACAGAATGCATCCCCTAAGCAAAGGAAGCAGAGCGTGTACACACCACCTGCGATGAAAGGTACTGTTCAGGTACTGTTTCGGGTTGTTTTGGGTTGAGTTCATGGCTGGCAAGCTGTCTGTTCTCCGGGACAATGTGTTTGATAATAAGCTGGCACTGTCTCAACTCTAAAACTTAGTAATGTGACTTTTAGTAAGATACTTTATCTATTTAAAAGTCAGTTTTATCAAGAATTAATATTGGTGATCGAAGAAGGAATAATTAGAGATGTCTCAGAATCTGTCTGGAAATTCAGATTTTCCAAAATAATGACAAAGGTTTTTCTTTTACTCTTCCTCACACATTTTCCTTAAAAAGATTTTTCCAGAATCCCTTATTACTCTTGACAGTACTGGCAGATGATTGCCATTTTTTATTTTTGGCTTAAACAAGTAGAATTTGGAGTAGATTTAATGTAAAGTGTCGCCTCATTGCCTTGTATCAGGAGCAGCTCTAAGAAACCAAATTGAACAGCTATTAGCTGTATATGTAACAGCTGTTGAAATAACAACTAAGAAAGTTAGTTGAGATTCTGGCATTTTCCCAGCATTTCCACCCAAAATTAGAACTGCTAAAAGAACATCTAAGTGTGTCAGAATTTTGACCAACATAAATTCCAGGAAAGGCTTCTTTTATTTCTCACACCAAAATGTTCCTGACATAAGGCAGAGTGTGTTCAATCCAGTAGCTCATGTTCCAGTCTGGCGCTTGGGCCTTTGGCCCAATGGATTATCATGTAGTCGTCCAGCTTGGTTTCAACTACAGGAGAGGCCAGCTGAACAGCTTCCTCTGGAGTCTGGAGAGATGTCTAAATTGAGAGTGAAATTTTCCACTCTCTATTCTCTCTAGATTTGAGGCATTTTCAGGGAGGTGGGATATAAGTGGACACATTAATAGCTACTTTCAGTAAACTTCCTTTCTGTGAAGCCATAAAACACCAAGTTTGCTTGTTTGTAAGACTGCAGTAAATAATGCAATCGTTAGCACTGTAATTTATTTCAGGGTAATTATTGAGAGTATCAGGCATCGCTCTCTGAAGATAAATGTAATCATTTTGAAGATATTTTCCCTATCGTAAATTATCTTGTACTTTCAAGACATATCAATTTGGGCATAAATGGGCAACAATGGAAGATATATGTTTACTCAATGATTTCTTCTGTTCTATTTTGGGTTAGCTTAACTAAACTAATACTGTTCTCATGTCCTCAGAAAAAATAGTATCATTTTTAAAGTGAAATCTTAAAATCAAGGCCCCAAGGGCTCATGGTTTTCATTATATTTAGTTCTCAAATATCATAAGAATGTGAGATCTAACATTTAGGGAAGTTAGTCATATTGCACATTTTTACATATAACCTTACTACCATTAAGGCCTCAAAGATGGTCATTCAATGATAATCATTTTGGGTCATGAGTTAAAAGCTTGAGAAAGCACAATAATTCTTTCAAGAGGCTATCAGGGTATTATTACAAGCCACTTAGGTCCTCATTTATAACCAGTTAGTACCTAGGTAAGTCTCCTGTTTCTGATAAAAGAAAAGAGAAAGCAAAATCACATGTTTTGTTCACTCTACTTGTCCCTAAGAACTAGAAATAAATATTTCAAGACAAAATTAAGCAATGGTAATAACACATGGTGCCTTATGAGCATATTAAGGAGCTTTCATGATAAGAAAGATGAATTAGCAAAGGAAATGTTACCAAGATACTAAATACACTAATACTATTGCTCTGAAATATATAATTCTTCAATTTGCAGTGGAACATACAATTGTGGAGTGTAAAAAACACTTTGCTGTGAGACCAAAGCAGTAACAGATGTGATTAAGAGTTATGAAAAAATATCAGGCCAACTAGGGCTTCGTGAAGGATCCAGTGAGTAACCGGTTAGTAAAGCAAAACAAAACAAAAACAAATTAGCAAGATTTCTTTACTCTCCTCTCTTATTAGGTTGTGAGGAGTTACTGAGCACAGAGGCCAAAGTGGCAGTAGGGGAGAGATACCACATTCCACCTATGCCATTTCAATGAATACCTAGACAGACTAGTTTCCTATTGCCTACATTCATTTTCCCCTCTTTCAGTTATGGTGGTACTTAAGGCTCCTCCAGTTTTCAGGAAACAGAGACACGTTCAGGTTACCTCTTGTAATGAGAGTTTTATATGAAAGTATTCAGGGAAAGAAATAGGGCAGAGGAAACCATTCTAACAGGCTCACTGTCAGGGCTGATATGCTGATGATACCCAAATTTATATCTGCAGTCCTAGCATCTCCTGAACTTCAGACTCCTTTTTCCAATTAGCTATCAAATTTCTTCACTTGAATGTTATTAGGCTTCTCGAATTTAACATATTCGAAACCAAACTCATTGGCTCTTTTCTGATTTTCCCCATCTCATTAAATTGTATTCAGTCGTTGAGACAAAATCCTTTGTGTAATTTTTTACTTCAATCTCTTACCCAACTCATTGTCTACACTCATTAGCTCTAATTTCAAAATGCGTCCTTTATCCGACTAGTTTTCACATATTCCACTGCCACTACCTTGTGCAAACCATCATTCTTTCTTGCTGGGACTGCTAAAGTAGCCTTCTAACTGGTCTCTCTGCTTCCGCTCTTGCCCCTCAAATTAGTCTTCACATAGAAGCCAGAGTAATTCCTCTAACATACAAATGTGATAATGCCATCCCCTTGATTAAAATCCTCAATGTCTTCCTGTTACATTCAAAATAAAATTAAAACTCCAGCCATGGCTTACAAGTCCCTGGATGAGATGCATTGTCTTTTCTCTTCAACCTCATGTTCTTGTACACCGTCCTTGTTTATTGGTGTCCAACATCATGGAATTTTCTGCTATTCTTAAACATGCCAAACAGACTTTCATTTCAGAGCATTTGTACTTTCCATATTCTCTGCCTGGAATGCTCTTTATCCAAGTGGCCTCACAGGTGGCCCAGCTAATGTTACTTCCTCAGAGAAGCCTTTCCTTTCCTGGTAATTGTCCCTTCTACCATTAGCATCTATGTCCTGACATACCGCCTTATTGTTTTCTATACCATGATGTACCTAGAACTATAGTTTTATTCATTTGGGAATGCCCAGAACCTAGAATGTATGCCTGGCACATAGCAAGTGCTCAATAAATACTTGTTGAATAAATAAACTGTAATAAACTGGGGAATCCAGCCACACTGTCATCTGATCAGAAGTAGGTATCTCTTGAGCTTTGTTCTATTGATTGTCATATTTGTGACTCTACTTCCGTTTCTTCTTGCTTCTCTTTCTGCCTGATTTTCCCTTAACTTTTATGTTCCTACTTATCAATATGGTTTTATTTTTCTGGCATACTTTTTTCCACTCCCCTCTCCACTGGCCTAAGAAAAAAATCTGATTTGGTAAATTACTTACCATCCAGAATACTGCGACAATTGGACTAGATTCTTAAGAAAGATCATCCCACAAACCACGGAAACAATTAGGTAGTTGACTTTGCCTAGGGTCTGCTTTCTAGATCAATTAGTTCATGGTCAAGGTGACAGCATCATATGACACAAACACGGCAATGTAAATAGAAGGATCTAGATATAACTTTTCTTTTCCAGGAGTATTTCATGGCTTGTTCAGCACATTTATTCCTAAAAAATAATGATAGGTTTAATACTTGGTCTGGCCATCTTTCTAGTCATAAATTTTTAGTCACTCAAAGTTGTCAAGGACTTTCAAGGTTAACTAGTGCAACTATCCAGTGATAACTGATTTTTTTCCCCACTGCATTTAACCTCTGGGTATTAAATTGGTTATGTTCTCTCAAAGATTTTAATATATTAGGCCTGCGGTAGAACCAGATAATCTAAAGTTCCAGGTGATTCTGTGGCTGCAAGTCTAAAGACTGACCAGACTCAGAGAGCCAATCACCTACCCAACATGTCCTTCTTGTGTCATAGATAGCTCATAGAGATCAAAGAGATTATAAGATCAAAATTAACATGGTCAAAACTGACATTTTGATCTTCTCCACAACAAATCAATTTGTCCTCCACTATTCCCCTTCTCAGGAAGCAGGATTTTTATTTGTCTAGGATCTTATTTTTGAGTTCTGGGAGTCTTCGGTGATCCTCTCCCTCTCCACACTCTGGTCGACAGGAGAGCACCAGGTCTTACGGATTGCACCCCATCAGAATCTCTTCACCTTTCCTCTTTTATCTCCAGGGTCACCACCATATTTCAAGTCACAACCATCTCTTTGCCAGGGTATAATTGGTTACTCTCCATCAAGTCTTTCTCTTTTTGCTTCCCATCCATTTTCTACACTATAGCCAAAGTGAACTTTTAACACACAAAAGTGATTATGCTACTTGTCAGTTAAAACTCTTCAATAGCTCCCCATTGTCATTAGATACAATCCCTATTCCAGAGCAAAGTTTTCAAAGCTGACTGCCCAAGGTCTCCAGTCTATCTCTTTTCCCCATACCCACTAGTCCCAGCCACACAGGCCTTCTGCCAGCTTCTGAATGCACTAAGCTCTTTGCTGATTCAGGAAAGATCTTGAACACATTCTCCTCTTCACATAAAATGTTCTCCCTTGCCTCTTTCTTTTCCTAACTTTTCATTTGGCTAACTCCTATTCATCATTTAAGCCTGTCTTTAAAGGTCAGTTCCTAAAAGGAGCTTTTTCTAACCTTCCATTCTAAATTCTCAATAGCTATAACTCTCTATTAATAGTTATAAATTCTCTATAGCTCTTTCATTGCAAATAATCACAATGTCCAATTTTATTTATTTATTTAGTATTTGTCTTATTAATTAATTAACTTATTTCTTATTGTCTGTCTTTCCAATTAGACTGGAAGTGATCTATATGAGTGATTATGTGGCGGCAGTGACAGTGTCCATTTTGTTCTCTACCATATCTGCAGGGCTTAACATAATGCTCAGGACCTAAGCCATGCTTATAAATATACTTTTAAATATGTTTTAAAAATACCCAACACTAATATTGGTAAATAAATTATTTCCTTAAGATATCTACATTTTCTCTGGTTTGTCTATCAGAAAGACATTTTCTCTGTTGAGGACCCAAGAACTTTGTATTCATGGATTCTTGTTCTATATCTTGTTTCTATTTGTGGCAAACTTTAAAATGACAACTATCTAAATATTTCAAGACATCTATCAGGTCTTTATCTCACCCTTAATTTCCTTCTTTCCAGGTTAAATATATAGATGTCAATTATGCTTACCGGTTAGTTTTTTCATGTTTACTCTTGATCTCCAAATAAGCTCCCCTTTGCCTGTATCATTCTAGAAGCAGTTCATTCAAAATCAACATAATATTTAAGATGTAGTCTGACCAGAAAAAGAGGAAATTTCAATTAGACCTGTTACTTACTTAATCTCAGATAATTTGATTCTATTAATGCAAAATCTTATTAGACTTTCAGACAGCCATATACATTGGTAATAAATAATAAGCTTACTATAAATTCAAAACTTTCAAGCCCTTTTCATATATTGCTTTTAAGCCATGTTATTCACCATTCATTTCCCATTTTAAATTATGTCCTTCTTTAACCAGAAAGCAAGACAGTCCTGTCATCTCACTTCTTTCCTCTTCTTAAAGTGAGGCTGTCACATGAACATGTCATATTTTGTATCGTGATTCTTTCATTCATTCTATTTTCTACTATTTCAATTGCATGTCATCCATGGATAAAAACCTTATCTTTGGTATTTTTAACCACATCTGTTGTAAACATATCAAAAAGAAAATTGCAAAGAGAGGGCCTTGCAGCACACATATCTGACTCTGGTTGACATTGATTCCCCTGAATGCCACCATTCAACTAGTAATTAAATAAACTTATTATATCAGGATTCTATCCCTTAAAAACAGAGGATATTATGAGCACTTTTGTTAGATATTGTTATATTTTAGATATCTTGTGCTGACCACATTTTTTATCTATACAGATGAACCATAAATTTATAATGCATATTATGTATAAAAATAACAGAAATTGAAGTTTGCATAGAAAACAGATTCACTTTTCCATTACCCTGTATAATATGGTGCTTCATAATTACATAAGTAGAAAGTTCTGAAAGTTATCAGAAAAATGATAGCTGACTACTGAATACCCATGTGCACTTCTCTGGTGTTTATGTGGCGGTCAGCCCTGTAATTTACAGAACAGCCAATTAAATTATTGTTGGACAGCTCAAATCATGTTTTCAGAAAAGCAAAGTAGGTTTGAAATTTGAGACAGGAAATGGATGACTCATTTCCACCTCCATTTTACGTTTGTGTGTGTTTTACTGGAATGCAAATGCCTTCAATTGAAGAGAGCAGAGCAAGTGCTATTGATTTAAAAGAAAATCTGAACATGAAACAAAGCAGTTGACTGAAAAATGACTTTGTACAGCAGGGCCTCTTAGTATTACGTTACCTATCTTAATGCGTCGCAAGTCAGATTTTTTTTGTACTTGTGAAAATATTGTGCTCCTCTCATTCTTCATATTTTCTTTAAAAGAATAGTTTAGCTCCTTCAGTGCCCAGAGGTTGTTCTTTCAATATGTCAAACAGGTCTTCTTTGAATGCCTGTGGCACTGTAACTCCTACATTTTTTTTTCTCCAAGCATGGTTTTGATCTTGATATTTTATCTCGATTTAGCCTCTTTTCACAATAAAGTGATAAATAGAAATAAGGAATAACCAAGGGAAGGAAAAAAAATCAAACTGGCTCAATAAGAAGTCATCCAAAGTGGTTTTTGGAGGGTGGTAGATGACAATGACAAGGATCTGACATGTAATATTAACTGAAAGGTAATCTTCAAATAAGGAAAGGCTGTTCACCATAATTTCATGGGACCCAACATAAAAGGACATTGACCTTGGCGGGTAAGTGATCAGGGTTCAAACCGCCACTTATTACCTGTTCAACTTCAGCAAGTCAGCCAGTTTAACTTGTCTCTCTTCTCCCATAAGTAAAAGGGAGATTATACCTACCACTCAGGATTGCCGTAGGGACAAAATGAAACAATATGTGTAAAGAGAATTCTTAGAACAGGCATGCAATATGTGGGAAATAATCTGAGTAATTATTTGAACTCTGAATTGAGTCAGGCCCACCCATTCTCCATTTCCACTGAGCCTTGCAGAATGGAGGGAGGAACAGTGGGAAGAGACTGAAGAGGGGTGAAGAGACTTGGAGGAGTATGAAATATCTGATGGAGCTTTGTTCTCGATCCAATGGGAACTGAAAAGTCAGGGTTAGAGGTGCCTGGTCCAAATGAGCACGTGGACCACCAAGCCTTGCTCCATTCACTCCACTTTTATTTGCACCAGTCTCAAGTGGATTTGCGGATTTAATCTTTGACCTTTCGCTTTCTTTTTTATCAAAATCTGGTTTTTATTTCATTCCACCCAGCTCCTCCCCTCAGACACAGTGTTCCTTATTTCCCAGCTAACTAATAGCTTTTTCAGAGTTGTTGATATTCACATTAATAAATCTTGTATTTTAGAAAAGCTTAAGAACAAGGCAATGGTTAATGGTGAATTTGGAGGTGCTAAAGAAGGTGATTCAATAAATATTTCTAGCCAGAGGGATGAACAGGAAATCGCTTTATATAAATTCAGCCTATAATTAAGTAACGTCAGTAGATTAACAATAATTATATCAAATTATGACCAATCCACTCTTCCTTATTTCAAGCTTCTTGTTATTGTGACTAAAAAAATACTCAGAACAGAGCAGACTGTTCTCATCACTCCCTGCACTTTGAAAATCTAAGGAAGAGAGAGAAGGCAGCAAGATTTTTTAGCTTTTCATCAGGCCATCTCCAACAAACTGTATTCCTTTTTAAAATATTTCTGTCCCTCTGTGGGTGTTATCCAGGTATTCATCACATTTGCCTTTCTAAATCATCATTTTTTGTTTGTTTGTTTGTGCTGGCTCAGTTTATTTACTGTGTAGGGTGGGGCTTATTTATGCAACTCAAGGAATGTTTCCACAGATTCTTAGATAACAAGGAACATTCTAATTATACACAAGTCTTGTTTATTTCTTTTTTTTTTTTTAAAACATCTATTTCCAGATCCACTTTTTTCATTTTTGTTTAATTTCTTTCACTAAGTTTTACATTCATCTTTTACAATATCTTTGAATACAGAGGGCAGGGTCAGTTTGGAGACCTGATCTGAGAAGGTACCTTCCTGTAAGTCATTAAAATATCCTTTTTCCCCCTGAGATTAACATTGAAAGTGAAGCAAGAGGAAAATGCCAGCAAATATAAGTGGACTTCATATTTTATACCTTTTCATGGTTTATTAGGTTAAAAGGTCTAAAGGATTTTGAGATGAATTAAATTGCAAATTTGAAATTTGGGACAAGAAACAATCTCATGTAGTGCCACTAACACTTTGAAAGAGACCACTATTTGTTAATATAGTTCCATTCATGTTTCTCTCTCTCTCTTTAATATATATATTAAATTAATTTTTTAAATTTCTATCCCTCTGTATAAATAATATATATCTTTTAAAATTGCTCCCTACATTAGAAGCAGGGGAAGAGATAAAATTTTGCATTTGGTTTGAACAGATGAATCAAGATGCAGTGTCTTTAGGTCTTTCCCAAATATGCAAATGGTAAAATTCCATTGTGTAAGCACTAATGATATTACTCCTGCAAACCACATGTGAGCCTCCACTGTGTGCTAAGTGCCACATCAAAGCGCTGTGGCTACAGAGGTGAAGGGTGAGGTCCCCGGCCCCTGGGAGACCTGTCTGGAGGAAGCGATGCACCAGCAAACAGGTAGAGCTCACCAGGAATCCTTGAACAGGGAGCTAATAGAGTCAGCAGGGGATGTGAGGGAATCCACACTAGGCCTGGAGGACAGGAAGATGGGGCCACTTTCAGATCACAGAGGGAACAGTCATCTTGACATATGCATCTGCAGAGTACAATAAACGGACTCATGAAAAAATAGAATACATGGCTCACCATTTTCAATCCTCTTGCTCATAATAACTTGCAAAGCATTTAAGATGACGCCATAAATGGTTCACAACTTTGTCTTTCCTCCTAATATTCCTTGTACAACAGGGTAAGCTCCAGCGCAAATTATACTTTTTAAAAATAAATTTTATATCTTAGAACCGTTTTAGATTTACAGAAAAATTATGGTGATAGTATAGAAAGCTCCCATATACCCCTGCATCCAGTTGCTCCTGTGATTCATATTTTATAATGGTATGGCACATTTATTAGAATTAATAAACCAATACTGATGCATTGTTATTAACTAAAGTCAATATTTTATTTGTATTTATTTAGTTTCTGCCTAATGTTCTTTTGCTGTTCTAGGAAGCCATCCGGGATACCATGTCTCCTGAAGCTTCTCTTGCTTGTGACAGTCTCAGATTTCCTTGTTTTTGATGACCTTGATAGTCTTGAGTAGTATTTTTTAGAATTTTCCTTTATTAAGATTTTTAATTTTTTTTTTTTCATGATTAGACTGAGATGATGGGTTTTGGGGAGAAAGACAGCAAATATAAAGTGACTTTTTTGTTACATGACATAAAGAGCATATACTATCAACATGACTTATTACTGTCATTGACCTTGATCAACTGGCTAAGGTAGTGTTTGTCAGGATTCTCTACTATAAAGTTACTCTTTTTTACCTCCTTCCCATACTGTACTCTTTGGAAGGAAGTCACCATGTGTAGCTCACACTTAGGGAGTGGGATAATACTCCATTCCCTTGAAGGATATGTATCTACAAAATTATTTGTAATTCTGCACAGAAGAGTTGTCTCTTCTCTCCCATTTATTTATTTATTCAATTATTTGTTTTTTATTAGTATGGACTTATGGATATTTGTTTTATACTTCAGATTTTAACTCAATACTACTCTATTTTGTTGCTAAAATAGTCCCAGCTTTGGCTACTGGGAGCTTTTTCAGTTTACTCCTGTGTCCCTTTGACATACTTTGTTACTATGAGTTTTTTGTTTGTTTGTTTGTTTGTTTGTTTTAGCATATCCTTACTTTCTGGCACTACAAAATACTTCAGGTTCATTTGTATATTTCCAATCTCACTTTTAGAATCAGTCATTTCTTCAAGGAGCCTTCAAGTTCCAATTTTAATTCTTATTTGAGTCAGTATACTGTAAAATCTATGTTTGCATCAGTATATAGTTACTAAAAATAGAAAAATCTATCTCTTGTTCTGCAGAATGTATGTGCACCATATCCATTAGTGCTTAGGAAGGTTAATGCTACACTATCAGCATGCTAAGATGTACGCACTCTGCTCTTATTAATGCTAATGAGAGTTTCAGGAAGAAAAAAGCAATTCCTAATAGAATAGGCAGATGTTGTCTTTATGGGCTTGCCTTACTTCATTTAATACCTAATACAGTATTCCCTGATGAGATTTCTTGGATGAGATTTGTATTGCCTCTTTATAGATGTGGAATTAGTAATAGATTTGCAGCCTTCTTGGAGACTGGCTGTTTGTTTTATTTAAATGAGAGATTTAAAAAAGTAATGTTTATACCATCTTCTATTTGTATAGTGCTTCAATATATGCAATTGTGTTTTTGTATAATTTATTTGTTTCTTACAGAAAACCATCTAAAGTTTCATAGGACCTTTTATTTTTAGAGGACACTGAGGTTTATAGAAGAGCAGAATTCCCACATTAAATATCATTCTCCTTTAGAAGGCCAAATTGTGACATGAGCTTTTTTAACTTTTCTATTGGAATAGCAATAGGCCTCATTTTTTCCACTTACCCATCTATGCTGTTTGCCTTTTAAAATCTGGAGATCTTTCAACCTTACAACTTAATGGAAAGTTTTTACAAGATATTCTATTCCAAAATTCCTACAAAATGCTTAGTACTTTTGTTTATAATCATTTTTTTTATTTTAAACTTCCATTATAGATCCTATGTAATAACAATTTTGTACTCAAAACAAGCTTACCTTTAATATTGTCTCTCTCGAATTCACATTCCCACCAACCCTGACAACTTACCACACAAATCTGGTCCTGTGTCTTTTTGTTTTAAAATCTTTCAATGGTACATCAATTCCTTTAGAATAAAGACTCAGAAATAATGTGCAGGAATGTTTACAGTTTGGTTTCCTCATATCTGCTAAGTCTGACCTCTTGCAATAGCCTCCTTTTATTTCATGGTGTAGCAATGCTGAACTGTATTTAATTCCTTGAAAATAACACTTGTTTTCTAGTCCGCACTTATGTTCTTTAGCTCTATTTAAATAGATGCTCTTTCTATGTCCCTCCTAATTCTAAATCCTTTGAGCTGTGCTACTTTGAGATTCAAAATGCACTGTTCATACCTCTTTATGTTGTTGAGGAGAATAAACAATTTCATTCTACCCTTCTAAATTCTTTTGGATGGTCTAACTTAACCAAATTAACATAGTTTAACAGAAGAAAATAACTAAATTTATTACATATGTACATATTGGGGTTCCATAAGAATATATTACCCTAGGACAAAGCAGGCAGTTGAGGCTTATATGCTACCTTGAGCTAAGAAGAAGGGGGTGGGTAGGTTGAGGTTTGGAATTTTAATTGTCAGGAAGACAATTCACATGGAGATAGAAAAGCAAATGTTTGGTAAACAAATGATTGCTGGGCTATCTTACCAGTGGAACACAGAGAGGACTTTGATCAAATGGGCCTTGCTAGGTGCCTCCCTGTCTAACATATACAGTTCATATTAAACTGTAGTTATCTTTGATGACAGCTCCCTTCCTAAAGCAGGTCCTCTATCTAAATTTTTAGGCAGTTAAGAGGAAGGTCAAAAGCTTTTTCTGAGTCTTTCATTTCTTGAAAACAACCTGCTTAAAATGATCAATATCCCAAAAGGCATATTTTGGGGTGTCAAACTCCACTCCCCCTGAGCACCCCTAGCTAGATTGAATTTCTTAAGGACAAGGCCAATGTCTTATTTGTCTTCCAAGAGTATTCTTATTTATCTTCCACTTATATTGCAGCAAGCTCTTAGTAAATGCTGAATCAATAAGTAAATAATCTTTCTGACTTAAAACTATGAATTTAATGGCTTAATTTTAGCCATATTGAAAACAAATTACAAATTTCTGGTGCCATTTTACTCACTTTCATTCACTCACTCACTCATTCATTCTATGAACATTTATAAAATGCTTGATATCTTTCAGGTCATTTATTAGGCTCTTTTAGTTTAAGATGAGCTATGCAATCTTTGTCCATAGAAAAAATGTAGCCAAATGAAAAAGAAAGTTGTATACAAAAATATGTTCTATAATATTGATATGGACAAGGATATTTGAATGCAGGGATGGAAATCATTAGTTCCCCTTGTCACTAATAGTGAAGACATCACAGAAGAAATTAACTTCATCTGTTAATTGAGGGGTAAGATTTTCAGAGAAGCCTGAGGTGAGGATTCTAGGTAAGGGATTGAGCAGATGCAGAGGTGCAGAATGTAAAAGGGCATTTGAATCCAGAACAGGGCAAGACTGAGGGTAGAAGCTGTGGAGAAAAGAACACTGGAGAGATGCTGAGGACTTGTTTGTTAAAGGTTCCATGTGTTGTGTACTACTTAGGAGTTGAGATTTTATCTTGAGACAACAGAACATTTTTCAACAATTTTTAATATTTCATGGTATGTTACTGTGTTCTCTTGAATGCTTTAAAAATATGAGGGAGGAGGAAAGGGACAAAGAAGTTGATTTACAGAGTTAATTTTTAAAGACTGGTCTACCTTAGATTTTATTTGCCTCAGCTCCTCTGCCTGTTTTCAATGCTCTTATTTACATAAGAATGACTTGGAGCCAAACTCGTTTGTTTTTACTTTAACGCATATAGACTTTCTAAATAATATTTATGACTTGTGAGAAGTTGAAATACTCATCATGTTATTTCCCAAAATAAACTAATGGAAATCCAATTAGATATGTGTTATAATACATAAATGTCAAAATAAATTAAGAAATTGGTTCTTAGTGGGGCAAATTTAAGATAGGATTACCTTTTTTTTACAAACTTGTCTTAGTCTATAAAACTTTTCTAAATATTTTCCATTTAAACCTTATCTTAACCTCAAAAAAAGATCTGATTTGCAAGATAATGTTAAGAAGTTTTATTAATTCCTTTCTCAGTGGGTTCTCAAGACGAAATATCCCACATTTCAGTTGTCAGAGCAGACTGCACTCTTTCTGTGGAATGTTTATTATGGGATAATAAAGGTGTCAGCATTGCTATCAATCAATATACAAATATTTATTAAACTCAAACTCTGTGCAAAGCTCTGAGCTGTGTGTTATTTTAAACAATGAACTATCAAGTTCTAAAGCGCCCTAGGTCAAATTTGAGGAAGGTTTACAGTTTTGTTTTTTTCATTAAGAGACAAAATACCAAGTAGAAGCAAGAGTGTCCAAAGGACAATTTCAGGAAATGACTAGGCCCCCAAGATAAAAATAACATGATAAGCATTGCATTTATGATCTGTATTCTACATCACTTCTTTTGCGGTATAATTATCAATGGAAACTTGTGCTTTCATTATCCCTCAACAGGTGTGCCGAAGCTATACTTCTTTTTTTAACAGAAATTTTATTCACTGCACACTTGAAAAACTTTCTAAAATTTTATTCTCAAAACCAGACTTAAAATTATCTTACTGACTTCCAACAAGCTATCTTAGAGCAAGGTTCTCACATGTTTTCCGTCACTATCACAACCCATAGACAATCTCAGCTTTAAATACAGCTGGACTAATATCGATAAAGGGCTTGGAGAGTTGGAAATGGCGTCATCTTGCCCCTTCTGAATCTGAGGCCATTACTCAGTCTACTATTAAATATTTAATTCTTAAAAGCTTATTGGTCCTTCTAGACCCTGGCAGTCCAGAGGCAAATGAAAAATGGAAGTAAACAGTGGATGTAACAAGTAAAATGACTGTAAGAGATGTGAGAGCTGGTTGAGGAGGGAAGAAGCAGAAACTACAAATTTATACAGCAACTTCATGTTAAAGACAAAAGATTAAAGCAGTGACCTTGAGTCACTCAGAAAAAAAGTACTATTGTTATCATAATATGTATTTTAAAGAGCAGGAAAGTGAAAGATTTTAAATCCCAGTGGCTTCTTTTTTTTTTTTGAATTTCTACCCAATGTGATATGTACTCTACATTACCTGAAAATACAAGTGTTCATGCTTTCTTATTCTTTCCTTTTCTGAAGCCTTGATGGATGATCTTTTGCAGTGGCCACTCGTTAGTGAGGGTGTGAAATGACAGGAAACAGGGAGAAGTCTGGAGCTCAGTAGCTCATAAACTAGTGTTTTAGTCATTCCAGGACATTAGGAAGGCTGTGAAAAGAAACTTGGCCTACTTAGCAATTTTGCCTGAGTCACCACTTTACCTCCTAAATGCAACAGAAATTTTGTTTAAAATCTTTCTCAGAAATAAAAAAGTAAAGACCAACTTACAAGATTCCTTCCATTTCCTACAAAACATTTCATCTGGGAAGTTGAAAAAGTCACCTTGAAATAATAGAAGGTGTTTTTATTTTTCCTTTTGGAGTGAACTCTTTAGCCAAATTACCAATGCCATAGTGATTCATTGTCAAAGATAAACACATTTTAATGCTCTTTTTATGGACTATTTTGGAAAATACTTAGTAATTAATAATAAAAATAAATCATTCTTCCATACTATGATACTTGGAGAAATTCTTCACCTAATTTTAAATTATTTTGATTGTTGACCCTATTTAAGACTCTATGTCCATTTCATATGAATCTATGAAGTCTAAGTATCCTAGTTCAAATGCGATGATCTCTATATTATCAGTTTTGCCTCTTAACTTAGAATAGTTCAGTGAAAAATAAACACATTTCATTCATTATAAATTACTACTGGATGATCATGTTTCCCTTGTGTAACAATAGGTCTCAATATAGATATTTGAGTGGTAAAAAGAAAAAAAAGATTTGAAAAGTGATTTAAAATGTATCTTACTTGTAAGTATGCATATATAATAAGTGTCATTCTATCTTTAGGTTGTAAATTTAGTTCCAGTATTTATCATTTTGATGTTTACCTTAAAAGTTTTTATTCTATTATTGTGGGAATTAGTCTGGATCTTTTGGGACAGTTCTTGGTGTCTCTCTAGGTAACTATATATCAAGGGTTTTGAACTTCTAGGGGAGTAGAACAAGAAAAGTTCTCTCCTTCAATCTGTTCATCTTTTTTAAAATTGTGAGCAAAAGTTACCTGTTCCTATCTTTGATATTGTAGAAGAAATGATGTATGTAAAAATTAGCTCAGGGGTATGGAAGGAAAGAGTATTGGACTTGAGATTTCCTACACCATTCCCTTTCGTACTTTAAGCTGTAATGGTTAATAAAATTGATCAAAGTTCTCCTAAATATTCTAACCCTACTCTTACTCTTGACATAATTTCTCCTCTAAACAATAAATTGATTAGCACTTGTGCAATAATTTTCTCCAAAATTTTTTCTATTGTTCTTTCTTAATTATGCATGCCTGTAGTAACTTGCTTATACTATTTCCTTCAACAGTACATTTTTTCTACTGTTAAGTAATTCAATTGGATTTTAAATAACACACCTATAAATCCTAACCTGAAGAAATATGGGAAATTCATTTGCCAAAGATTCTTAACCTATTTGATGATATTGATCTCTGCATACTCCTTTGAACTAAGCTTACTCATCCTAAACATTGTGAAAAACAATGATAATAGAATTAATTTTACTTTGGGCTTTCTTAGAAGATGGTAAGTAAAGTATTATTTGATTACTTTGGGCTTTCTTAGAAGATGGTAAGTAAAGTATTATTTGATTATTATTTAATTAATCTTCTATAATTACTTGGGCATACAAATGCATTGTAGAAGTAATCAAAAAAAAATTCTAGTCTATTTTAAAATTTAAGGAGTACAAACATTAATACGTACCTGACAACTAAAAACTAAAACACTCCTTCATGACCTCAAAGAATCCCAAACATAACTTAAACATTGCTACAGTAAGCTATGTGTTTGGGAATAACCTGAAATGTCATCAATTTAAATGATTTTTTCTAAAAACTTAACCAAGATAAATCAGAAACAACTGCATAGTCTTTATTTTAATGCAAATTAATTTAATTAATGCTTTAATTTATTGAAATTAGTAATGAAAAATATTCCAAAAGTAAACATCACAGGGCTTTGTTGTTGTCAACACCAAAGTTTTCTATTATCTTATTAATTAATTGTATCACCACAGGTCCATGTTTTACATGAAAGACAAAACCAAATAATTCTTCGCATGTATGTCAGCATCCTTTGTTTTCCAGACAGGCATTTTAATCTCTTCTGACCTCTGAGATTAATATATTTTTCATGTAATTATATCATTAGTCAATAGAACAGAATAGATCTCATGGAGCCAGTCCACTGTGTGCTATGTAAATATGTCCTCTTCTACCCCTGGTAACTGGGCAATAGATCTCCCAGGAGTGTTTTGATTCCTTAAATAAACACTATATGGGCAAGGGGGTTGGGGAGAATGTATGCTCTTCATTGGCAATGAAACTAGAAAAGAAGAGCTTCACATTCAGTGCTCATTACATTTTAAAAAGAACTGCTGGTGACTAAATAGCTCCCTCTGCTGGTTCACAAAGTTAAAAAAGTTCAAGTAGAAATAATGTTTATGAACTAGAGCCTCTTAGGAGAAAAATGTGTTAATTCACGTGTGCAGTGAAGTTAAACTAAAGAAATAAACAACAGAAAGTCCTCTCATTTTTATTTTTCTTAAGTTTTGAGCCACTTTACTCACTGTCTTTAATCATTTTACCATTATATACGCTTGCATTGCCTTACTTTTTGCAATAAAAAGCAGGCTCCAGAGTAATGGGCAGGTAATTTTTCTGGAAAACTTCAACCAAAGTAAAATTTGTGAGTATGTCAGCTCCATTTGAAGAGCGGAGGATTTTTCATAGGGGCCTTAGGTTACTTTTAGTCCAGCTACATGGTTGGCAAATGAAAGGTGTAAAGAAGTGAAAATCTTTTTTCAAGTTGACAAGTTAAAATCCTGTGCATTTCATCTTTATGTCATTGTAGAACATCTTCATTTGGTATTGGCAAAAAAAAGAGCTGAAAAGAAAGGACAGGAATTGGAGAAACATGGCCTTGAATTCCAGCTCCAACAAAATCTGTGTAGTCTTCTTCAAGTTATTTATCCTCTCTGCTCTTTCCTGTTTGCATCTATAATTTGGAGCTAAAATTCTCAGAGAGTTGTTGTGAGGGTTAATAAAGTAATGTATTTGTAGTATCTGGCATGTAGCAGATGCATATTACCTGTAGGTAACACTATTCCTGAGAAATCTGGGTTTCTGCTCCAACCAAATGATCCAGAGTGTTAGAGAGAAATAACTTTCCTTCCAAAAATTCTGAAAGTGTATCCATATAACACATGTTCAATTGTATAAAACATATAGTTTATTCTGAAAGTGTATCCATATAACACATGTTCAATTGTATAAAACATATAGTTTTTATTGAAAGATATTACTATAATTACTAAAATTCTGAAAATGTATCCATATAACGCATGTTCAATTGTATAAAACATATAGCTTTTATTGAAAGATATTACTATAATTTGACTTACACAATCTACAATCCAATACTATTTATTTTTTGATGCAAAGATAAGATCAGAAATACAGTTGACCCTACAGAATTGTAGGTTCCAGAAACCTATTAAATTAGGCTATAAAGACTCTAGGTAAATAGTATATTCTGATGAGGAAGACTTAGATAGTGAGTTATAGATGTTGTTATAGGTTAATTCAAATATAAATGCATATCTTTAATAGCTCTCTTTTGCTATACATATAGTAAATGTGTTTATTTTAGTATATTAGGTTTTGACAAGACAATAAACAATAGTTTTATAATCAAATAGCTAGGTAGGGAAAAGTGGTTTGAGTCTAATGTTTATATATTCTGAGCGACAGTTTGTCTCCAGGGAGTGCTGTGCTGTCTCTAGTTCTATGTACACAGTCTAGGTCACTCTTTATTATCAGGTAATAAAAAAAAGAATTGAGACAGTATAGGTAGTGGTTAAGTGCAAAAGTCTGAAGCCAGAAAAGCTGGGTTTGAAGCTTAGCTCACTTAGCTGTCTGACCTTGAGAGAGTACATGAAATGCCTCATCTGTGCTTCACTTTCTTCATTTAATTAAATGATGTTATAAAAGTGTACACTTTGTATCAGCTTCCCAGGGCTGCCTTTACTACAAACGTGATGGCTTAAAATGACAAATTTATTTTCTCGCTGTTTGGGAGGCTAGAAGTCTGAAATCAAGTTATCAGCAAGGCCATGTTCCTTTCGAAAGATCTAGGAAAAAAGCCTTCAGTACCTCCTTCAGCTCTGGTGGTCCTGGGCATGTGGTAGCATAACTCCAATCTCTGCCTCCATCTCCACGTAGCCTGCCCACTCTGTCTCTGTGAGTCTTCTCTTGTTCTTGTGAGGACACCGACTGTTGGATCGAAAATGTTGTATACCTAATCCAATATAACCTTATATTAATTAAATCTGCAAAGACTCTATTATTTTTATGACGTAAGGTCACATTCTGAGGTTCCAAATGAACAGAAATTTTAGGGAGTCACTGTTCATCCCACTACACACTGCATAGGGTTTTGAAGATTACAGTTACTGTAATTAAAGCACTGGAATAACGCCTGTTACAGATGTTTTAGCAAAGTGACTTCTAAAATTTTACATAGTTCAGGCAGTTTCACCAAAGTTACAGGTGATTAATTGTGACTCTCTGCTAGATAGCTTGCCCCAATGGCCCACTGTACCTTAAATTCAAGCCATTTAAAACTGCCTTCATTTTCACTGCCAAATAAGAACCACTAGATTCCCCAAATCTTGTAAATGGTATCACCAATCCCTTTTGCCCGTCCCTCGTTTCACAAGATTCATAGCCTCAACATTTATAACTCCTTCTTCTTTGTCGTCTTGTCTAATCAACTACTTGGTCCTATAGCAGCGGTCTCTAATCTTTTTGGCACCAGAGATCAGTGCTCCTATGAGAATCTAATGCCTGATGATCTGAGGCAGTGATGCTAGTGCTGAGGAGCAGCTGCAAATACAGATGAAGCTTTGCTCACTTGCCCGCAACTCACCTCCTGTTGTGCAGCCTGGTTCCTAACAGGCCATGGACCTGTACCAGTTATCGGCCCAGGGTTGGTGATCCTTCCCATAGAGTGTACCCTGAGAGCAATTGACTTGTTATATTCTCACTTCTTTTCCAGGATTTAAATGAGAAAACGATATGCTTCAAAATAGTACTATGCCCCTAATACATGCTCAATAAACATAAGTGATTAGACATAATGTTAGGTCCATGTAGACATTAATTCTCTAAAATTCCTGTACCTATTTGTTTTCTGCTTAATTTGTTGATTTATTTTATTTAGTGTATTTCTAGATTCTGCTGCATTTTAGCAAGGCGGTATAGTTTAGGTGCAGTGTGTACAATTGTTAGAAAGAATTGTTCTTTTCTAAAAAGGGGGTAAAATGTTTTATGAGAACTAAAAAACACATAGTACACACTCAACAAATGGTGGCTATCAGTATTATATGTTTTTGGGGGGGTCTTAGATTCTACGTGAATATCAATGGGTACAATTGATTATATGAGGTATCTGGACCAAAAAAAAAAAATTAGAGCATCATGATAGAAACTCTTATCATTATATTTCTAATGCTAGAATAATCAACATTATTCAGCACATATCGAAAGTTGAGATTCTGAAGAGTGTTGGATTAGATGAAAGTGATCACTCAGCAAAGTGAATGAGAGAGCTTTAATTCTGAAATAAAACTAGCAGGGTTAAAATCGAGGTGAGCTTTCATATGGCTTCTTTTAAAAGCCATATAGATGACTTCTTTGAAAAATGTGCCATGAATAAAAAATGCACTTAGCAGCAATTACATTAACTGGGTCTAATGTGTGTATTGAAAAGCCACTTAGACAACTCTTCACATATACCTCATATCCTGTGTAAGCCCATGCACATTTTACTATGACTGCACATTTTATTCTGCATATTGCCAATATTCCATATATTGTCATAAATGTCTGGGAGAGAAGCCTCTGCAACTTTGTAATTAATGGGAAAATAATTACCACAAAAGTTCTAACTACGTACACACACCCCCTTTTTTAAAATGGTTTTTTTTTTTTTTTTAGCAACTTAAAGAAATAAACACAGAGCTATTACTTTGACAAAGCAGATACGAACATATTGAGATTCGCACAGGATTATATATTACCCTTTAACTACTACTGTTCCCCATAAGGATACAGAAAGACATTTTTTGCTCATAAGAAGTACATGAACTGGTTAGGAATTCTCACTGCACCCATGCAAAGGATAGAAACACACTCATAAAGCAACAGATAAATGCATGTATGTGATATTGGGAGCCATTTGTTTTTAAAATAATAGCACTTAGGTGATCAGAGGGAGTACTGTAATGAAAATATTTTGTAGCAGAAGTCTCACTAGGTTTTTAAGAATGATTCAGATTATATCTGACAGAATTATGATGCATTGTCTTTAAAGCATATTTGCATGTGTTTGGCATAGAAATCATGGTTGGAAAGTTATTCTGAAGGATAAAGGGACCAGGCTCAATAAGTTTCAGCTTGACCTGATAAGAGAGCCTTACAGGGTTCATTCTGTCACTCACACTTGTTTCTTGCTCTCCTTCTTTGGCCTTGTGTCTGAATCCTAGAAGAATATGAGCCAGAAGAATATAAGTGCTGAATATATGTTGACTATGATAGTGTTAGAAACAACATGAGAGACTAAGAGAAATATAAGAGAAACAAAGAGATCAGAAGAGTTATTTCAGTAAAGGCACTATTATACATTGAAGGCTTCAGCAATATTACTGGAGGGGGCTCTCTAATCTACTGCAGCATGAAGGGAGAAAGGGTATTCTTTCCTACTTTTCCCCAGACTATCCTCTAGTGTCAGGAGGACTCTAGTTGACAATTTATATTGCAGACGTATACCCGATGGAAAGCTATAGCACTGAGTGGAGTCTGGTGATACCCCGTGGGAGATCACGGTACATGGTAGGGCATAATCAGTGCAATCCTACTGGAATACACACTCATTTCTACTCACATAAACACATACTCCTCCCTCCAATAAAAGTAAAACATTGTGAATATTCACAATGTTTGTAGAAAATGGGTAGTTCCAAAAATCGTTTTCTCAAATGTCCATCAGTATTTTCTGTAGCTTTATCATTCAGCCCCCATTAGAATAGAAACATGAATATGAGTGCCAAAGATGATACTTCTAAGTGATAATTAAATTCTGCTTAATTTATTTTAAACAAAATGGGAAACGTCTTGTATTTTATTGCTTCTAGCTTCTCACACTGAAAACAATCCCTAAAGAATTTGCCGTGTGGAATATTTTTGCTGCCCAAGGCAACTGTCTGCTCTGACTGTATGACAGAATCAACCTCAGTTATATTTGTCGAAGTTCAAATATTTAATATTTCTTTAATGAATAAACTACACTGTAATATGCCACAGGGGAAACTGTTTTAAAACAGAGAAAGGACAGATAAGAAAGCTGATCACATAACATCTATGTTTGGTCTACTTTGCCCTCCAGTATATTTTAGTGTTTTAGTCAAATGAAAGTATATTGATAAATACATAAAAAATAAACTCAGATGAATTATAAAATAAAATTTTTAAATGATGATGTAAAATAACCTAGAAGACAATATGGATACATATGAAATATATTTACAAAATACATCTAAGACATAAATGAAAAGTTAAGATAAGAATTTACGAAAGAAAAAACTATAAGAAAGAGGACTATAGAAATTAATAGAAAAAAATTTGAAAGCCAAAACATTGAAAAATAACTGGTGGACTGGAAAACATGGCAGACAAAATGTGTCATCATTATATCAAGAGATCTCATAAATCAAGGAGAAAACACGTTAATACTTTAAAAGAAAAAAATAAAGATGTCAACACTTCATAGAAAAATATTAGTGCCCCCAAACAAAAAAAGCTAAATCTTCTTCATAACTGAAAAACAATAATAAAACAATCTATAAATTTAGAATTCTCTTTAAAAAGATAATATTCAAATTTCATGAGTATGGGGGAAAAACAGCTATACATTGTTATTGAAATATAAATTAGTACAACTTTTGCAAGGAACAGAAAAATGTTCAAACCTCTTGTTACAGAATTCTGCATCTATGAATCTATTATAAACATGACATGGGAAAAATAACCATCATAAATCATTAAATGGAAAAAGCTGGATTTACAATGATACCTGTTTTATCCCTTGTATGATCTCAATTTTGTAGTGAAAATGAAAAAATACAATAATAATAATGATGACTTTAATCATATTTTTTAGTGATCTTTCTTTTGTTTCTCTTATTGTGCTAAATCTTGTGGTGAATACTTACCACATGATGTACTTGGTAGGATTTGACACAGCTGATCACTTCCTCCTCCATGATGTACTTTTTCTCCTTGGCTTCTAGGTACTACATCTATCAGATTTTCCTCTCACCTGACTGGTTCCTTCTTCTCAGTTTCTTTCGCTTTTTTTTTGTTTGTTTTTTCATCCACTTCTCTGAGACCTCTCAATGGTGGTATGACCCAGGGATTAGTCTGGGTTCTCATCTCTATCTATATTCACCCTCTTGGTAATCTCATCCATTCTGGTGCCTCCAAATACCGTTATAGACAGATGATTCTCAAATTTATATATTTTAAAGTCCATATTCACATATCAAACTACCTTGGAAATATAAAGGTTATTAACTTGGATATGTAACAGACCCTCAAACTCAGCATATCCCTAACAGAAACCATAATCTTCTGCCCCTACCAACTCCTTCACCCAGGAAAAACAAAACCAAAAAAACATGCTTCTGCACTCTTCTTCCTCTCCATTAATGACATTTCCATTCTTCCAGTTGCTCAGACCAAAAACTTGAGTTTTCTTTGACTTCGTTTTCACTCACACATTTCACATCTAATCTCTAAGGAAATCTCACTGACTACTCTCAAAAAATATTTAATCACTTCTCTCAACCCTTGTTATTGTCACTCTTGTTTGAGCTATCAATATTCTTCACCTGGATTAATACAATTACCTATTAATGGGTCTGTTTTTATTTTTGCATTCTATAGTCTATTCTTAATATATCAACCAGAATGATTCTTTATAGTCCTTACAAGGTCTACAAGTCCCAGGATCCGGATCCCCATGACCTCTCTGACCTCCTGCCTTCTACTCTCCCACTAGCTCATTCTGCTTGAGGGACAGTGGCTTCTTTTCTGTTCCTTGAAAATGCCAGTCATCCCCTTGCCTTAAGACCTTTGAACACTGTCTGTTCTCCCTCCTCTAGGACATTTTCCTCTAGATATCTTTATGGCCAGTTCCTTAGTTCCTTCAAGCTTTTTCTCAGATGTGTCACCTTCTTCATAAAACTTATATGGACCACCCTATTCAAAATTATAGCCACTTGAACTGTACTCCTTAATCCCCTTCCCCTGCTCTATATTTTCCCATTATATTTATCATTATAGCATATTTTATCATTTATTTATTTATTATTTATTTATCATGTTTTATGTTTATCATCTGAACTTCCCACTAAAAATAAGCTCCACAAGGTCAGGAATTTTTCTTCTCTGTTTTCGTGCATATTATAGTACACAGAAGAATGCCTGGCAGATAATAACTTACTCAAGAAATATCTATTGAATGAGTTAATGGACTCTAAATAACTATAAGTTCCATGAAGCAGTGATAATGTCTATGTTGGTAACCACTGGAAGTGTACTGAATGAATGCTTGTTGAATGAATGAATAAATGAGAATGAGAACGAGAAGTGGGTTTATCAGTCATGACACAATCTTGGGTCACAAGTCCGTAGTTTATGATAGCATATCGTCTTTGTTGCTCAAAATTAGGAATATTTACAGAGTTTTATAAACTACACAAGTTAATAAGTATTTAATGAGTCCCCACAGGCATGACTATAGGCTAGGCAATGGAGCAAGGGTAAGCACACAGTGCTGCAAACAATGCCATTAAAGTGACCTTGTCCAAATGCTATCGCCATCCTTGGGGGAAAATGATCTCTTCTTATTGGCTATCTTTTATTTTATTTTTGTTTTTTGTATTATTATTAAAAATCACTGGGGTTACATTGATCAACAAAATCATGTAAGTTTTAAGTATGAAATTCAACAGTATGTCATATATATATTGCATTGTGTGCTCACCACCCATAGTTAGATTTCCTTCCATCACCACATATTTGACCCCTTTTACTCCCATCTTCCCGCCCTCCTTCCAGCCCCCTCTTCCTTCTGGTAACCACTAGTCCACTGTCCATGTCTATGAGTCTGTTTGTTTGTCATGTTTGTTTGTTGCTTTTAGATTTATATCCCACATATGAGTGATATCATGTGATTTTCAACTTTTTCTGTCTGACTTATTTCACTTAGCATGATTATCTCAAGATCTATCCATGTTGTCGAAAATGGCAGTATTTCATCTCTTCTTATACCTGAGTAATATTCCATTGTATATCTGTACCATGTCTTCTTTATTCAATTATCCATCATATTGTTGGCTATCTTTTAAGTGATACATTTTTTTTCTGGTAGTTCTCAGTAGTTGCTTTTAACTTTTGTGAGTGTTTTTCCTCCCTAACATTTATAAAATTTAAAAGTCTACATGTATTCCCTAATTGTAGACAGACAACCAATGGAAGATTTAGAGCTTTATAGATAGATATCTTAGGCAATTGCCTTGAACATTTTCTCTCTGTGGTTTCCTGAGGTGACCAGTAAAGATGCAAACAAACCTTGTAACAACTCTCCATTTCCTACTCAGGGACTTTACTATCAGCAGATTCTGACCACCATGATTTTAGCCTACAGAAAAATACTTCACACATGTTTGTGGGACTCTTGCTATTGAAAATTTCTAGTCTACAATTAAGTTTCAAGAGACTTGTAAACTCACTAAACTAGAAACCACAGTTTGATAAAGTTTGGAGGAGAATTGTTGATGTTCATCCATAGCAGTCCCATAAGCAGTGTTTATCTGCCTGCATGGTCATCAGAGTTCGTGGGTAACACTGAAAGTGATGGGGGTATTGAGTGTATAACCAAGGAATATATGTAATTTCCCGTGAGTAGGCAGAGGCTGACAATCAACAAGGCTGACTGAGGTTTGGCAGTTTTCTTATTATTCTATTCCTCTTGCTCTGAAAAGTTGCATAAATATTTCAACTACATTCATTACTTCTTTGTCTCTACTACTTAGTAATGTGTTCTTTCCTTAGCTCTACATGTTTGGTTTAATGTAGTAAAACAAATTTACTAATACGTTTACTCTGTACAAGCATGCTATAAACATGCTATATTTCAATGAATCAGAATTATTTTTTGGTGCACACAACATTTCTTATTTAAATTCATTTACAATATCTTAGCAAAATCCCAATAGAAACTAGATCTCTAGGATTTTTAAATAGTGAGACAATCTTAAAAGGACTAAATAAGCAGTTGGATTTTCTTCTTTCCAGACAACCAGGTCAAACTTTCCCTGTGCAGGAACACCATTTATGTCTCAGTTTTGTAAACTTAATAATGTGATTACAGTGAAAATCCATCTCTAAACAACAGTTGTTTTTTTTTTTCAAAGGTATATCCAGCTGGAGCCAGACAATTCTGAAATAGATCCCAGCTGTTTACATGATCTCAACCTGAGAACAACTAAATACTGCCACAGAAAGGACTCTTAGTAGTAAATTCTGGTTTGAAGTATTAGGTAGATGGAAAGCCAAATCCTTGAAGACCACTCCCACTTAGCGGTAGCCTGGAAGGGTAGTGAGAGGAAGAGATTAATTCTCACTTACGGTTTTAACTGGCCCAACTACTACAAGTCTTTTGGTA
The DNA here is from genome assembly GCF_000325575.1 of Pteropus alecto. NCBI lineage: Eukaryota > Metazoa > Chordata > Mammalia > Chiroptera > Pteropodidae > Pteropus > Pteropus alecto. The sequence goes on from NW_006442484.1 coordinate 50,464,938, forward strand.
TCTTAAATTGTTTGAAGTCTAAGCATGATCATTTGCTATTTCCAAGTTGGAAAAGCTCGCCTTTTTCCAGAAAATTTAAAAATTTGCCAGTTTTGAGATAAATGTTTCCGTAGTTCTTTAATTTCTTTAATAATTATTTGTGGGTGGTATATTTTGCCTCTCTCTCTCTTTTTATTTTTATTTTTTTGCCTTTTATAAACACAAGCAAGTATAGATATTTCTACATATAAAGTCTCATTTTCATTACATGGCACAAAGCAAATATTATTTAAAGTATACAAAAATACTCAAAGAGTAACATATTAGATAACCAGATGTCAATTTTCTTTAACAACAATAATCACCACTATATTACTAAGTAATTTGGTCGTAATCTTAGTCATACATGTTTCTATTACTAAAATGAATAAGTACATATCGATCTCTGAAAATTAGATTGAGTAATTTTATTCTCTAGGTAAATAAGTCTCCTCAATTTTCCTTTGTGTCCAGAGTTATCTTCCAATAGCAAAAATATTTTTATGCAATTTATATTTATTTAATATAAATTAAATATAAAATTAATATGAATCATACTGCCATTTTTACATGCTTATAGTATATTCTCTTACTACTCACATTTTCATAATTTACACATTTGAATTTGCTTTTTGTTTGAACGCCTGACCAAAAGTAAATCATTTTAAATGTAAATATTTAGTCTCTCAAGAAGAAATGGATTTATTTTCTATTAGTATATGTGCTGTATGTTTCGTTTGAACATTCTTGTCTATGGACACTTACCAAATCTATCCAATAAAAATATCTTCTATAAAGATATATGCTAATTCTGATTGGGTAGCAATTTAGAATCATAGTCAAATTCATTTTGCCACCTGATGTTATGTCATATTACTGTTAAACAATTCTCTTGAACTTTGTGTGCGCGTGCATGTGTGTGAGAAGAGGCAATGTAGTTGAATATACCTTCTTTAAAATAAGGCTGCAGGGAGTTATTGGTGAAGGATGTTTGTTCAATTGTAAACAAGTGGTAAATTGTGTGACATTTGCTATTTATAACAGATGAAAACCAGACAAGAACTGCATTCTGCTCTAACCTCTGATAATTAGATGAACTCAGTTTCTTTAAATATTGTTCTTAATATTTAAAATGAATCTTATTTGAAAAGATAGTCTAGGATGAATAGATAAAAACATTCCAAGTGTAATTTTTCAGAATTGACAATATAATCTTAATTTCTCTAAGAATAAATTTAGGCAATATGCCATGTTTTGAAAGTCAAATGTTTTTAGATGATAACTAGTAAGTTTCCCATAATATGAAAAGTTGCAAACTAAAATTTCAATACCTAAATTCTCTATTAACACATGTACTGTCTTCATAGTTACATGAGAATATAAACTACTAGTTAGAAAATAAAAACTTCAAAATTTTTAAATGATAATAGTCAATCTGTTTCCCAGGATAGATGAACTTGTCCCATATTTTATCTTACTTTCCAGAAACAAATATTCAAAGCAATTAACCAAAATTAGGATTAAAAGAGAACAAATGAGTATACAGTTTGAGATATATTGAGTTTATGGTGCCTATATTAGTGAAGGAATTTTTCTGATCTTAAAGAAGGAATAAATTATTCTGGGAGAATACTAAGATTTAAGAAGGTAGTAAAAGTAGAAAAGTAGAACACAAAGGAGACAGAGTAGGATTAAATAAATTCAGTAGGGGGACCACCAGGAGGAGAATTATATCGCAGAAACCAAGAGAAGTTGAGTCCTCAAGAAAGAATGAACATTTAACAATGTCAAAGGCTGAAGAATAGTGAATAAGATTAAAGTTTAAGAAAAGATGGTTGGGTTAGGCCAATCAAAGGTCATCTATAAACAGTTTTGGTAAAGAAATTGAAGTGCAAATCCTATTGCAGCTGGTGGTTGGATGAATAGGAAGTGAGAAAGTGGGACCAACAGTGTAGACGACTTCTTTCTTAAAGGATGAGACACAAGCAAGTGCATATGCATGATTAAAGTAGATTTTTGTTTGCTTGCTTATTTTTTAGGATAGGAGATACAGGAATATGTTTCATAAACAAAAGAAAGAAGGCAGAAGAGAGCAGACAGGATTAAGTTCTAGAGAGAGGGAGAGACAGATCTCAAAGGAGATTGGATTTGAGGTTGTGTGTGAAAATCCTCCCAAGACCAACATCTCTCCAAACCCTTTTATCCTGCTCTTATTTTCTTTTTCTCAATTGCACTGATTACCTTCTATGTTACTATATAATTCATGTATTCATCATATTTACCACTTGTCTTCTCTACCTTTCCACCCTCAATCTCCTCTGTGACCTTTTTCATTTCCTGCTATTCTCTCTCACTTTTTAAATGTAAGTGTCCTCCCAGGACTTTATAAAGTTCACAAGGGCAGAGATCTTTATTTTTTTATTCATTTGTATATTTCAAGTGCCTAGAACATGATGGGCACTCAAATACTTGTTGACTGAAAAAATATATTGGAATATAGAATTTAAAAAGTTGGAATTAGCTTGAAAGACTTTATATTTTTTACATGCAAAGTAGGAATAATTAATTAATAATCTGCAATTTATAAGAAAGTTAAGGTGAAGGGAGATTTCATATATACTAAAAGTTAAACATTTACTATATGGATCAGAGGTTATCTGTGGAAGCCCATGAGCTCCATTTAAATTCATGATTTGTTTATCCCACATAATAGTTTCATCTAAACATAGAATTAATGCAAAGGTTCAGATGTATGGCTTGTCTTGGAAAGCAAGAAGATATGGCAACACTTGAGTCAGATCTCTGCATGACAACAATCACGTCTCCCCTCACCACCTCCCTCTAGCATGTAGGCTCACAAGATAAAGCATGTGATCTTTATTTGCCAAAGTCCTCCCTATTCACTGTGGTGTCCTTAATCCTTAAGTCTACTGTCAATTGCCATTCATTACTGAACTTGAGTTGTTTTTTTGTTTTTGTTTTTGTTTTTTTTTATGGTATGGCTGCTTCATCCATTTATGTTACCTGCCTAACCTTTTAGTCAGATGTCCGTGATCCATGATATTGATGGTATTCAACTAACAAGTAATTTGTGTTCCATGGGGTCTTCTGATACACTTAGAAACACAAGCATACCTCATTTTATTGTGCCTCGCAGATGTTGCTTTTTTTTTTTTTTTTTTTTACAAATAAGGTAAGACCCTCCACCAGCAAAAAGGTTAAAACTTACTTTGTCATGATACTTTATTATGGTGGTCTAGAACCAAACCTGCAATATCTCCAAAGTGTGCCTGTAGATTAAACTTCTCACCATGGCTAATCAGACCCTACATGATCTGGCTGTTCCTGTCCTGATTCCCCCTTTACAATCCTCCACTTGGCTTTAAATGCACTCCTATTTTCTGTCTTCAATGCCTTCTTCCTTTTTCTTAAGTATGTCAAGCTCCCTCCAGTGTCTATGCCTTTCTATTTTCAGTTTCCTTTACTGCAATTTATTTCTTTAGATAGTCAGCATGGCTGGCTCCTAATTTAGCCATATATGCAAACATTTATTAACAACCAGTTCCTTCCCTCAAAACCATACAAGTTCTGAAATCCCAATGCATCTCGGCCATCTGTTCTTTCAAGTTCTCCAACACAGACCTTCTTTGAAAGATTTACTCAAGGCAAAGTATACAATTTCCTAGTGGCAGGATTAATTTAAACTTCTAGTCAGAATGAAGTGACAAAGACTGCACACAGAACAGAATGGAATTGTAAGACTAGGTTTCACTTGAAGAATGTATCCTATTAGGTTTACTAGATTTTTAAACTCTATTCATACAAATACAAATGCTCTTCAATGTATCTAGCCAATAGACACACCTTGAACACTACTCATTTCTCTGAAGAAAAATTATTTCTAGCATATTATATGCTAGTTAATAAACTTTCTGGTATTTATTGGAGTTACATATGGTACTCCCTGAAGCAGGTTTTTCCATTAGAGACCTTCAAATGTTAACAAACTATCCCTAAAGTGTTAGCAAACTATCCCTAAAGTGTTAGTCCTTATTAGTGTACTTGAAATATTAATCACTCATCCCTAAGGAGTACATAAAACTTACACATACTCACTCCTATACACATATATTCACACATATATTCTCTATTCTTATGTGTTTTGAAGTAAATTATAGAAAACGTAACAATTAAGAAATCATTCATACATAGAACAAATGACTGAGAATCCTGTCCTCCCTGGCCCTTCCCGATACTAATTTTGAGTGAATTGATATGAGACTAAAAAGTTACTTTACTACTGAAACTAAGAATGTGCTTAGTTCACCCCTTTACTCTTTCCATGGAACCGATGGGATTTGAAGAAATTATTTTTGGTACCTCCCACTGTGACTTAAAATGTATTTGGTCACAGAAACAAAACCAGTCTTGATTTGGCTTAAAATGGATCTGCTGATTTTGCATTTCTAGATCTTGAAGCCTTCCCTGAATAATTATCATGAAGCTCAAATTATGTCCCTCTCACTTTTCTCTTCCTGCTCCTCCAAAAAAGTTTCACACATGAGTAAATAGTAATGTAGAATTTACTGAATTTTACAAAATAAACTGAGAAGAGGGCTTAATGTCAACTATTTCAAGGTAAATCCTCATAACACATCTCCCTCCTTTCAGGTCTCTTCTACCTCACGCGTATCTCCTCTTTCTACTCCCTTCCCTCAGAAGCCACCCAGCTCCTGCT
>NW_006442484.1:50469725-50474346 GCF_000325575.1 Pteropus alecto
GTTTCTTTTCTTTTATGTGCATAATAACTCTATCATTTTCTCTGAATTCTACATACCAACTGATAGCACAAGCCCCAAAATCTCAGCCTTCACTACAAATGAGTTTATCACAACAGCAAATGTAGGTCTTTTTTTTTCTGGAAGATTTGCATGTCAGTCGCCTAGAAAAATCAAACAAAATTCCTCACATTGTTACATGTCTCCTTATAGAAAAGTAGATTGAGTTCCAAACACCTTACAGATATACTTTTGGGATACAATATCTTCTTAATTTGGAGACTTCTTGAGTAATGGAAATAGGAAAAAATGTTCATTTATTTTGGATTTTCTTCAAATATTATGGAGATGGCTTTTTATGATGATATCTGGTATGTAACAAAAAGGTACAAGCTGTTCTGTCTTAGCACACACTAATCTACAGTTATTTGCATATGGAGTATTAAACTAAGAACAAATATCTAAAAATAATTGTGAGATCATAATAAGCTCCCTAAAATAACTTTGTTGGGAAAAAAACCATGAAAAATTTGATTCTTCAACAAATATAATCTGACTCTCTACATTCTTTTGGTGATATTTTCTAGGAAAAAAAACCAGGACAAAGGTCATTTTCAATGTTGCATGTTGCAAAAATATTAATGTGGGAAGTAGTTCAGAAGATGTTGGGATTCCTAAAATATTTCCATAACTTATGGGAAAAGCAATTCAGAATATTTGAAATTACTATCTGCCTTATTTCTAAGTAATGTCAGTCCTACAAACAGGTAGAAAACAGGAACCTATCTAAATATTATGATGTAAAAAACAGTACAAAGTCCTAATTTCCTGAATCATCTCCACCTTGCATGGCCTTTCTTGACACCTGAATTAAAATTGCCATTACTTATGATATGATATGATAAAGGAACCTATATTCTTTAGGAAAAAAGATTGTTAAAATGTTCACCATATTCTATTGCAAAGGAATGGAGGAAGATTTTTAATCAAAAATAGTTGATTACTAGAAGAATTAAATCTTGGCTCAAAGGGAATGAGAAATTGAATTCTCATTTCAATGAGAAAATAACTAGATTTGAATTCAGGAATTTTGAGTTCTGGTGCTAGTTTTGATATTGACTTGACAAGGCATCTTGAATGATTCATTTAATTACTGGCAGACACAATTTCTCCAATTGTGAAATGGGGATAATAAAAGTAACCCTTCTGACTTTACAGTGTTATGCTAAGAATAGAACAATATGTATGTTTTTGCTTTGAAAAATTGAAAAGTGCTATAATAATATAAGACATTACTAGTATTAAACAGGATAGAATTAATCTCAGGAAAATAACACGGACAGCAGAAGAGAGCTTCATTTTAAGTTAGCTAGCGTTAAAACTATAAATATTGATAATATGGAATGAAGATGCAAAGGAAAGAAACAGGATGAAATCTTCAAAGCAATCCTACACTCTAAGATGGATTGGATACCCCATGGGGAAGCTTGGGCAAGCCATACTTAAAATGAAAATTACTTTTACCTAGAACTGGTTGTGATCATAATGCAAGTATAAATTAAGTGAATGGGGAAATATATATACATACATATATACACACACACACACACACACACACACACACACACACACACATATATACATATACATATATATATATATGAACAGAAAACAGTATGACATCAAGAATTATAGATCCTGTTTATTTGTATTTTCAAAGCCAAATTGAAAAAATAAGGAAGAAGCACAAGAGCTAATTTATTAGAGGATTTAAAAAAGGGTTTTTTTTTTTTTTTTACTGTTTTCTTAGAATCTTTAGAAGATTGCTTTTACTGTGTTATGATATTATGTTTGTCAATATCTGGTATGTCTTCTCTATAATTTATTGACGTAAATGTACAATCTGAGAAAACACAAATTTTAAGCATTATAAACCTAGGTTGGGACAATTCTGGGTAAAACATTTTTTTTGAATTACTCAAATTCTTTTATCTGTTTATTTAAAATTCCACACAGTGAGAGCTAACTACAAATGTTCAGTGCTTCATAGTAATAAAATTATTACTTCGGGACCAAGGAAAGCATGAAATCAGTTGTGATAATTTTGACCTCTGGTCTGCAAGTTTGTGCTATGTATGGGCAGAGTGATATTAGAACCAGGCAGTGCTGATTTGTTATGCTATGTTTGGAGTGGGGAGAGGGAAGGTGAGTGGAGAGAACAGTCATTCACTACAAGAAGGTAGACAGCGTTGCCAAGAAGACTAAACAATAGATACTCATTATAAAGAACAAAACAGGAATATCTGGGGGATTACGTTATTTGTTGAGAAATAAACAAACCTTCCTTAGAAACTTACACTTTATTTCTTCCCCCTTCTAATTCTATTCTAGTGGTATTATTGGTGAATTTCCAGAACATTCAGCCTCTAATTATAAGCAAGAATTGTGTTACGAAAATTGACTTTGAAGGTATTTGGATCTGAGAATACATAGAATTAATGCTATTAGTGGGTTTTTTTTTTCCCCAGGTCGGTTTATAGAGCAGATTCCATAAATTATTGTCTAAATTATTATACTAACAGTTCATTTGAATGTTACCAAACATTCATTAGAGTATCTTTATGAAGAGCACAGCTTCCATTTATCACCAAATACATTTTATTTCTTAGTGGTTTTGTACAGGCATTCAGGCAATCAGATCATGGTTGAGTAAAAGAAAGCAGGAAGGGAACTCTGTTGGGACTACTGGGACCAGCAGTTTATTCATTTTCTGTGTCTGCTGTGGTACAATGCAGAGAATATGGAATAAAAATCTGACAACCTGTATTCTTGATTGAATGACTGCTACTTACTGTGAGACTTCAGAAAACTGGCCTTGGTTTTCAAATCTTAATATAATGGTGACTGTGATACTGCTGCCGGTGGGTGTGTGAGTATGTACGTGTGCATATATGTGTGTTGGGAGGCATTTGTACTACCATTTAAATTTAATACTACCTTTTAAAAAAAAAATAAAAGGTCATGCTTCTATATTTGAGAAAAAGCACTTTTCCGTAGCAACATAGCTGCTTAAGGAAAAGCAGCTCTCTAGGCTAATAGTTATGGGAGGAGGAGACTAGAAGGGAGTAGAGTGGGAACACAGACTGTACTTCAATGTCCATTGGTTTGTATAACTTCTTTACTAAGGCCCCCTGGAAGTCAAGGAGGGGAGATCTGGCCACTTCTTTTTTTTTGAGGTTCCCTATATTAAAGAATGAAGGAATGCCAAAATAGGATTGCAAAAATGATGGAATTGTCATTATTTTCATATGACAAAACAAAATTTACAATATGACATAATTAGACTATTCATAATTATGATATTTATAAAAAAGAATGATTTATGGTACAATTCAGGTAATTTGGTCCAGTAATCATCAGTGTGTGAAGTTTTATGAAAGACACTTTAACAAAATATTTTCAAATTTGTTAATAAATATATTTGTTACTGTATATATAAACTTAGTTGGTGATATCAAAAGTCTAATTTGTGGCCAGTTTTGCATAAGAGGCCAAATGACCCTTCTTGCATCTTCTGAGAGAGATGCTGCTTCCTTGTGTAAGTAAATTAGAGATTGTTTCTAGTTAGTAAATTGGAAATTTGATATAGTGTATCAGACTTAAATAATAGTGCTATTTATTTTCAATGATTTCGTTTTACCTCTAAAAATCTGATTGGTTTTCTTATCATACATATATCTACTTTTCTCAAAGTAGTAGATATTTTTCTCAAAGTAGATTCTATTATTTGAGGGAGAAATAGAGTAAATATCTAAGAAAAGATAAGTAGATCAAATACACAGTAAGTCTGGGGAACGAGTTGAAATTATTTCAAATCCTTTGGGGTATGATAATCTACAAACATACTTGAAGAGAATTCTTCTCAGACTATGGGTTTAAATAAAATTCAATATGGGTTTTTGAAAAACCTTACATTAATTTTTACTAATAGTTTTATAAATTTTCTAATGCAAAGTGGTTGTCGATTTTTGTAAATTAAATGCAGTGCATGTACACTGAAAGTAAGAATGTTCTCCCTTTCAAGAGAAAATTCTGAAAATTCAAAAGCCATGATTTTAGAGCAATTAATTTATAATATCTGAGAAGGTCAGGGCGTTTCAAATTTGGCATTAAAAAAATTTCCTTGGTAAGAGGTTCTCATGTTGAGAAACTAAGTAAAATAGATAAATGAACTTTCCCCCCTACTTATTACATTTGAATATTATAAGGTAGAAATAACAGCAAATTATCATTTTAAGCAAAATTTATATTAATATTTTTCTCCATGTAAACTATATAAAATTGCTATTCCTTGTAGAATTTGAGTATATAATTGCTCCTTTGCATCAAGTATTCTTAATAAAAACTTTAAAAGAATAACATGAAATAAAAGAAATGATGTCAGCTCAGCCTAAGAGAATTTGTTAAATATCTATGTAAAAAGAAGAGAAATTTGACTTTATATGTGAGTGACAAGTAAAACAGACCAACTATTGGGCAACAAATCAAAGAAAGTAGGTCAGAGAGCCCCATGGCAATGCAATAAATTACTAATATTTAAAGCACTGATCAGAGAGTAAACCTA
>NW_006442484.1:50474381-50522381 GCF_000325575.1 Pteropus alecto
AACAATGGTAAATTGAACAGAAAAGCAGGGTCAGAGCAAAACAGTTGCAAGGCTCAGAGTATCCTTGAGTCAGGCAGAGGATGAATAGCAGAACAATATCATCATTCAGAAGCTTCCTGGCGGCCAGCAAGCTGATAATGAGAAGCCAACTAGAGAAAGTAGAGGAAAACAGCCTCAGGATATGGAGAGAGCCTAGCAGATTTTGAGACAGGATGTAACTATCAATTCATCAGGATTATCATTCTTAAAAAAAAAAAAAAAATTAAGTAACAAAAGAATCACTGAGGGGGCTAAAATACTTAATCAAATTCACTAATGTCACTTATGTCGTGAAAGCCATACACTCACATGGAATTCATTAACTCTTTGGTGAACAGAGCAACATTATATGCTGGGAAAAATACCATTTCCTCTTCTCCATCTTTAAGATTTACTGAATGTGAACACACAACGTAAATGTATATATGCCTTCCTGTTAAAATATACAGCTGAAACTTATTAGATTTCCGTATCCAATGTCATCATAAAAATTGAACTAATTAATTTAAAAAAAGATTTACTGAATGTTTTTGTGAACTAGGTGGAATTTCAGAATCATAATTGCTAATCATAATTACAATCATTAATTATAATCTAATAGAGGAAGAGGAATTAAGTGGAGAGAGCAGAGGAAGACAAGGCCCTGTGTGTATAAGGCTGTATAAGGCCTGCGTGTAAAACACCAACATAGCTGAGCAAGTGAAGAGACGTTTGGAAGGAGATAAGGTCAGAAGTAGACAGGACTTACACATGAAAGATCTTAATGATTATGAGTCTATGATGAGGTGTTGGAATTTCATTCTTAAGATAATGAGAAGTCATCAAAGGTTTTCATCAGAGGAGTGATATAATTTGATTTGTTTTTTTAAAAAATTATTCAGTAAATTGTTTGGAGAATTACTGTTAGGGTGGAAGGAGAGAAAGTAGAGAGAAGGTTAGAAGGTTATTGAGGGCCTCTAGGTAGAGATTAGCAATGGATTGGATGAAAAATGGTTAGGTTTGGTATATCATTTTGAATGTAGAGGCTACAAAATTTGGTCATGCATTGGAAAAAGAGTATGAAAAGAACAAAAGGAGGCAAAAAATACACTGGACCAGAGAAAGTTCTATCAACTTAAGTGGAAAAGATTTGGAAAAGAGTAGGTTGGTAGGGGACAGATGCTTGTCTGGGTTGGTTTGTTTTTTTGAAGACCAGGGGAAGAATTAAAATCAGGTTTTAGATACACTAAGCTTGGGGTGCCTATTAAGCATCCAAAAGTCAGAATACAATTACTAACAGGTCATATGAATCTGAGCTCAGATGAGGGGTTGAGACTGACGATATTCAATTGGAATTCATTCATTTATAGATTATATTTAAAGCAATAGTTTTGGATGAGATTACCTAGGAAGTGGATATAAATAGGAAAACATTCAATAACCAAGTCCTGGAACTTGTTGGCAAGTTGGGGTAAGAATGAAAAGGATTGCCTGGCAGAAAAGACCAAGAACATGTAGCCAGTGAGTAGTAGGAAGGAAAACAAGAGGGCTGGTGGTCTTGAAGTCAAATTAGTGTTTTAACAAAGAGAAGTGACCAATCGTGTTGAATGTTGCCAAGTTTTAGCTAAAACTGGTGTGGAACTGACCACTGGATTTCCCAAAATGGAGTCCGTTGGGAAACTTGACAAGAACCATTTTAATAGCATTATAGTGGGGAGACATACTACAAGTCCATAAATAAATAAATATCACACCAAGGAGGGATGAGCATGAAAGTTTGACTGGAGTGGGTTAAGAAGTTATAAAGTGATGTTGTCTATTTAGTATACTGTAAGGAGTTTTGCTTTTAAGGAGAGGAGCAAGAAGGGGCAGTAGCAAGAGGGGATTTCTTGAAATGAGAGACAGTAAAACACGTTTTTGTGGTTATGGGAATATTTTCATAGAATGGAAAAAATCGATGCAAGAGAGAGTTTATAATTTTCGGAGCATTCCTTGAAAGTGGAATATTGTGAAAAAGAAAGGTAAAAAGTGAGAGGTGAGTCCTATGAGAAAAGGTAGAAATATGAGTATAGATCCAAATATATTGATGTCAATTCATTAATAATTGCTTCGATTTTCTCTATAAAATCAGTTAAGTATGAGGAGGGTATGGGTTATTTGTGTGTGTTTGTTTGTTTGTTTTGAGATTAGAGGAGTAAAATAATTTAAGAATAACTTACACAGAAAAATAAAGTAGATCTTTCAGGAAATGTTGAAGCCCACTAAGAACTGTGGTTAAAATTTTTATGTGAAAGCAATGATCATGGTTGTAAGATTTTTGTCAGTATAATGCCCGACCCCTTTCAAGTCTCAGTCATTATATTTATAGAGAATTAGGTTTTATAGCAATTGTAGTTTTGTCAGGTGTAATGCTCCTCTTTATCTCTGATACCTTTCCTTGCTTTGAAGTCTGTTCTGTCTGAAAGTAATACAGCTACTCTTGCTTTTTTTTTTTTGATTAACATTAGCAAAGTATATTTTTCTCCACCTACTTAATCTATATGTGTCTTAACATTTAATGTAAATTTCTTGTAGACATTCTATAGTGGGTCTTGTTTTTTTATCCATCTTCACAATCTGTCTTTTAACTGGTGTGTTTAAACCCCTGATGTTCAAAGTGATTATTGATATAAGTTGGATTAATAAATACCATGTTTTCTATTTGTTGCCCTTGTTCTTTGTTCCTACTTTTGTCTTCCACCTTTTTTTTTTTGCCTTTTATAGTTTTAGTTGAGCATTTTATATCATTGCATTTTTCCTCTCCTTTCTTAGCATATCACTTATTCTTCATTTTTTTTTCTTTTAGTGGTTGTCCTAGAATTTTCAATATACATTTACAACTAATCCAAGTTTACTTTCAAATTACACTATACCACTTCACAGGTAGTGTGAGTACCTTAATATAACAGGTTAATCCTATTCCTTTTTCCTGTCCCTTGAATCATTACTGTCATTTAGTTTACTTATATGTAAGCATACATAAGCATATATATACAAAACATAGACGTTAGCATAAATAATTAATACATTGTTGCTGTTATTATTTTAAACAACTGCTATTTGTTAATCAATTAAGAATAAAAGTTAAAGTTTTAATTTAATCTTTATTTATTCCTTTATTAATTCTCTTCCTCTATGTAGATCTAAGTTTCTGACCTATATCATGTTCCTTCTGTCTAAAGAGCTTCTTTCAACATTTCTTGAAGGGCAAGTCTATTGGCAACAATTTCCTTCCATTTTTGTTTTTCTAAGTTTCAGACAGTACAGAATTCTGGCTTGGTGTTTGTTTGTTTGTTTTCTTCTCTCAACATAATATTTCTCTCCACTTTCTTCATCCTTGCATAGTTTCTGAGAAGTTGGATATAATTCTTATCTTTGTTCCTATGTAAGTAAGTGGATCTTTCCTCTGACTTCTTTCAGGTATATTTTGTTTTGTTTTATTTTTATCCTTGATTTTCTATTGTTTGAATATGATATGCTTAGGTGTAGTTTTCTTGGTGTTATCTGAGCTTCTTTGTGGTTTTGTGTGTGACATTAATTAGAGAGAAATTCTGTCATTAGCTTCAAATATTGTCTCTCTTTCTTCTCCTTTTGTTATTCTCATTACATGTATGTTATACATTTAGTAGTTGTCCCACAATTCTTGCATATTCTGTTTTGTATTTTTGTCTTTTGATTCTTTGCTTTCAGTTTTCGAAGTTTCTATTGTCATATCTTCAAGCTCAGATATTCTTCCTCAACCATGTCCAGTCTACTAAAAAGCCTACCAAAGACATTCTTTATTTCTGTTACAGTGTTTTTGATCTCTAGTGTTTCTTTTTTATTCTTCCTTAGAATTTCCATTTCTCTGCTTATATTATCCATCTATTTTTGCATGTTGTCTACTTTTTCCATTAAAGTTCTTAGCATATTATTCATAGTTCAAAAAAAGTCCTGGTCTGATAATTTCAACATTTCTGCTATATCTGACTCTGGTTCTGATGTGTGTTCAAACTCTTTAAACTGTATTTTGCCTATAGAATGCCTTGTAATTTTGGGGGGGGGGGAAGGTGAACATAATGTATTGGGTAAAAAGAAATGTGGTAGATAGACATTTAGTGATGTAGTGGTAAGCGTGGGGAAGAAGCATTGTATAGTCTATAATTAAGTGTCTTTCCTTTCTTGAGCTTGTGCCTGTGGACTATGAACTTCACCAGTGCTTCTCAGTATCCCTCTCCCCCTTTAGGTGGGACAGAATGACTCACAGAGTGGGGGGTTAGAATTGGGTATTTCCCTCCCCCAGGCAGGTGAGTCTCTGATAAAACCTGATAAGGTTAGGCTGTGGTAAAAACAGTTTCTCCTGAGAGAGACTGACCTTGTTAAGAACAGAATTCTCTGCTTTTGAAAATGGCCATTGTTCCTCTTCTCTGTCGGAAGCCTGAGGAGATTTTCCTCTGATTTTCATTGTGAGAAACTAATAGAGCCCCAGGAGGTGAAATTCACAAAAGTGTGAGGGCCCTTATGGCTAGCCCCCATTCCCTCAGTCTTGTCCACACTGAGCCTCCAGCTATTCATCAATTACAGTTTAAATTTTCCTACCTTGGCACTGGTTCCTGTATATATTTCTGCATATGGGTTTCTGCTCCAGTAAGTTATGTTTCTCTGTATTCACCTGTCTGTCTCTCTACATCTTGGCAGTGGTTTGCCATGTCACCTTCTCTAATGGATCTGAGGAGAGTTAATTTTTACAGCTTGTGAACCTTTAACTTGTTAAAACAGAGTAGCTCCTTACATCCTGGACCCTAGAGTGAATCTTTGAAAATGTAGATCAGATCGTTTTGCTCCTCTAACAAAAAAAAAACAAAAAACAAAAAACAAACAAAAATAAACTTGCCTGTGGCTCCCCAGAATAACAGCCAAAACTCTTATAATGTCCTATAAAGTCCTACATAGTCAGAGTCCTCTTACCCACTTGCATTCCTCTCTCCGAGCTTACCTTCTACTACTACCCATCATTCACCTCATACCTGACATTCTAGGTTCATTACTGTTCTTTGACCATGGCAGGCATGCTCCAAACTTAAAGCCTTTGCAGTTCTTGTTTCATCTGCCTGGGATGGTCTTCTCCCCGATAACTACGTGAGCTATCATTAAGTCCAGTCAGAGTCTTTTCTTCTTGTGAACAAGTTCTGCTGTTATTGTAAGGTTTCTCAGTGAACTTAGAATCAGAGCTGGATGATTTGGTTATGCGATTGGGCATATACTAGCATCAGGCTATGGTAGCCTGTAGTGACCATTTCTTCAAAAGGAAAACACCCTGCTTCGAAGACAGAACCTTCAAAAATGCCAGCACAGGGCATCCTTCTGTGGACATGCTTAAAAAATGGACAGCATTTGCTTTTTTGGCTGTAAATGCAACTCTCCTTTTATCATCTTATTTTTTAGTGCTTTCAAGGCTAACTACCGACTTTTGCTGATTGATGCATTCATTATTTTAGATATGCTATTGTGTTTAAGCAATGGCTGTCAAGTCTTACAGGCCAGGAAGCCATTCTGTCTCTTTCTAAAGTGAAATTGCCCAATACAGTTTAGCTCCATTATGTGTAGGCTTAAAAATTTAACTCCACTTCTGAGTTCATGGGAAATGCATTAGCTTAGAAGAAAAAGGGGTATTAGAAGGGCACTTGACTGTACAGAGTAAGAGAGGCACTCAGCTTATCAAAGTGATTTTCATACTAGGCCAAATAGCAGGATCCTTGTAAAATTAAAAAAACAAACAAACAAACAAAAAAACGTATATATTCTTGCCTGGCCCCAACCTCGGACTTACTGATAAAGAAGTGGGCACTTTACATTTTGATAAATGAGACTATATTGCTCTCCAAAGATTTTATCTGAAATCACACTTCTAACAATAGTATGTACATGTACCTCCTCCCCTATCTTCTCTGTATTCACTGCTAAATATTTCACCAAGGCTTCATTTTGGGCACCAGCTTTGGTAAAATATATAATAGGTAAAAATATACATAAAATATATAATACTTATGAATATCAAATAAACATGCTGCCTCTATTCCCATGTATTATAAAGAGAGAAACATAATACACATTGATTCTCCTGCAGAGAAACGCTTCTCTAAGTAATAGGGATTTAAGTGAAATAATCTTGCAGTTTATCTTAACTGACCAGTTACTATATTAGAACAGAGATTAACCGTGCTGTGTATATATAATTTACTTCAAATAAAGTAGAAAGGGATAGATTTAAAATGAGTTCAAGATGTGTTCGGCTCTGGAATGAAATTAATGTCATTTGATCTCTGTGACCCTCAGTGTATTAAGGTATAACTATTCATCATAAATGAATGATAAGAAGATTAAACAAAATATATATGAAGGTATTTTGGGAAATGTAAAGCTCATTTTTAATCTGAGAGATGATGGGCCTTTACTAAGGATCTTTGTTGTACCATATTATAGGTTAAATTATATTTTTCTAGTTTATCTAGCGTGATTACTTTGATTCAATTTGAGGGTTAATACACAAGGAACCATTAGAAAACCATCTTTATAGAGCCGTTGAAATTACTCTTTTATATATATTAGGCTTTCAGAAAACTAATGTATTTGGTAAATATTTTTCTCATATAGAAGTCAGACTTGCTCTTTCTCTTAATCTGTACTGCTCCATAAATGGCTGCCCAGATTACTATCTCCCCAGTTGGAGCTCTTCTTTCCTGTATCAGAGCTTTCCAAATGCATTATGTGTTCTATTGGTTTATAACACATCTTCATTGAATTAACTTCATGTATGTGCACACCATCACCCCTTGACCTGCATCCTCATCTGATTTGTAGTTGTGTCTCTCTCATGCTTAATACACAGTGTGTATATGTGTGTGTGTGGCGGGGTGGGGGGATGTGCTTTATTATATTAACTCATATTGCCTGATGGTTATTATGTCTCATCTCCCAGACTAGACCATAATATAATTTCTGTGTCCCTCAGAGTCCAGGCCCAGGTTGAGCACAGCAGAAAGACTGCTTCTTTTCTAATAACCTAAACGTTATTCACAATTTGGTTCTATTCTGGAAACATTCTTGGGCAAGTTTAAATTCTACATCTCTCTGGTTCAAAATTCTATTAAAAACAACAACAACAACAACAGAGACTGAAAAGTTACATCTAATCTATCAGCTATATAATATCTTTTGAAAGACTTTGATAATGTAAAGGACCTCGTGATCTTGAGTCACCAAATTTTCCCTCAGGTTGTAACCTTTAAAAAGATTGATGACAGTGGAAGACTGAGTCCTAGTGACTCCGATGAACAGCCCCCAATAGGAATTAAGGGCCCCCAGTTTGTGTCCCAGCTCAGCTAATGATCATTGTGTGAATTTAAGCAAGTCACTTTGCTATCTGAAATTGTTCCTTCGTCTTTAAACTCAAAAGATTAGACTATGATTCATATTTGCAATTATTTATGGGTCAGAGATCCCTCTGAGATTCTGCTAAAAAGGATAGACCTTCTTCCCCAAAAAAGCACAAACACAACTATAAATAGAATTCTAAGAAGGGTCAGAGGCTCTCTATAATCCACCCACAGATTCCTTAGAGGGCTTTACAGTGATTTCTAAAGTCTAAAAAAAACTATGAATGTGGTTGAAAAAAAGAATGAATCTATTTACATTTGTTACTCCCAATGTGAATTAGTTTTAAAATGTAGATTTGGGCCATTAGTGTCATTTGAAGTTATAACTGGTTTTTGTAACTTAGAGTACTCACAGCAGAACAAATTTTTCAGTAGGAAAAAGAAAGAGATTTCCTTTGTAGATTAACAGCATTACAGGGTCAGTGAGATTGTTAGTCTATTCCACTACTTAATGCAGTTTCCTGCTGTAACTCACCTCAGAGGTCAAAATTTAGCTTTAACTTGAACACACACAATGATGGGAGCTCACTCACATGTTTAATGCTGGGCAAAAATAAAAAAAATTAGGAATTTTCATCTTTGTATTGAACTGTAATCAGCTCTCACCCTATAAATGTCAGTTATTGACCTTATTTCTGCTCTCAAGAGCTACGTAAGTAAATTTTTTCTTTTTTGGAAATACAGTGGCAGCTTCTTTTGTCTTCTCTACATTTTTTCTATGCTAAACATTCCAGTTTCACATACAATTCTTCTAGAAAAATGATTTCGTAAGACTACATTTAATCTCAATTACCTTCTTCAAAGGAACTTGTCAAATGCAGGTCCCAGAATTAGGCAGCAGGATCCAGAAAAGGTCTGACCAATGCTTGGTGCAGAGTGGTTTCCTCTCTTAAACTGCTAACTCTGCTGGTAGGAATGCCCTCGACACTGCTAAGAGCGCTGTTCCTAGAAGCAGGTGGCTTTACTGGGTCATGTTGAAATTGTGGTCACCTGAAACTCCTAACTATCATCAATCTAGGTTGCCCTAATGCTCCATTTTTTAGAATCAAAATAATCTTCCTAAAAACAAAACTTCCTATTGATCCCTACTTTAATTGCTCAGGCAGTCTTTCCAGCTCTTGCAAACCTTTTGGAGTACTAATATTATCATTTATTGTGTCATCTTTTCTTCCAAGTTTTGTGTCACCTACACATGTAATAAACCTGCCTTTTTTTCCTCTAAATTTATTAGAAAACATATTGACCTGTGGTTTGCCAAATATAAGCCTCCCTCTGTGCATTCATTATTCATAATTCTTCACTCTATAACTTCATAGCTTCATCCAACTCACATTTAAGCTCCGGATCTACAGATGGAGAAGAGCCTGAGTATTATGTTCTATTTGGGGGCAACACATTTCTTTTCCTTTCTTCTTTTACTCAGTCTGCTTTCTTTACTCAATGTCTATTTTTTTCATTCCTTCACATACTCATACTGCATATCCTGGTCCCCTTTTTCATGGGTTCATTTTGGTTCGGATGAAAGAAACTCCATTGTGTTTTTTGAGAGCCATTTGTCTTCTGCCTGGGTGCAGGGCTGGCTGAGTCTGTGCTGGCTCCAGGAGGCCCTTTGCCTTGTGCCTGAGAGTCAGCGCCTGTGCAGGTGAGGTATTTTACTACATGTTCATTAGCACCTGGCAGAGGAGGAGAAGGCTCTGATAATTTCATCAACACTCCCAGACCAAGTTATTTTCCCCCGGCTCCGATATTACTCAAATATGAAATGAGAGTTCGAAGAAAATTTTAAAACAAAGTATATGTGTGTTTGTAGATAGGAGGAGGGGGATAGGGAAAAAGGAATTATTGGACAGTCCTCGCAGACTTTAATTGCAGCATTGTTTTACCCATAACCAAATAAGTATTTCTAATAGAAAAAAAAAAAAAGATTCAAAACACAAATTAACCAACCATCCATTATCCAATGGAAAGATGACATTAGTGTAAACTGCTTGGGGAGCCAAAGAATTCGTGTTTCTCTAGAGATGTTTTGCAGAACAGCTCTGTGATATGTTACCAACTCCTGCCTCATCAAAACCTTTCACCTGGAATAGTTAATGTCACACTCAAATAAAGCTAAAAAAAGCACCTTCCAAGCTTTGCCCAAGTGAGTGATTCTACTTTAAAAAGTTTGCCTTTTATAACTTTGTGACCATTAGTACTACAAAATAAATCAAATGTGGATCGGGGTAAGTAAATAGACCTATATTCAAGTATGGGAAGTTGATTAATGGTTGATTAATGGTCAAGTTGTACATTTTGGTTACCAATTTTTTTAATGTTTTAACCAACGCCATATATAGACAAATCAATGTTGGCATTAAGTTACTAACCCTAATTTAAAGAAAATTGTCTTGAACACAACTTTGGCACTCTGTAGTCACCTTGTAGGGGAGAGGGATGAGCTGCAGAGGCAATAGAACCTTCACAAAGCCCAGAAGATGTGAGCTCAGGAAAGAGAGTCGAAGATAGCTAAATGATTATAGTGCTTTAATATTTTAGAGAGATTCCCAAGATTATCTAAGCCAGGTTAATAGATACTGTAAACCTACAATAAAACCTAGAGAATGTTAGGAAAGTCTAGATCAGCATCTAAAAAGTTAAAGGTGAAAATAAGTTGGAGTCTCCTGACAATGGAATTTTATGACTTATTCATTCAATCATTCAGTCAGTCTGTCAGTTTAAACCAAGGGACTATGATGTGTCAAAACTTCTATTAGAACTACACTATCCTTATACCCTTGAACAAATCACTTACCTTAAGTCTAAATTTCACCATCCAAGTACTTATCCCATGGACTTGTAAGATTGCTGACTTAGATATGTAAGCCTCTAGCAGAGTAATTAATTGGATGCTTTTTGAACTCCCTTTCCTTACCCTAGCATTTAGACTTTTTTCCCCATGTAATTTATAATAATATGAAGTAAGTTCCATTTGTTAAAAACAAACGTCTCTCTACAGTCTTGGGTTATCAGGAATTGTGAGTGATGTGTATTTGCAGATCAAATTAAGGTATTTAAATATTATTACAACTGATCAAATATTTTTGCAAGGTAATTCACCAAGCCCAAGGATCTCATTCTTTGCCAAATAGTATTCTGAGGCTTACTAACTGCAGCCTCATGCAAATTCACACCTTTTTTTTTTTTTAGTTTCTTCGTTCATAGTGAACATGAGCAGTGACTTCCTTTCATTTTTCAATTCTAACTGGTATGTTTTTTAGTAATACTTACAAAATCTCATCAATCAATTTCTAACATATAAAATATGTATAAAATTTCCCATATTAAGCATCACTATATGCACAGAGTGTTCAGCTAGTATGATGTTTTAACAGAATAGATCCAAGCGAAATTAAGGATAATTCTGTAGATTGTGCATGGATATAAGTACTTGCCTTCTGAATACACTCCAAATTTAAATTAATTTTCAAAAAAGTTCAAATATACATTATTGTGAGACAATCCAAAACATATGCCAAATTTTGTTACTTCATTAATTGCATCAACTATTTATGCAATAAATATTAATAAGCACCTACTGTTTGCCAGGCATTGTGCCTGGGACCACAAAGTGAAACTATATAATCCTGACATCAAGAAATTTGCTTTAATAAAAAAGATATGTAAACAAATACAGTTCTATAAGATAATTGATACAAGAGAAAGTCTTCCAAGAGCAGTGGGGGAAATATGAGAAAGATCTAGGTAAGTTTACTGGGGAATTAAGAAGACTTCACAAAGGAAACAAGCTGAGACCAGAAGAATGAGTGGGAGATTATCCACTGGGTGAGCAGAAAGAGGCTATTTGTCAATGAGAATAGACCAAGAAAAGCATGGAGGCTTGAGGGAGCCTGGGGTGATCAGGGAATGTAGAAGAGTAGGTAGTGTTGTTAAGGAGTAAATTACTGTAAAAGGAGGAAGCAGGAAAGGCTGGTGAGAAAAAAGGCCAACTAGTAGGGAGAGGCGGGACCACATAAGCCTGGACAGCAGGGAAAGGTGTGCCAATGTTTTTCCTCTTTGTAGGTGGCGAGGGAAGTTATTGAAGAATTTTGAATACAGAAGTTTCATGATTAAATGGGGATGTTTCTATTTCTAATAATAATATTGTGATTCTTTTGTTGTTAACAAGTAACAGAAATGGCAAACACAATCTCTTTGTTCCTAGGAGTTTCCATGGTTCTAGCTGTAATAGAGTTCGGGGATGCCAAAAGAAATATTTGAACTAAATGATATATCAGAATTACAATAAGAGCTGGTGAGCAGATTTTTAGTTAACAGGTTTTTAACGGGCTGTGATGCAATTTTTAATGGAGAAGATTAAATTATAAAAGCTAGCCCATTTCTAATGGAAATTTGGCTGAATGTGTTTTTATTCCTCAGTAAATTAAAAGATTTATATAGGATTAGCTTGTTGAGATTCTTGGAGAAAATACATATACGCCATTGAAAACTTTCCACTCATTTTCTTTATCTCTTGCAGCAAAGGTGTAAATCTGCCAGAAATAAATTTTACTTAAATTGAGCATAATTTTTATAATTTCAGGGGTTAAGCATCTGAAAGGCCAGAATGAATCAGCATTCCCTGAAGAAGAAGAAGGCGTAAACGAGAGAGAAGGGCAGTGGGACCATTAATTATGAGTCTGCAGCAAGAAGGCTTCTTGGGAATGACTGAACTGTTCACTTTTGTGAATATCCCATGGAACGCCACTGCTTGACTTCCAGAAGCATTGCCGTCTCTGCTCTCCACACTCTGTACAGCAACAGTACACCTCCTGGGAAGCCCTCTTGATGGAACTTTAGAACTAAGTACAGATTGTTCCGTATCACTTACAAGTAAAGAACAAGCATTTATTTTACAGTGATTTTTCTTTTTAATGACATAGAAATTTGCAAACATGTGAGTGTTCTAACTTTAATATTGCAGAGCTTAATCCCTAATGTTCTACTGATATAGTTTGCCTTCTAATCACATGTAAATAGCACCAATTTAAGAGTAAAAAATAAATATTAAACACATTTAGACATGAACGTGTGTCTGGGTTTAACTTATGGAGGAACACTTAATGAAACTTTTAAAAACTGCATTTATCATGTTTCTGTATACAGAATAGTACATGGTATTTATTTCAAAATGATAAAGAAATACCAGATTTCTAGATATCGAACATCTTTTTCCCTCCAACAACATGTTAATCGTTTTAAAAAGTACAGAATTCTCTTCATTTTCTAAAATGTGAGAGATTTCCTAGCATTTCTACTACTTATTAAGAAAGAAAAAATGCTAAATCTAAAATAAAATTTGCAAAATCTCCCCTGCAACTGGGAGTGGAGGAATGCCCAGTTTAGTTCTCACAGTGATGATATTAGTGAGTTTCAGATGTTTCATGGATGAAAAAATAAAAATAAAAAGATTTCTTGAAAGTCAGTAAAAAGAGAAAATAAGACAGGAAGAAAAAAAGCAAATGTGAACTCCACTATAGGATCTTAATATGAAGAGTTGAAGAAATAAAACTATTGTTTTTAATTTTGAATGTGAGTTTATATAATGATATAGATATTAAGAGAAATGTGTGAGTTTATAAGGTAATACAGTAGAGATAATAATTTTCCTTAATATACTTCCCCCCTAAAATAAATGCAAAACACACTGATAAGTAGTATCACAAGTATGACTCAATACTCTCATTTTGTTTGTTTGTTTCTTTCTTTTTTTCTCTTTCTCTCTCTCTTTCCCCCTTCCCTCCTTTCTTTTCTTCCTTCCTTCCTTCCTTCCTTCCTTCCTTCCTTCCTTCCTTCCTTCCTTCCTTCCTTCCTTATTCTCCCTTCCTTCCTTTTTTGCTCATCTCCCCCTGGCCTTTTTTTTTTAAAGACAGTTAGACCCAAACTTTTTGGAGTTTCTAGACCACCTGTTGTTAACTGTTTGATTTCCTGAGTTTTACCCTACTTAAAACCTGGTTAAGGCACATATTTGTTTTAAGTGACTTCGAATTATTTGTGTTTGAAATACATCCCAATACCCCTTGAGATTATCTGAGCACCCTGAGGTACTAAAAATAAAATTGCCCTTCCCTTTCCTTGAACAGACAACTTTTATAAATGTTTGCAAAAGAATTCATACAAACAAGAGAAACCAAAGCTTTTGCTGATTTTGTAACATGATTTGGGAAATCAACAGCATGGCTTCTGGATTCTTCTATTCTGGTCTCCATTCTTAAAAACACAAAGAGATTAAAATTAAAAGCATAAGTTTTTCTTTAAAAACTGTTGTTTCTTCTGTTCTCCACTCTCAAAACACAGAGATCACAAAAGCATAAGTTTTCCTTGGGAAATGTGTTGGCTTTCTCAGAAATTTGAGGGAAACCAGCTGAGGTAATGGCTTTTCAGTTTCCTTTTCACACAGTACTTATAGTTTACAACGAAATTTTTTCAAGACAACAACTTGGCTTTAGTTTGGCTAAATGGGCAAAGAATTTTTCTGACAAAAAAAACAAAACAAACAAACCCAAAACTTTATCTTTCCCAGACCGTTTTTATAATATAACATAACATAACAGTTAGTAGATGGGCTTTGAGTTACTCTGATTTGGGTTTAAATTAAACCTCTGTCAAATTTTAGACTTAGTTTCTCCATTTGTAAAATAGATACAATCATACCTATTCCTATTGGGTTTTTGTGAAAATTAAATAAGACCTATAAAATGCTCAGCTCAGCTAAGTCAGGATTTAATAATTGGCGCCTATTCTTATCATTAGAGTGAGAAAATACCTGAGGTTATCGACCCAAACTTTATCTAATATACAATCATCTTCAACGTCACAGACAAGTGATTGATCACCTCACCTCTTCTTGAATAACTCCAGCTGAACCCCAAACCCAGATGTTCCTCTCTGTGTTTAACTCTCTCTTACATGATACTTCTATTCCTGTATCACAGCCATTCAGACACTGATGAGCACTCTGACATCATCTCTAAGTGATCTCATCTCTGTGATAAAACATGATCCATTCTTCTCAACTTTTCTCATCATCCTGGTCACTCAATTTTCAATCCTTTTTAATTGAGTATACTGAATCTAAGCAAAATTATGTCAGATGAATAAAATGGGGATTATTTTTTAATACCTCAAAACTTGAGAAACTGCCTGGCAGGGTAGAGCAGGATTCCAGGTCAAAATTTTTTCTATTAGACAATAAGTTGTCTAGGGTAAGGGTCTTTATAAAAAACAAAATTCTCAAGCTTTCTGTTTTCAAAGAACTTTTCACCATCCATTTCAATTGTAATTCAATTATGCCAATGTATTCTACATTACGGAAACAGATTATTTTAGATTGGCCAGGGAAAAAATATTTTATTTAAAATTTTTAAATACTATTATAATACATATTAGAAAAGATACATAATCAGCAACCTCAAATATGTAATTTTATAGCTATTGTTACTTAGGATGAGGCAAACTTAAAGTGTGAGTATATTTTAAAATCAATTTAAAAAAATATTAAAGAACTACAGTAAGGGTGGTACCTCAAAATCACAAAAGTGGTATACAATTGAATAAAATTTTGGAAATACTGATTTTGAGTATTGTCAGAGCAAATAACTTAAGTGTAAGTATTTCAGAGTTCATTTAATACAGATTTGTGATTTCATAAATAAACTACTTATATTGCATTAATTTAAAAATTCTCTGTTTCTTCACCCACATCTAAAAGCAGTGTAAAGTTTGGCTAGATAAGGTTTGGATAGATAGCCTCAGGACCTTTCTCACTCTACTAATAATAATAGGTGCCAATTATTAACAATGTAAGTGCAAACTGAATAGAAAAAGCATGTCTAACTACTTTAAAGTGTTCATATTTCACATGTCATTTTGAGTACTTGCTTTTTCTGAAGAAGAAGAATGGGGGAAGAAATACCCTTACTTTTCTAAGTCTCTGATTCCACAAGCCAGTCTTTAAAGTTCCAACAGATGTTTCAGTTATTAAAAATGTGTATGTTGCTGAAATGTGAAATCTGTTAAAGAAATTAAATTATTAGATTTCATAATGTCATAACATTCTGAAGAACTAAACATCAGAGGAAGAAGCACTTCAGAAAGTGATGGATGGCATCTTTGGTTTTAAATGACAAGTAAGTAATTAAAGTGTGAAACTTTGCAAACATCTCATGTAATTTGCACAGCAATGGGGGTAAGTTTCTATTTAGCAATGTTGTGTTAAATAAAATAATCTATATGAATGCATCCATGCCTGATGGCATTTTGTAAAGAGGCTACCATTCAACTCTAGATCTTTTTTGTGACATTTGTACTGTGAGGCCCCTTCATTCTGTGGACAGACATTGTTACAGACACTTCTCTCACAGCATTTCATACTTAGTTTATGTAGATAATGGCAGTCAGTAAGTACTATCTGCTTCCAGATGAACAGAATTCAGGGACTTTTCCTTTTCCCCAGGGCATCTAAAGGAAGCACAGGCTACTTAGAAATCTCCAGGAGTTGAAAATATTAATACTCGCTGATATTTTTGCTTCTTAAAATGCATAAATTAGGTAACGTTTGTGATAGACTAGCTGGGTAGAACAATTCATGTATCTTTAATTATTCCACAATATTTTTCATAGGATAATTTGGTGTAGTTTGAAAACATCTACATTAGAACCGAGACCAATATTCTAGTTCATTATTCTATAAATATGTATGAAACAAGACCAATATTCTAGTTCATTATTCTATAAATATGTATGAATTCCTACGCCATGCTAGATATTAAGTGCCGAGGATTCAAGTAGTAACAAGATACTAAAGGTCCTTAAATCCATAGATGTATATTCTAGTGTTTAAAGACTGTGAATATACATGTAAATTGATAAATAAATAAGACCTTTTCAGATAGTGATAAGTTCCCAGAAGGAAATAAAACAAGGTTATGTGGCGGACGTTGGTGTCTACTCTTATCATAGCTGTGTGACATTGGGCAGTTCTTAATCATTTGGGGCTGATTTTTCTTATCAGTAAAATGTGGAGAATAATATGGGGGGTGAGGTGGGGAGGTAACCAGATGATCCTGTGAGTCTCCTTTCAACTCTAAGATTCATGTTTCTATCTCTGGTTCTTTTTCAGGAACTGTAGGCAAGAAGCAAAGAAGAAAAGAAGAGATGGGAATAGACAGAAATCAACAGTAGTAAGGGAAGGTGGGATCTGAAGAGAAAAGGGGTATGTTGTTGCTTGTGTGGCAGCCAACAAAACAAAATTGTTTGTATGAGTGTATGTATGTAACAATAGCACTGCGACCAATAGCACTTCTCTCTTTTAAAGGTTCACCTTAGAAAACTAAAAACTGGTGATCAGCTTTTTTCTTTGTTTTTAAAGATTTGAAAGTCCTTCCAGAAAAAATTTTCTCCTACCAATCACTAATTGGATAATTTACTCTATCCTAGCACACAAGCTTTGTTGCTATTAAGTGCTACATACCAGATTTTTTCCTTTACAGAGATTTATGTGACATGGTATTACATTCTCTGGAACATTTCCACTGGGTTCTGGAGTAGTTACTTATTTTCTTTTTCTTTTCCAGGTGCAAAATGGGTTGATAACAACCAGAAGCTGACTTGTCAGTGCTGTGCTCCTACTTCGGCTTGGAAAAATACCAACACAAAACAAACACCACCATCACCTCCATCATGCTGTGTTATTTTCTCTTTGGATTGCTTTCTGAAGCACTTTAGGTATTTTATACATAACTATTGACATACTTTTCAGAAATCATTCTTTCATTTTGTTTATATTTTTAATCATTCATGCTACACTATTTGCCAAGTTCCTCTTTTTGGATTTAACGTATTTCTCTCTAGGGCTAAAAAAGAAATCTTGAATTTAGGCAAACTTTAAGTGATTCATTGTTAGTTCTTCTAATTCTGGAAATCCAAGCCTTCTCTTGCAATGGCGAGTCTTTCAAATATATTTCCTTTATTTAAAAAAAAAATTCCATTGTATTTATTTACTCTTTTGTTTCATTTTCAAATTTCACTGGTCATGAATCAATTTAATTTCATAAATATATATCGATACTCTACCACATGCCAACTAGTAATATAAACATCAGAGTTATAAAAGTGAAAAAACTATTATTGTTGCTGCCACCCTGTTATTAAATATGTGTTCATTTTTTACAATTAATAAAGTAGCCTCACCTGTGTTTTTCAGTTAATAATCACATTAACTATGTATGACAGATAGAATTCACTTTATATACCAGGAATCTAGAGTCCAAAGAAAATTAGTGGCCCTAAATGAACTAATAATCTAACAAACCCTTTCACTAGCTTATTGTCTGTTAGAGAAGTTGTGATAGTTTTTTAAAGTGTAAAAGCCCAGTTTTATGCTGTCTTACAGATTGACCAGGAACTAAACTTTCTACATTTCAGACATAAAGAATAGCGGATAATTTTGCAAATGAGTCTGGAATGGGAAGAAGAACTTAAGCTATATTTTAATTCTTTGGCATGGACTTCAAACTAAAATGACCTATGACCAATATGAGAACCAAACTGAAAGTTTTTTAAAAGTATTTGGCTCATTTAAAAATATTTTCTCTGTTTAAATCTATACTTTAAAAAATAATCTTTAATATCTTTTTTAAAAAAGGAAAGAATTGCTGAATTTATGAAGATCTTAAGTATCACCATCTTTACTTAAAGAACAAGTCGTCAATCTTTTTAACTAGTTTTTCTTAATTTCTAATAAATAGTAAAATTAAAAATAAAAATAATTTAACAATTTTTTTTTATTAACTTTCTTTTTCTCCATGCTCCTCTGCCCCTAGGAATTGAGGAACAGTCATTTTCACTTACTACTCCTAGACTTTTTATTGCTAGAAAATTAAAAATAACATAAACATGCATAATTACCCCAGACTTAAATACATAATTGTGGAATATACTATAGATATTACGGCATTAAAAAAAACAATATGCTACTTAACAAGGAACCCAAAAGAACATTATAGCCATTGGTCTCCTCAAGCTAACTGAGGAATAATTTTCATTAAAATTTTAAAACACTATTCTTCTCAAAAGTAGTGATGGGGTTCAGGACATGTTACTTCAGTATATAACACCTAGGCATATTGAATATTTTAAGTTGAAGGAAATTGAGAAAATGGTAGAAGCAAGAAGATTACTTTGACTTTCTCCCTGCCTTTCTCCCCTGAAACAGGCCATAAAGCTCTCACGTGAGAGATGCCCTCCTTGCACCCGAAGGAAAGTACCATCCTTCTTTCCGAAGACAGAGAGACTCTGAGAAGAATCTGAACAAACAGGCCTTGCTAAATTTCCTCCAGTTGACAATACTTACTTCAGCCTCCTTAAATTATCACATTCTTCCACAACTGTCCATTCGGTGTCAATCCTAGCATAAAAATGTTCCGGTCTGTTTCTTCAGGTCTTCGTTTCCTTTTGAAGGCTCTTGTGTCGTGTAAAATTTATATTAAATAAATTTCCGTGCTTTTTTTTCCTATTAATATGTCTTTGTCAGTTAAATTTTCACACCCAGCCAGGAACCCTAAGAGAACAGAAGAAAACTTTTTCGTTCCTTACAGTAGCTTTCTACAAATCAAAGCAATGAAACAATAAGAACTTAAAAGAACACCTAATAGCTCACAGGTGGTTCAACATCTCTTTAATAATTACAGGAAAATATCCTCTCTTTCTTCTTTATTTTTTAGAAGAGACTAGCATTTGTCAGGCACTGTAGTAGATGGGCGGGTTTCCCATTACATTTCCCCTGCAGCATAAATTCTGTGCATGTGTTTCTCTAATTGAACTAATTATAGTACTAGCTTTTGCTCTCATCTTTCTTCTTGTGCCCTAATGGGACATAGATTTCCTATTTTGAAATTGTCACTTATTTGTTATATTTCTCAAGTGTTTTAAACATTGTATGGGACCCTTATTTGCTTTTGAGAACACTCAGTATTCTAAATATTAAAACTTGATATAAAGGGCAATGATGACTAAGATAGGAATTATACCACTAAATCCTGGACTTCTATATGATACCCTTTAATATCTAAATGGTATATAGATATTATGATACCAGTTAATATCTAAATAAAAATCGTAAAATAATTTTTATATTATGGGCAGAATAGTATTAAAAATTAGACATTGTCATTATAAACTAGGAAAAGCTATAATGGTATAAAATAATGTAACATTTTTGGGAAAATATAATAAAATACCAAAATCGATAAATTTTTATTTAAATCACAAGTAAATTTATATGCTTTTTTCCCATTTAATTTTTTAAAATCTCCTTTTTTGTCTTTCATTGTATATGTTGTTGACATGTTTTCCAATTGAGAAATACATGTATGTGTGTGTAGAATTTCTATGTGTGAGTATACATGTATGTATACATACGTATGCATAAAAAATATGTATATGTATACAAATATGTATATATAATGTACCTACACTGAAATAAAAAAGAAAAATGTTTTTAGAGAGAAGAAATTTAACCCATTTGCTATTAACCTAAGCACATAGAATTAAACCTTGATTAAATAAATATCTCCCTAAATTATCACTTCCATAATATCTCTTATTAAGGAAATCTAGGTGAGAATGGAAGGAGATGTCCACAATAAACTAGACACAAGAAAGAATGTGAAGATGTCCTACAAAATGGCAAAAAGTGGAAGGTGGAAAGAGAAATGTAGCTGGAGAGAGAGAGAGCCTGAGGGAGAGGCAAGGCCAGCTTCTTCTCCGTCATGGGCTCTGGACACACAACTTGCTCTTAATAAATTCCTGCTCACCTGCCAAATCATCTTCATCTGAATATGTCTTTTGCACTATGGCTATTTCTAGCAGCTCTCTTCTCAGGTAGGTTTAAAGATTATAGTTTCAATGTTGACCCACTTTGCTTCTAGATTGCATCTGACTCACCACATTTAGTGGACTTGTTTGTTCTTCTCACAAGGGCAATTATGAAAGTTTCTCTCCATTTTTTTTTTTTTGTTCCTCCAAAGAAAGGCTTTTTTATTTTGCCAGTCATGATCATGTGAAATCAGTGGAGTTTACTGAAGTGTGTGCTTATGTTTCTTTTTGAGAAACTGTTATTGTTTCAACAGTGGATGTCTAATAATGTGTTTTATTTAACAAGCCATCCAGGAAGTCTAAAGGTTATTATTTTATTTTTATGCTGATATCTTTCTCTTTAACATCTGCATAAAGAGTTGTACAACATCCAATGTCTGCATGATACATATCAACATATGTTGACATATATATGTCAATATAGCTGTCTGTATATATACATATATATATCAATCTATCTAAAGCTATATCTGTTTATGTAATTTTGCCTTTCTGCTTCTCAAGCAATGACACAAATGCTGAAGTCAATGATAACAGGATCTTTACTATAGAACGGCTGGCCTACTCTTTTCATGGAACAAGTTTCCCATCATGTGGACTTTTAGGACATTGCTACTAAAGTCATGCTATGTTCCTGAAACTATAAACCTGAATTAATTTTAAAGAAAGAAGATGGAGCTATAAAATAGTTGTAGCCTCAAACTATTTCATTTTTCTTATGTGTCAGTAAATAGCATTATCACCTTACTCGGGCTATTTCATTTAATCATTTCAACAATGCTATAAAATAAGTACTCTTACTATCTCTGTTTCATAAATGGGAAAATTGAGGTTTGTCCAAGATCATAGAGACCAAAAGTGACAAAGGCTAAAATTGGACTGAGAGCCAAACTCAGTCCATGGATAACATATTTCTTGCCTCAGCTCTTCCACATAAAATTCAACAAGAAAAAAACAGCACCTGTATACATATAAAATAATAATATTAATTTATGTTGACTGAAAACCATCGATGTGTCAGGTACTGTCTAGATACTTTAAATATTCTTTATTGTTGTTTTACCATTCTATTAGAGTCTTCATGGTGAGAGGTGAGGAAATGTTAAGGTCAACCACTACCAAACACCAAAGACACACAATGAATGGAGGTCGTTCTTGTTCCAAAGCTTGTATAGGTTCCACTTTTAATCATAAAGGCTATCAGAAATCACCTAGGAAATGTGAGCTTTTCCCCTTAGAGAAGTTGGTAAGATTAGCTACAAACAATCTATCACTGCACGAGCAGACCCATCTCCCCAAGGGTAGACAGGAGACAGATGGGAAGATCTGAATGTTTCTCTTTTATAATTCAGGTTTGCTTTTAGTGTGCTATTAAGAATTAATTAAGAATTAATGCACTCCCCATTTGTGTGCTCTGAGAAACAACACAAATGGCTTTTGGAGATTGTCTAGATCTAAAGTGCTTTAAAAGTGAGCTCATTTTGATTGAATTAACTAGGGATGTTATCTGAAAAGAATTAACTCAACCATATATCAAACAATTAGGACAAACAAGAATAAATTTTGTCTTCCTGCCTTTATTTATTTATTCAACAAATGTTTACTAAACACCTACAATGTGTAAGGATTCGTCTTCTTTACCTTAAAATTGGGCAGTAAGCATATGACACAGAGAGCTACAATTTTCCAGCACAAAAGGGTAGAGATCAGTGATCAGTGTTCATCTAGACAAGAGGGTCTGAGAGTTCTGACCACAGTATTGAGAAGAAGTTTTCTGGAATAGCTGGCATATGCACAGGTCCTTGGAGGATGGGGGATTAGTGACAGGTAAAGGTGACAAAGGAGCAGCAAGATCCACTCAGAGGAGGTATCACGTGCAAAGGCATGGCAGAAATCCAGGAACAGTGAATAGTATAGTGAAGGCTATGGCTAAAAACAAGCTGGGGTAGTCTATGAGGGGCTTTGAACAGGATACTAAGAAGTTTAAGCTTTATTTGTAGTTCAGTGGTTCTCAAAGTGAGATATCCAGTCTAATAGCATCAGCATTACCTTGGGTCATACTCCCAGATAGGCTGAATCAGAATCTCAGGGTTGGAGGGGAGGGGCTTAGCAATCTGTAGTTTAACAGACCCTCTAAGTGATGCTGATGCTTTCTAAAGGTTGAGTACCAGTGCAGTAGCCAGCCTTTCCAAACTGCTCTGTGTGCTATGAATGGGTGACAAGTATACTGGAGATATTGATCTCCCCAATCCTTAGGGTGACTGGGTAGGCCTTGGGGAAGCTGGAGCTCCTCGGGATGACTAATCCTAGCACAAGAGCCTCATTCTTTTGCCCTAGGGTACCAAGCTCCTTGTAGAACAAGTGTGGGCCTATGGGCCAAATCTGCCATCTGGCCTGTTTATGTGTGCCACCTTCACCCCCTTAAGCATGACTTTTACATTTTTAAAAGATTGTTAAAGAAGAAAAGGAAGAAGAAGAAGAAGAAAAAGATGAGAAAGGAGGAAGGGAAAAAAAAAAAAAAGAAGAAGCAAGACCAGTATGAGGAGGGAGAATGTGATGGAATGTAGTCTGCAAAGCCTGAAATATTTACTGCCTGATCCTTAATGGAAAAAGATTGCTGACCTCTGGTGGATACGAGGAGAAAATGTTTTTGAGAAGCGCAATAAGTCCAAGGAATGAATTCAAAAGATTTAATATAATAATAAACGGTGTGCAGAAAAGAAAAAGTGAAAAGAGCTGGCAGCAGAGAAGGCAAATATTAAACACAAGTGAGATGGTAAAGATCTAAACAATACAAGGTTCTTTGAATAGAAATAAATGGGTCAATAATGTTTATAGAAATAATATAATTTAACTTTAAAAAGACCCAAGCTCTATGTCACAGTAAGGTTCTCAACAACTAAAAAAATTATAGACTACATCCAGTTCCGCAATCTCTTGGGGTTTGGTTTGCTGTAGTTTTGAGAGACTAGTACAGTTTTGAGAGCATAGGAACCTCTTATTTAGTGTGGAGAAAAACAAACTCATGTTTAAATACTTAGTGGGTGTTTAGAATTACTTCTATAATATTTAATTTTTATTGTCTAGAACAGTGATATCCATAGAAATCGCTGTTATTTTCTTAAAATGTCAATCCCCGTTTAGTAAGTCTGGATGGGGCCTGAGAATTTTCATTTCTAAGAAGCTCCCAGATGGGGACCACCTTTTAAGTGGCAAAGGTCTAGAATGAACACCAGTGGTTATTTGGAAAACAAAAATTTAAGGTCACATATTAAGCATGGGAAATAATTCCTCTATCCACAGATAGCAAAGGTACCTTGTCCGCTGTAATACATGATTTAATTTGTCACCAAAGCATAGCTGCCTCTGCTGTTGGTCACTGGAAATTCTGCCCTCTCAAAGGGGTAGTTTTTAGGGACAAATGCCCAGATATGGAATAAAGAATAGAATGGAATAAAAGGCAGAAAGGAAAGTAATATATCTAGCTGGTGGAGAAGACATGAGGGAGCCTCCCACAGTGGCCAGAGGCAGTCTTGTCTAATGGTTTGGGGAATCACACTTCCTTAGATGTCAAATCCAGGCTCCTCCACTTACTAGCTGCATGATCTTACACAGATTATTTTATCTTCCTTTTCCATGATTCCTCCTCTATAAATGGAAAGAACAATTCCTCAAAGAGTAATCATAAGGATTAAAAGAGATAATGTCAAAAAATAATGTAATGCAGTAGTGAGACTATAATAAAGATAATAAAAACTAAATAATTGTAATCTTTAATTATCAGAAGTAAAAATATATCAGCTTGGGAAACAGAGCTCTCCAACCATCACAAATATTAAACAAATGACTTAGAAATTTATTAATGTTATTAAAGGATAAATAGCCCCAAATAAATCTTTAAATACATATGTTGGTCCATATATAGGATTTGTATCTTAAATTTGAAATGTCCTCCAAAGAAATGACATGTATGTAATGTGGGACATTATTAGGAATTTGTTTTTTGACTCTAAAATATATATTGCCTTTACTGTTTAAAGTTTGCTATAAAGGGTAGTGGATAAGCATTGCAATATTCAGAAAAACAATTAGACAGAGGACAGAGGTTTAACATAGCTTCTGAAAGAAACGTGTTTTATATCTAAATTATATTTCAAATTAAAATATGGCATTTGAAAGCTTTTTGATATTAGGTGGAAATTTATCATGAGATCGCGTAAAGTAAAAAGTTGTTAAGTGTTATGTAATTGATGACAAGATAAATTTTTACATTTTTATTGGGAATGCTTCAGCATCTTGGAAACATAAGCCTGACAGGTGACACACGTTGTCCCATTCTTAATTCAATGACTTGAAACTCTCTAGGTCTTCACCTGGACTTGACACTCTTTGCTTCTTTATTATTCTCCTGTTACCTTATTCACACTGTCCTTCACAGAGCTTTCCTTTCCACTTTGCTTCTGCCCCACCTTGCACAGAAGTAGCAGAAAGAAAAAGAGGTTTTTGGTGCAAAAGAGACTTGGAATCAAAGCCAGTCTGGAGACCTGCATGGCTTTAGACGAGGCTCTTTCTCTGACACCTGGTTTCCTTATTTGTATCAATAATCACTTTGCTGGATTATTGAGGATAAGAGGTAAAGATTGTGTTTACACAGAGCCGGTACATAGAAAATAGGCAATGAGTGTGGGCTTTTGTTATTATTTATTATTGTGTCAACCCATGTGACACTCATTCATCCATTCTAGGAAGTCTTCTTAGAAGCCCTGAAGATGGAAGCAGTTTTTACCTCCTTTAAAATCCAAAGGTGCATTTTATTTGCGTCTGGTTACTTTTATATGTGATATTTTAATTATTTTTGTGTATAGATTATTTTCTCTAGAAGGGGTGATGTTTCTAGAGAAAGATTTAGGATTCCAGATTTCTATATGTACTATGCATCTAGCCAGGAGCTTGCAAATAATAAATGTTTAATGAATAGTTTTGACTAGAACAAAAATCACTTTCTGACAGGACTCACATCAATTTTTGAGTTGGCATACTTCTGGTTTTCCTTGATTTCTCCAACTTTTCAAAGCCCCACTAAATTGAATTACATCAGACACCAAATGTTTCACAATATTTTCCTTCAAGTATGATTTATTTAACTATCATATATAATGAGAAATACAGAGAATTATAGCAGGATAAAAACATGAGAATTGTAGCTTGTCTTGTTAAAAGTTAAATAAAAGAATTACTGGTTAAATGAAAAGGCATATGGATGGGCACTGGTAACCTCTCCTCTGACTTCCTCTCTCATTGGCACTAGCTAATAGCTGTCTTAAAGAGAAAGAAGGGAGGAAGAAATAAGGAAATAAAAAGAGGAGAAATAGGAAGGGGAAGGAAAGGAGAGAGAGAGGCAGAGAGAGAGGAAGACTGGGGAAGAAGTGCATCTGCAGAGTGACAACTCTTCTGAAGAGATAAAGCATGCTTCCTGCACTTCCTCTGGAAGTTTAGTCACAGTCCTCTATAAGTCATATAACCTGGAAAATTAGGTTAAAGTCCACATACAGAAATTTATAAATTCATTACATTTGTCTATTTTTTAAATAACATCTATAGATCATAAAGTATTAATAGGAACAAAGTGGACATGTTTCTTACGACAATGGAGAAGCAGTGTTTCAATTTACTTCTCCTTCTAAAGATTCTACAGCTTTACCAAAAGACAACTGGCTCAAATAGGAACAAAAGTAATTAGATTTTCCAGAGTCGGATTCTATTTTAAATGCAGAATATTTTCTAGCTGGTAAATAGCTGCTTAAAAAAAGACATTGAAAGCAATAGTTATAGTTTCTCCATAAATAGAAATAAAAAGACTTTTTTTAAAGGACAAAAAGTCACTGTAATGTACATATCTATAAATTTTTCCCCAACACATCATTATAGATCAATCTTTACTGATTACATTTAAAATATTATAAGGTCTATGATACAATTCAATTATTGAGCTGTGTTCTACACAAGATTCAGATGAAACAAAAGTGAAGGACCTATTCACAGAACATAATCACTTTATACACAGTCTATGCACAAATATATCTCAAATTAGAATGATGCATACCTAATATGCATATAGAATATGGCTTACACATTAATAGAGATCTAAGTGTGAGTTTTGAAATCCCACTCCTTAGACTTAAAAGCTTCTGATTGCATCCATTTCTACAATATTGCTTAGCATTATGAAACTCAGAAAAGAAGCAGGTGCAACAGAAAACTTTTTAGGACAGACATACCCTCCTTCATTTTTTTTTTTAATTGATGGCTACTCTTGATTTTTTCCACCCAATGTCTACCTTTCACAAAAACAAATTCACGTAGTCTCACAATCACTGAAGTGTTTATACAGTGAAAAATTACAACACCTAATTGTGCTTGACCTTTTTTGTCAGCTAATAACAAATAAAGGTAGTTCTTTAGTTTGGAACAAAGGAAAAGCTCTGCACATGCTCAGGCAAAACATGACAAGGATGCAGAGTCTCCAAGGGTGGCAGTTTGTTTCTGTGTAGTAAAATATAAAGTCACAACAAATAATGTTATCTGTACAGAAAAGTGTGGGCTTCCATTCTCATAGATATTTTTGAATACACACACACACACGTACGTACATTTCTTGTCATTTATCTCTTGTTACCTCCTAATGGGATTAACATCCCAGAAGGTAAATTCCATTCTCAGTTCTACTGTCTGTTTCCAATAATGGCTGAAGGTTCTTGTTACCTTGGATTGTAAATACTGTGTGATTTGCATTGTGACGTCACCCATGTAGGTGGTGCACTGGTGCCTTGAAGCCACGGAGATGGATGCAGACTGCTCCACTGATTTCAGGGACAGGTTTCACTATGGTTTCCCAGCATTAGAGTTACGACGACATGTTCATCAGCTCAGAGGGCCAGGGCTATGATGCTCCACTTTTTTCGTAGGCCTTGAACCACAGCTTCCAAACAGCCCTGCCTCTCATTTTGTTCCAATGTATTTAGAGTAACAAGGACAATCTAAATGGCCTGTTCCTCAGAGCTGTAAAAAATATTTTTCCATAATTTCATTTTTGCTTTCCTTTTAAGAACTTAAAATATCGTAGTTACAGCACTCTTTGTGAAACAATGGAAGAAAGTAAATTTTAAAAATGCTTCATCTTCTGCACCTGGATTACACAGTCACCTATGCTATAACTGAGTTCGAAGTAACGACAGTTTAAAACTGTCCAACTTTTGTCTCCAAAGTTTTCTCTGGCTTGATTGAAGAAGGCCAAATTGTGGAGGAAAATTGATGGCAGAAGTACTGGCCAAAAACTCTGATAGCAACTTTGAGTGTACTTATTTGGCCAGCGTGACTAGCTCAAAATTTATGTTTGTCTTATGATTTCTTTACATAGGAGTCCTTAAAAATGACCTGAACCAAGCATGTGTTGAAAGAGAAGAATATAGCTGTGTGGAAAGTTGAGGATTTAGGATGTTTTAGTACTGTTCTCATTATCCTGAAATAAAACCCAAATGAATATGAAGATCATATTTTAGTCATATACAGGCATCAATTACTGTGCAGAAATTTCATACTGGTCTTCATATACTTTATAGAAAATAAGAGATTTATTAGTATATAATAGATATTATTTTTATACCTGTTGGAATTCCTATTTTTTGTTTCTTCTCTCCATGCTTGTATGTTTGTATGTTTGTATGTTTTAATCTCAGTAAAAATTTCAATCCCTTTGATCAGAAGTCACAAACTCAAATAGCCATACAGGCCTGGCAAGTAACAGAAATGAGTTCCGTGATTCCGTGTGAGTGTAAAACAACTAGAGTCACAAGGACCGTAGTGAACTTAAAGAGCATAAGCCCTATCCAAAGAGCATAAAGATATCCAAAAAGATATTTTAAATCAGTATGGGAGTCAAAAAAGCAAACACACAGACTAAATCCAGCCCACAAACCCCCAGTTTTTGACTCCTCTTGGACAGTACACTTAACAAAGAATAGGGAACATTTCCCTCCCAACGAGTAATAGTCTGATATTGATTTGCTTTTGAAATTCCAGAAATATCTTACATACCTTTCAAGGAAGATAATATGATAAATAATATGCCAGCATCTTTTTAAATAATAAAACAGCATGGCACTATATATCCAACTCTAATCTTATTTACCCTAATTAATCAAACCATAAAAGAAAAATGTAAGTAAAACAAAACACTTTAATATTTCCTGGGAAAATGTCTCATACTGGCACCTATACAGGAAGGAAGGAAGCAGGCAACACTTTAGGAGATGTGGCCAGACTGTCATAGATCTCTATTTTCCATGAAGGAGGCCAGTAAAATAATTAGCTATAGGTCACAAAGAAGGTATGGTAAATTTGCAAACTGGAAACCCACAGTCCAAATCTGACCCTTAAACATATTTTGTTTGATCCATACAGTGTTTCAGAAAACTTTGAGCCAACTTTAAAAATCTAAAGATTTTACCAAAAAAAAAAAAAAAAAAAATTCTCTTAACCAACAGGCACACCTTGAAACACCAGGCCCTCAACTCTTGCATGGTGAAAATCTGACCAAGCTAAAGAGCAAACGGTTGCAGCTCTCAGGCTGGGTGTGCTGCAGCCTCTGTTTCCCAGGTTGACCATCCGTATAGTCTCCAAGACACTATGCCTGAGTCATGGCTGCCAATTGTCACCACTCCTGCTATTTTTCGACTTCACCCACTTCCTTCATTTAAGAAACCTACCTATTCCTTGAAGGTATGTTAATTTTATCTACTGAAGGCCATGATTCCTAGAAGACTATGGACCAAAGGCGGCGCTTTCTCAAACTGAGAAGGAAACTAAAATTTTTAGATGGTCCTGATTGGGGAAAAACAATTGTATAGCAGTTTGCTGGGGTTTAAATATTGGTTAGTTTGGGTGAGTCTCAAACTTTTCCAGCTTTGGGGGCTTTTTAGTGGGGAAAAAAGGAAAAAGAGACTTCATTAACTGCCAAATGAATCCTATCAAAACCTTTTACTTATGAGATGCCAAAATCTTACAGATAATATATATATTTTTTGCCTTAGACATTTCGTACATTTAACTTGTCATTTTTACAAGTGTGCTCATAACCTGTGATCCCTACATCCAATTTTTGGAAAATATTAGTAAATAGTCCAGTTCCATGTCATAAATGCGTTAAAAATGCTGATCTTAAGCTCTTTTCTTTTGAAGCTATATAATGTACACTGGCTTAGAGATGTCCAGTAGGAAAGAATATTGCTTAATTTTATTCAACTCAGTTTTCTAATGGTATTTATTTGATAACAAAACCTTTGTACATAAAATATCTATAAATATTCCACTGAATTAGTTTTCCCTGTAATATACTTTAAGAGTTTTATCATATATTGTCAGTACCTGAGGACTCTTCTAAGACCGTTATGATCTCTAAAGGTAATAAACTCATAGTATGGATAGAGAGTATGGAGACAAATTGCTGTAGCTAAAATGAGATGATACATTAAAATGGTTAAATATAGAGATGAGTTTTAATTGTCAAACAGCCACTTTGTGGCTTGATTTCTATCCAAACTTCATATGTATAATAGGAATCACATGGTTGGATAAAGAAGATGTGATATGTATATAATGAACTACTCAGCCAAAAAAAGGATAAAATATTGCCATTTTCAACATTGGTGGCTCTTGAGAGTATTAAGCTGAGTGAAATAAGTCAGATGGAAAAGGACAAAAACCTTATGATTTCACTCATATGGAATTTAAAATGAGAAGTTATAAATGAACTAACAACACAAACAAAAACAAACTCATAGATATAGACAACAGAATGGTGGTTACCAGAGGGGGAAGTGGTAGGGGAAGGGCAAAGTGGGCAAAGGGGGTCAAATACAGAGTAACTGAAGGGAACTAGACTTCTGGTGGTGAGCACACAATAGAGTGCACAGATGTTGAATTATAATCTTATATACTCAAAATTATGTAATACTATTAACCAATGTTACCCCAATAGCTTTAATTAAAAAACAGGACTCACAATCACTAACTCTGGAATTGTTGAGTGAGGTAATACATTTATGATGTTCACCATAGTGCCTGACAGTTGAGAGTTGCTATTCATAAAACCATTATTATTAATAAAAGACAGTCTTATAACCAACTCAAGAATACTGTGAAATGAATTATCTTAAAAGCTAATCACATTTTAACTCTTTCATATCTAAAGCAACATCAGAGCCACTGATAACATCTCGAAGGCTTAGTATGGTACCCTCAGTATTTCCTCTTGCTCCTACCATTACCCCAACAGCAGGACTCATTATTACACCTGACATTTGTTTATTACTTTATTAAGGAGACACTAAGACATCTCCACTATAAATACACATCCCTCCCTTCTAACTGCCTGTGCATCCTCTGTAGGGCCAAGACAGTGTTTCTCGACTTCAGTGTACAGAAATATCAAGATGAGATTATTAAAAATTCAGATTTCTAAGCATCACTCCCAGAGTTAAAAATTTGATAGATCAAAGGCAACCCCTAAAAACTAAATTTTTAAGAGAACCATTGATGCAAATGTCCACGGATTTTAGCAAACATTGATATTTGCTTCATAACATGTATTTGCTTTTTTATTATCACCCACTGCAAATATTCATATTTCCTACATGAAGTAGAAAAAATTATCAGGATTAACCCACTCCATCGACTATAGCATGTTGATTTCGAAGGACTAAAATGTCTCAATAAGTATAATTTTTATTTATAAGCAAATCAACTCTTTGAAAAGATAATATTTAAGATTTCGTCTTAGAAGACAGAGGTTTTTTTTTTTTTAAATAAAGAATCCAAAAG
Organism: Pteropus alecto; assembly: GCF_000325575.1. Classification (NCBI taxonomy): domain Eukaryota; kingdom Metazoa; phylum Chordata; class Mammalia; order Chiroptera; family Pteropodidae; genus Pteropus; species Pteropus alecto. Next base: position 50,505,647 of record NW_006442484.1, read on the forward strand.
AGCATTTAAATAATATAACTTTGTTTCTAATGATCTTCTACAAAAAATTCATTTCAGAAGTTAGGTTTCTTGTTGAAAAATATAATTACCTCTTATGTTTAAAATGGCAGAAGCCTTTTATAGTGTTTCAAACCTATGAATGTGTATCAGCATGTTTTTCTTCGGCATTTACACGATCTTCTAAGTTCTTATGAAGATCAGGTTCACCTAAAAAGCAAACAAGTAAACAAAAACAAAATAGATCTGTGAAAAAAATGAATAAAGTCAAGAAACTGAAGCAATTAGTAAAATGTTGAAGACTGGATTTTACAATGGATTTTGTGACACATTTCTCCAAAGGTACTAAATATTTTGTTTTCAGCCTGCAAATTTATAGAGTATAATAAGTCACCTTGTGGTTATATGACTTTGTGAAGTTGCAATTTAATCTGGAAATACAAAATTGAAACAGATCAGACATGTTAAACATCTATTAAATCAAACGTAAAACTTATACATGTTTTTCCTGAATATTTTTAATTGAAGCAAATACTTTTAAATAAACTCTCTAATGATCAGTGGCTTTTACACATTGCTTAGCTGCTATGATTTTAAAACAAATGAATCTAATAGAATGTAACGTTTAACATAAGGTATAATCTGCCAAAACAAACTAATGGAATTTATAATCTTAGAAACACTCAGCTTCTATATCAACCTTGAAGAAGAAGAAGAAAAAAAAACATTAGCATGGAAAATGTTCCAACATTTCTAGCAAGATTGCAGAGAATCTATTAAAAATAGAACTATAAAGCAAAATGTCTAGTTAAAAAATTTTATATGAGAAAGTAGCAGAAATTTCTGAGTTAATTATCCAAAATACCTTGATGTTTCAGGAAATAGTTACATGTGATGGAATGCTCTTTCTGTCTGAAATTTGATTGAAAATATACTAATAGTTAAACTTTGCACCAATTAACTTTGAGATAAATCTTTCAACATATATTGTAAGACTGTATTGCTCAGTTGCAATAGATTTTTTTATTGCGGTTATAAAATTAGAGAATATATAAAACTTATGAGGAAAAAAGTTATTTTGTCTCTCACTTTTATATATATATGTATATGTGTGTGTGTGTGTGTGTGTGTGTGTGTGTGTACATATACATATATATTTTTTTTTTCCAATGGCAGAAACATCTTTTGTCTGAGGATAAAAATTCAGGTAGTCACATAACTTTTTGATCATTCTTAGGTAATAAAAACATCATGCAATCATGTTAAGTTGCCAAAGTCTCAACTCAGATCTCAGATATTAAAATGTCTGGTCACATATAATACACATCAGTCTTTAAATAAAGATAAGATTTCTTGCCAACATTGGGTTTATTGCAGAGTCCAGAAATGGTGTGTGTGAGGGGTAAGGCAGGGCATGGTTGATGTTTCTCTCCTTTTTTGTTCGCCCTCCCTCAAATGGCTATCTTGGACTCCTGAGCTGGAGAAAAGGGAGAAGAGGGCTGAGAGGAGCAGCAAACTTACTACTTGACTAGTGCCATTGCCAGGTATTTAGAGCTGATTCTTTGTGAGCACGATTCGTGGGGGCTCTTCATGGACTTTTTGCCAAGGATAATGGTGAGAGACATCTAAGCATCTTGGTCACATGAAACTCTGGTTCCTTTACAAAGTCACATGAAACTCTGGTTCCTTTACAAAGTCTATAGCCCTAGGAAATCTGTTGGTAGATACTCAGCTTCTGTCTACTGAGGTACTCTCACCCTTCTAAATATGGGCGGGCCATATTTCATTCCCATGAAACACTCATGAGCATGTGTTCCCATAAATTACTTGAAGAAAGGCTTAAATCTACTTTGGTTGATCTGTCACCATCTAACTCTTTATATTTTTCATGTAAGAACTGGACTCCATTCCCCAAATCCCCTTAACTTTAAGCTCTCCAAAGGTTCTGATGAAGCAATCTCCCCTTGATTTGAAATGAAGAGAGAAAAAGCTCAGTAAAGAAATCTGCCTCATAATCCTTTTCAACTGTCAACAACCTGGCCTTTCATTTATTTGAGCTGGGTGAGGGTTATAAGCCTTCTATAATTGGCTTTTGAAACTTTTAAAAAATTCCTGCCTCACAGGTCAATTTGTTTCTGACATTTATCATATTAGAACTTGGCTTAAACTTCTGATTTAATGTCCTGTTACTTATGACTAGATTAGAACAGAACAAAACAGACTAGAACAGAACAGAACAGAACAGAGTGGAAAGAATAGACTGAACTGAAATAAAAGAATATAAGTAATTAATTTTCTAATTCTCAAAATTTTTGAGAGAAATTTTTATAATGAGCAATGGACACTGAGGTCTACTTACTACCAAATGCTCTTAAATTTGGTGGATAAAGAACTTACCAGTAACAAAAGAGTGGGCAAGGAACAAAATCATTAAATGGTAACAATGCAGCAATTACAAAAAAAAATAAATATCGACATGATACAGAGATTACATCCAAGAGTAATTCTATGCATACAATTAGATAAGCAGCAATTAAAAACTATAACCATGGGAGTAAACACACAATGTAGTATATATATGCTTTGCTGTTAAATTGCACACCTGAAACTTACTGGATTTTGTTAACCAATGTCACAATAAAATAAAATAAAATAATAAAATTAAATTAAATTAAATTTAAAAGGTTTATCAGTTTTGTTTATCTTTTCAAAAAAAAATAAAAAAGAATAAAAACTATGACCAACTCAAGACAAGAGTTTTGCATTACTGAAAAAAAAAGTAGCCTTTTTTTGAAAACCGTAAAATTCCAGATATGTTCAGAGACACATACACAACATTGCCAAGCAATCGCATGGTAGCCAGATTGCTTAGGAAACTACAAGAGTCCTCAGCAAATTCAAATCACACTATATTTAGTTAGTGACTCTTCAGCTGTAGAAAACTTTACGATTAACTTGGATAATATTACTTGGAAGTAACCCTTAGTCTTTCATAAGAAAAGAGACTCAAATCATTTTGACATATTATTCTGCCAGAAAAGAAATGATATGCATTGTTTGGCCCATTAAAGATCATCTTGACCCAAGAGTTGTTAGAGAGCTTGAGAAACACCCGAATAGTCCAATGTTCCAAACATTTTTGAATCATGGACCCCTCTTTTAGTTTGCTGAAACTGAATGGCTTTCTAAAAGTAAAATGCATAAGTAAATAAAATAATATATGTAGAATTACAAAGGATTCCACTTCTATTAAGATGTAATTATCAACATATTTAAGTAATCCTGGTGCTGTAATACAGTAATATATGTGCTTCTTTATTACTGCATTAAATAACAAAGCCTAGCTGCAGGTTTATCATCTATGTAATTCTAAAGTAATAATAATAGTAAATAATAGTTCAAGGTATCTCCATGAATTTAAATGTGCTATGAAAATGTCTATGATTTCTATTGGTGACACATTACTCTGTGTATTGTTGCTTACAAATAAAGGAAATTCTAAACTTCATTTAAGATTAGAAAATAAATCACTCTCCAAGTAGACAGACCCCATCTGTATAACTATGAATTAAAATCTTTGATAGAGCCTAACTTCACTTCACAGGTAAGAAACAGGATCAGAGTAATTACATGATTTCCTCCAGTGCAGACCACAAATAGATAACATGAAGTCAAAACTATTGTATTTTAATTCACTGCAATTTCAATAAAAGCAGTAAAGTTACCTTGGAATTTCAAATTTCATTTGAAAATATTTGCAAACTCACATAAACAGGAAGCTACTCTTCAGGAATGAATGCAATGAGTATGTTCAAAGCAAGTGCATAGAAACGTCTTGACGGGGAAAAGGTAGTGAAAGTAAGGGCCCTCAGATAATTCTGTTCATCTCAAAGAGCTTTAGGTGTTCATCTAAACTGGATTAAAATATTAAAACTTGGAAAAAATGTGTAAAATGATGAAACATTGTCTTTTTGCTTCATAAACCAAGTCTATACTCAGCAGGGGACAAGGATGGGCTAGTGGTCATAGGAGGCACAGATCTACCAAACCAAAGAGAAATCCTATAAATTTAGCTAAAATCCAAGCTCTCAGTCTGTGATTTGAGCTACCTATTATTATATTAGAATCATAGTATGTTAGTTTTGTAGATGATATAAATAATATTTGCAGAGAATAATAAAAGGCACACTGTCAAGTGTATATGAGAGACTCCAGTTGTCTAGTCATGGTCTTGTTGAACTATTATTTGGAAAATAATCTATTAGGATAAATTAGTATACAATTTAAAAAATAAAAATAACATTCAACACTTTGTGAGCGACTGCTATGTGGTGGGCACTATTTTAAGTGCTTCACTCATCTTAATTCCCTGAATCTTTGCAGCAAACTTATGAGGTAGGGTTTAACAACTGTGGAAACTGAGAAGTAGGTTAATTTATCTGCTCGAGATTTCAAGGCTCTCAAGTGGCTAGATCCCTCTGACAAGTGCATCTAGAATCTTGACTTCTAGTTCTTCCATTTCCCAAACTATCATCATCTGCATAGCACCTTTACTGTTTCTGCCATATTTACAGGCCATCTACTCTTAGTTACCTAATATTTCTTTAAACTGACTTTAAATCTACTCTCTTCTAAATAAGTAGTTTTGCTCTAAATACTAATTGTTATATTTTTCTAATGCATAAAATTCATAGTTAACAAAGAAATCTTTTCTTCCATATATTTTTAACAAAAACAATAATCAATTTAATTTAATGTTTTATATTTGCACTCATATATATTTCTCATTTTTCTGACCCAGCAATCCTTGCATGTGAGTAGGAAAACCATCAGTATGATTTTCATCTTAGAAATGAGGAATACATGGTCAGGAGAGATAGAGTATTCCAAGGCACCATAGCATGGGTAAGTTTGAGAGACAGAACCCTAAATTATCCTTCAGAAAAATATTCATTAATATTCCATATTTAGCAGTAACAACAAATAGTGTTTGAAAAATACTTAGCTCTAAATTGGTTTGTGCAGTCTTTTAAACAGAAATAATAGTTCTGAGTTACACTGCATTCTCATTTCTTCATGGGAAAAATATCACCTTTGCTATGTATTTCCTCTTGCAGACTGATTTATCTCGGTTGCTTCAGTTTTATTTTTGTTCCACTCATGTAGCTTATATTGCAAATAACTAGAATGAATTGGTGATCAAAGATTAAAAGTTATAGTCATTGGAGAAATGTAATGTAGAATAAATCAGAGCATCAAATTGTAATTGGTATTTTGGAATCTATATAATTTGCCTTATAGGTTGGGAATAAGAAATCTTTGACACAAGGAGAAAACACTCTTAATTTAAATGCATCTAGAGAGGAAATAGTTGTTAGTATGTTTTTTGCCTGGGGATGAATTTTGCTGTGGGTATGAAGGCAACAGTGAGTTAAGGGAGGAATGAACGTCAAGGGACCTGAGAAGAAAAAGAAGATGGAACTGCTCAAGAAAAACTTCACCACTTCCCAAATATGCTAGCTCCAATCCTATAAGAATAAGTAATACCTAATTTGTTTTAAGTGTTATATAAGATACAAATCAAGAAAGAGTTAAATGAGCTTTTCCAAAATGGGTTTGCCACTAGAACACAGGCGTCATGTAAACCAATACTATATTTAAGCCAAAATGGAACAGAAAAAGACTCGTATCAACATTGTCGTCACTGGACATGTAGATTCTGGCACGTCTACCACAGCTGGTCATCTGACCTACAATGGTGGTACTGATATAGGAACCATCATAAAATTTGAAGAGAAGGCTGCTGAGATGGGGAAGGACTGCTTCAGATATGCCTGGGTCTTAGATAAGCTGAAAGCTGAACGTGAGCATGGTATCACTCACTGTGGAAATTCAAGACCAGCAAGACCTTTGTTGATGCCCCAGGACACAGAGACTTTATCGAAAATGTGATTACTGGCACATCTCAGGCTAACTGAGCTGTCCTGATTGCTGCTGCTTGTGTTGGTGAATTTGAAGCAGGTATCTCCAAGAATGGGCAGACCCATGAGCATGCCCTTCTGGCTTACACACTGGATGTGTAACAACTAATCGTTGATGTTAACAAGATGGATTCTACTGAGCCACCCCACAGCCAAAAGAGATATGAGGAAATTGTTAAGGAAATCAGTACCTACATTAAGAAAATTGGCTACAACCCTAACACTAGTATTTTGTTTCAATTTCTGGTTAGAATGGTGACAACATGCTGGAGCTAAGTGCTATCATGCCTTGGTTCAAGGGATGGAAAGTCACCCCTAAGGATGGCAATGCCAGTGGAACCACACTGTGTTAAGCTCTGGATTGCATCCTCCCACTAACTCATTCAAATGACAAGCCTTTGTGTCTGTCACTCTAGGATGTCTACAAATTGGTGGTATTGGTACTGTCCCTGTGGGCTAAGTGGAGACTGGTGTTCTCAAACCCGGCATGGTGGTCCCCTTTGATCTAGTCCATGTAATAACTGAAGTAAAGTCTGTTGAAATGTACCATGAAGCTTTGAAGAAAGATCTTCCTGGGGACAATGTGGGCTTCAATGTCAAGAATGTGTCTGTCAAAGATGTTCATCATGGCAATGTAGCTGGTGACAGCAAAAATAACCCACCAATGGAAGAAGCTGGCTTCATGGCTCAAGTGATTATCCTGAGCCATCCAGGCCAAATCAGTACCAGATATGTACCTGTGCTGGATTGTCACACAGCTCACATTGCTTGCAAATTTGCTGAGCTGAAGGAAAAGATTGATCTTCATTCTGGGAAAAAACTAAAAGATGGCCTGAAATTTTTGAAATCCGGTGATGCTGCCATCATTGATACAGTTCCTGGCAAGCTCATGTATGTTGAGAGCTTCTCTGACTATCCTCCTCTGGGCTGTTTTGCTATTTATAACAGTTGCTGTGAGTGTCATCAAAGCAGTGGACAAGAAAGTAGCTGGGGATGGCAAGGTTATCAAGTCTACTCAGAAAGCTAGAAGGCTAAATGAATATTTTCCCCAGTACCTGCCACCCCAGTCTTAGTCAGTGGTGGAAGAATGGTCTCAGAACTGTTTGTCTCAAATGGTCACTTAAGTTTAATAGCAAAAGACTAGTTAATGATTACAATGCTTCAGAAGGGAAGAAGAATGTTTTGTGGACCATTTGAGTTTTTTTGGTGTGTGTGGCAATTTTTAAGTTATTAGTTTTTAAAATCAGTATTTTTTAATGGAAACAACATAACCAAAAAAAATCTGTCACAAAATTTTGAGACCCATTAAAACAAAGTTTAATGAGAAAAAAAGAAAAACAATTTCTTGGTCCACTAAAGCAAAACATAACGCAGTGATTTACATTAGCAAACTCCAGAATGAATCCATTGCCCAATGCACATGCGTTAGGCACCTAAAAGTATAGTGAGTTCTACAGGTGATCTATGGAAAATGAAAGATTTTTATGATATAATTATCTGCCATTCAATGAAATTATACTCAACTTGGGGAACTAATACCATGTCAAACAGCCAGATTTTAGTATTTAAATTTCATTGACGCTAAAGAGTTTAAACAATGTAGGAGGTAGTTATGCCAGCTCCTTGAAAGAGTTCAGTCTAAAATTGGGTCTACAGAATGCATATGTTTTGGTGGCATGCAGGTAGAAATGTGCTCCTAATGTGAGGAATGAGGAGATGGAATGGGAGACTAGAGTCTAAGCAAAGGCGGGAGATCAGAAGAAAAAAAACGTGCCAAGGGAGAAGAGAAGCCCAGTTAAGAAAACTTGACTCAGAGTTCCAACCCACTGACTGAAGCAAAAATTTCTCCTTCAGTGTTATTCTTTTTAGAAGAAGGTTCTAATGCCTATTAAAGTGCTATTATTTCTAGAAGGGATTTGTGATTGAATTACAGATCTTTTTAAAAGAAAGCAGGCTCTAGTGGCAGGAAGATGGTGAGAATGTAAGGGAATTGATTATCTTGGAAGGTAGAGAAGTTGGGAGGGTGGCAATAAAGAATGGTCTGGAGTAGTGCAGTGGCAGTGATGACCATTCAGATCACATTGTTGTAAAGAGTTACAGGAACTGGTCATGTACATTTTAAGATTTGGGTCTTAGAGCCAATTTGATGTGAGAGGCAATATGGAACTTCTTTAGCTTCTCAATTAAGAAAAAGATGAGATGAAAATTGAGTCAGAGAGGTGTGCCAAAATTTCATATTTTATTTTTTAAAAGTAGAAAATAACATACAGAATACTAATTTAAGTATTCATCTAAACAAGTTTTAAAAGTTAAAACTTGGAAAAAAATACTTGTAAAGTGGAAACATTTTGGCTTTGCTTTTAATACTCTGGTTAATTGAGTTTTCTATTTAAAGCTAGATTAAGAAAAAAAGACTCAACTGCTTTTAGTAAAAGTATTTATATATGTCAATATATAAATCTACTTGGTGCCTAAATGGAGAATGTTAAGCATAACTAAACTTTTTTGATGACAATAATCTTGCAAAAATACCTGTGATGTATTGTTCTAAATATAAGCCATCAATTCTCACTCCCCTGTATGTGTAGAATAGAGTATCATTCATGTTTACCGGCTCTAGGGAACTATTTAAAAATCAGTTCTTGATTTTTCTTGATTTTGCTCGTTTCTTTCCATTTCTACTCAATTCGAAAGTTTAAAAAATTAGTGAAAGGTTTTACTTTTAATGTGGAATTTTATAACATAATGCTACTACTATCAGAAGTTATTTCTCAAATTGCTCAACTTGAACCATGTCATAAAGAAGAAACAATGATGCATACACATTATATATCTTACTACTTACCTGTAAACTCTGATCAAAAAACTTTTTATAAGGTTTTGAGTGTTTTAAAATGGACCCAGATGTGGATATGAAGAAGATATAGTCAAACTTGAAACTCTGAGTCTCTATACAAAAACTTTTAAAAGAATACAATGCACAAACAACTCTAAAATTTAAATTCTTGTTAAAATTAGTCTATGTGTATTTTAATATAAATGTGTTATTATGTCTTGACTTATTAAATTATAAGTAATCTGGGTAAAAAAGAACATAAATTAATAAGAGCCAAGGTGATGATGGTTAACATTAATAGCGACAACAAAAACAACAGTAACATTCAAAGAATATGTACTATGTGCCAAGCACTGTGCTAAGTGTTTCATATATTTTATCACATAATCCCCCAGCAATTTTTATTGCCCAAAACCATATATCATCAAACGAGCAGAGTTGGGCTTTCAACCCCAAAGCTGTGTACTTCACTACTAACCCAAAGAGTTTGGACACACAGCAGTAACTCCCTGACCCAAAGGGGTAAGTGTCTATTGGATATGAAAGGGCAAAAGCTTTCTTTGTTGTCTGGAGAAATACATTTTAAAAGTATCAAGCTGGAAAGTATAAACATGACATTTTTATCTTCCTGCTCTGATAAGATACGAGGATTCAAAATTCAGTTTTTCAGGGAAGGTAAAATAGTGTACAGCATTTTCTAAGAAACAAGACTCTTTTTGCCTCTACTCTCTATAGTAAAATATGCAGTAAATAAGAGGCTAAGAAAGACTCAGATACCAAGGCTGACACAGGTCCTATACTCAGGGGAGTTTCAAAGTAGAGAGCTATAAGAAGAGGCCAAATGTTCTCTTGTTAGTATTGCGGAGGAGAAATAATAGAGATTTGTGATTCCAGAAGTATTCAATTTAAATCCAGCTACATTCCTAGAAACATACAAGCTATCAAGACTAAATCATGAAACAACAGAAAAATCTGAACAGACCAATATATAGTAAGGAGATTAAATAAGTAATCAAAAATCTCTGGACAGAGAAAACCCCAGGACCAGATGATTTTACCGTGAATTCTACCAAACATTTAAAGAAGGATCTTTCTTTAACCAATGTTTCTAAAACACTTTCAAAAAATTAAAGAGCAAAAACAATACTTAACGTTCAGAGAATACTTCCTATATGCCAAGCACTGTGCTAAGCACCATTCGCAATAACATCAAAAACAATACTAAGAAATTAATTCAACCGAAGAGGTGAAAGGCCTGTACACTGAAAACCTTAAGACAGTGATGAAAAAACTGAAGCAGACACAAGCAAATAGGAAGATATCTTGTGTTTATAAACCAGAAAATTAATATTTTAAAATATCTATACTACCCAAATCAATCTAGAGATTTAATGCAATCTCTGCCAAAATTTAAATAGAATTTTTCATGGAAATAGAAAAAAAAAATCCTAAAATTAGTATGGAAGCACAACAGACCCCCAAGAGCCAAAGCAATCCTGAGAAAGAAAAACAAAGCTGGAAGCATTACACTTCTTGGTTTCAAGTCATACTACAAACCTATAGTAACCAAAATAGCATTTTACTGGCATAAACATAGACATCCCAATAGAACAGAATAGAGAGCCCAGAAATGTGTCCTCACATATATGGTCAACTAATATTTGACAAGGGAGCAAAGAATACTCAATGGGGAAAAATAGTCTCTACAATAAAGGGTACTGTGAAAACTGGATAATCACAGGCAGAAGAGTGAAATTGGATTATTTTACCCCATATACAAGAATTAACTTAAAATGCATTAAAGATTTAAACATGAGACCTGAAACCATAAAACTCCTAGAAAAAAATATACAGAAAAATCTCCTTGACATCAGTTTTGGTAACAATATATTTTTTAGATATGACACCAAAAGCATAAGCAACAAATGCAAAAATTAATAAATGAAACTACATCAAACCAAAAAGCTTCTGTACAGCAAAAGAAACAATCAACAAATGAAAAGGCAACCTACAGAATGACAGAATATATTTGCAAATTATACATCTAATAAGGGATTAATATCCAAAATATATAAATAACTCATACAATTCAATAGCCAAAAAAACTCAATTTGACTAAAAAATGTGAGACAGTCAACAGGTACTTGAAAAAATGCTCAATATCACTAAGCATCAGGGAAATGCAAATTGAAACAATGAGATATCACCTCATACCGATTAGAATGGCAGTCATCAAAGACACAAAAGATAACAAATATTGGTGAGGGTGTAGAGAAAAAGGAACTCTTGTGCACTGCAGGTGAGAATGTAAATTAGTGCAGCCAGTAAAGAAAACAATGTGGAAGTTTCTTGAAAATTAAAAATATAACTTCCATATGATCCAGCAATCCCACTTCTGAGTATATACCCAAAGTAAATGAAAACAGGATATCAAAAAGATATCTGTACTCCTGTGTTTATTGCAACATTATTCACAATAGCCAAACTATAGACACAACTCAAGTATCTATCTATAGATAAATGGATAAAGAAGGTCTAAGATATACATACAATAGATTATTATTCAGTCATGAGAAAGAAGGAAATCCTGACATTTTTGACAGCATGGCTGGAATTTTAGGGCATTACGCTAAGTGAAATAAGTCAGACAGACAAAGACAAATGCTGTGTGATCTCACTTACACACAGAATCTAAAAAAGCTGACTTCATAGAAACAGAGTAGAATGGTGGTTGCCAGGGCCTAGGGGATGGGGGAAATGGGAGATGCTGGCCAAATAGTATAAACTTCCACTTATAAGATGAATAAGTTCTGGAGATCTAATGTACAGCTTGGTGATTATAGTTAACCATATTGTATTATATACTTGAATGATGCTAAGAAAGTAGGTCTTGAATGTTCTCACCGCTCCACACACACATACAAAGGTAATTATATGAGGTGATGGAGGTGTACCTAACCCTACTATGGTAATCATTTTGCAGTATATGTGTATCAAATCAACATATTGCACACCTAAAACTTACACAATATTATAAATTCAGCATAAATATATGGCTACAGTAAGTATCTATGCCTAAAAAATCAGAAGATGTAAATGAGTGGAAAATCCTGTCATCATTTTTGTCTTGATGATTTCTGACTTTCCATCCTGCAAATCATAGCCAAATATTCACTCATTTTATGAAGCCAGCATTCGAGACCTTAGGGATCTCAAATTGCATGGTTTTCCTTGTATATTCAGACATAGCAAGAGCAATAAATTGGTTCTATCCTAGAGACTGCAAACATTACAAATATCTTAATTTTTAGTGTTTACGATAAAATTCTTCAGTAAAGAGAGCACTTCTTTGTGTGAGTTTTCATCTAGGGAAGATAAGAATTAGGAAAGTATATCTCCTTTGATTTTGTTTATTTTCCCATGGAGACTAAAACCACTTACAGTCTTCATCAATCTTCATCATCATAATTTTCAACGAGTTGGTACCTACTACAGAAGGAAGATTCAACAAATACTGGTGGTATGCATAATTCAAATTCTAGTAGTCTTTAGGTGACTTTTATGATATTCTGTATTGTTTGACTGAATTTTAAATTGAGTCGAATCAGGACTACTAAGTGCCCAAAGAAATAATTGTTTTGTTTGTTTGTTTGTTTGTTTCCATCTTCTTTAGCTTTAAGTCACCAAATTTTAGAAGGCTGAGTTGGTAACTACACTGATTAAGGCCCAAGAATCAGCCAAAATAGAAATCAATCTCACATATCCAGCTATTTTTTTATCCTGGGCTGTGAAACTAGTGTTTTTATAAAATGACTTCTATGTTCTTTCTTTCTCTCCTATGTACATTTTCTTATTTAATCTATGCTGGCTATGATGAGGTGCTGCTTGAAGTGATGTGTGGAGAGAGTCTATATTTATAGTTTTTGAAAGTAGTAGTGCAATAAATTGCTTTTGGACATATATGCAAGTTGTTCTTTTTGAAGAAGACTTATAAATTATAAGTTCATGCTTTAAAATAAAAGTACTTTGAGTAATTAGTCATAAAGCACTTTACTGATTTACAACATCCAGCCAGGATTGTAGGGAGTGGTGCTATTGCTAATCCATAAAGCTTTACTTAATAGGATTACTCTCATGATGGGACTGAACTTATTTAAAATAAATTATGGGTGCTGTTATCTCTATATCAAATTAATATCCAAACTATTATCTTATTCTTGTTGAACTAATTTTATTTGATGAGATTCCTATTTCTCACTAATGTCTCTGGGTTTTCTTTAATCAGCTGTCTTTCTCAGCATATTTTATAGAAGCCTAACCCAAGAAGGAAAGGTGATATGGGAACAAAAGACCCTTCTGAATGAATCCCATTCTGAATGAACCCAGAGTGATGAGTTAATATGATCGAGGAGGTCCTTGTTCTTAATTTCTCTTTTTATCTCTGCGAAAGTTTCCTGATACAAATTAAAATTAGTTCAAGGCTTCCAAAATTACTCATTACCAGTTGTCTTGCTAAAGAATGGGCCTACATTGTATTTTCAAGAAATAAAATTTGAGCATCAGATTCTTGAAAGTTTTCATCGTTTCCCCTGGAAGACTTATATACTAAATCCCACTTGAAGAGATCTTTCATATCTCTTTTCCTTTCCAAGTATGAGCAGTGTGAAGGACCCAGTCAAATCCTGGTTACACTTGCTAGAGAAGAATAGCACCTGAAGGCGAGAACATTCTCAGAGAGCTATTTCCTTCCCAAAGTCATTAGTCTTACTTTGCCCCCAACAACTCTGCTCAACATTGCAACATATCATCCACCACTCTCTTCCCATTACCACCTACTCCCCAAATTTCCATTGTCATACTAGTACCTGATAGTTTTCAGAAGCTACAAATTTCCTGTAAACTCTTACAGTTATGACTCATATTGCAATGTAACACTAGAGCAAGGGACTAAGTTTTGGATGTCAGAAAACAGCAGTACAGACATTGAACAAGAGGAGAATTTGGGGGTAATATCCCTTACATTTAGTTTTCCCTTTTGCCATTTATCAGGTTTTTTTTAAAGACATTTTAGCTAGCAAAGAAAAATATTGTACAACATAGTGGGTAATACCATTTCATTTACATGACTCACTATTAAAATCAGACTTCGTTAATGTGAAGTCAATTCTCTACTCAACATTGACTAAGCTCTTACCTCGTCCTGAGCAGGAACCACTGAAGATCTAAAGCTGAACTTCCATGAGTTCTGGTCTCAAAAAAATCTATAGATATTTGTTTTGTACATAGTAGACCTTCGCAAATAATTTTGGAATGACCTCATTATTAGTTCTCAACTTTTTGTTAGGCTCCATAGTTTTAACATGTGCAACGCACTCCAATCATAATACCTCATATAACGCAGTGACTGGACAGAGAGATGGTTCACATCTCCAAAGGAGAATGTCAGAATCTCTAATAAGGCAAGTGGAACTGGAAACATATCTTGCATTTCCTTTTTGCTTCCATTCGTATTCCAACACTGATTTTGGTAGGTCCCTGTTGAATGCATTTTAACTCCATTTTGAGAATGCAAGGCAGAATATAAGTACTCCTACTGTAATGTGAATAAGATATCTATGCTTATATAATGAAGTGACAGTCTTCTTAGAAAAGGCATTTTAATGAAGTTTTGGAAGATAGGTAGGATTTTAACTAGCAGAGTGGAGCAAGGGATCCAAGAATTGCATTTCATGAGAAGGGAAAAACAGTGCTAAAGAAAGTCCACTGACTTTTTGACTTTTGCAGGAGTAGAAGGCATTTCAGGATAGAGACATGTGACCAAAGACACCTAAGACCCAAGATATCTGAGAAATACCATTTCTAAGGTATGTGCTACTATTTCCTGCATATAGCTTGCCTGAGTGGCACTGGCTCAGATTCTAATCTGTGCAGGCTTGTTTATACCATAAACTGATGAAATTTCCTGCTCTCCCTGTCCATGTCCTGCTGCATTCATTTAAATGCACAAAGTGTTCTATTTTGACCTACCTCTGTGAACTAGAGTTAAACTATGTTGAACTTATGAAAAATAAAGTACCCCAGATGATGCTAATATGCTGTCAGGGCTAAAAACAATTCAATTGCATCTTTAAAATAAATGAATAAGAAAATGAATAAATAACAGAAGCACGAACTCATGGTTTGAGCTGTCATTTAAGCTCTTCTAGGGTTAAGTGACTTTGGTGAATACCAACTCATAGAATTTTATAATTTTGATCTTTCAAATGTTCCTTTCTATCAAGTTCATACTCCTGCTCTATTGTACTGAAAATATAATGTAGAATGTTAGCTGGAGAGATTAAATTTGAAATAAGAATAAAAAAATAAATTTATAATATAATATATAATTTAATTTACTAATAATTTAAAATATATGATTTTACAATTACTAGAATGATTTCATTTAAACTGTTGATTACATTTTTGAACCGTAATTAGAGAATAAGAGCAAACTCTCGTTTTTATCTCTGACTTTGCTTCCCTCTGTTTGATTTCTTGTCTCTTCTGAAATCTAAAAATTGTACTTTTTTTTCTTGAAATGATAATCAGGATTCACAGTCCTGGTAGTTTAGGAGTTGTAACATAAAATGCATTATGTTTTGCATGAAAAATTTTAAGAGATTAAAAAAAGAACGGAAAGGAATAACAAATATTTTATGAACAAATATTTATTTATAAACATAATCTTCCAAAGTAATTCAAAAAATCTATTTTTATTTTCTCTAAGCAATAGATGTAAAAGAGTGAGGAGTACTGTTAAGATCTAATAGAGATTGCTGGCAAACAAGAAAAATAATGTGCCCAGAACGCTAACGGAGATCTATAAAATAAAAGTACAGAGAAGTATGTCTTTGGGAGTAAAATTACTGCTATATGACAGGTTTGGGTGTGATATTTAGGCTAACAATCATATTTATTCCTCCTGAGCAGCCTATCTATCAGTCCTCAAGGTGATTTTTAAATATTCACTGAAGAAGCCTCTCTAAGTGTTCTCAAGGTCAGAGTTTAAGAATAGAGGCGAAAGCCACTCAGCCTCATTTCCTGAAGATTCTCAGGTTTTCACTGAAGAAGCAAAGGAGGAGAATAAAGTAGCATTCATATGAGATGACTCCTTATTGTTCCGGTGGCAACTTTTTCCCACCCTGTGAAACCAAAAGGAAGAATCGATCTGATTCAAATTGTGGAACTTTTCAAAAGGGACAAGTGTGTCACATTTGGGTGTCAGTGCTAGGAGCTGTGAGACAACACTTTCTTGTATTTGCCCCTAAAGTTCCTTAAGTTAGATAATGATTGGAAATTAATGCAGATTGGCTATTTACACTATTCTATAGGGCTCAATTTTTTAAACTGGCTTTCACCATCCTGTCAGTATTTTCTAGGAAAAATTTAACTGAATTCAGGTACCTAACATACCTTAAGATTGCCTGAGACCTGGCATAAAACAGCGAATGTCTCATTTTTTTTAAAAAACTCAATCAAGAATGTCAGTTTCCCTTCGAAACATTCTTTAAAACTATTAACTGCACTGAAAAACCTCAAAGAAGCTAAAATTGTGTATTAATTTGCATCACATGACTCAGTTAGTTTTAAATCATTCAAATTTTTAAAAAATGTCGTTTTTTTCCCACAAGTAGTAAAAATCTTTGATAAATGTTAATCAAGTAATATTGTTTCAAATAAATATAATTTAACAATCACATGCTATTTGTATGTCCTGAAAGAACTACAATGGCTGTTTGCCTTGTTGATGACGATTAACTGATCTGGTTTTGTCCCCACTTGTTTATTACCAGGCCCACGCCCATTCGGACAAGTAGCCATAGATGTTGTTTCCAAAGCACCCAGAGACAAACACATAGATTCTCAATCATTAGATACGAAC
>NW_006442484.1:50522395-50540786 GCF_000325575.1 Pteropus alecto
CACATCCGTGGGTGAGTTTCTTGGAAAATACACAGAGTCAATCTACCTTCCCACCCATTCTTCTACAAGGTATCTAGCTTCCCCATTCACTGGACATGGATTGAGGTTTTCACCAAGAGAAGCAAGAAGAATAAGGATAGAATTCAGAGTGGTGATGAGAAAGGTTTAACTCCTTATTGTTCCGGTGGCAATTTTTTTTTTTTTTTTTACATCTCACGGAACCCAAAGGAAGACAGAGGAGAGAAAAGAATTGGAAGACACAAGATAGCTAGATACTTATAGCCTCTGATACAGGACCCTTGGTTTTGCCAGTCTCATCACATTTTGAGTTATTTCCAAGTGAGAAAGTGGGAAAGGTTTCGGAAATAAACTCGAATCCAGCAACATAGGAGCACTTTGTCCTCTTCTCTTATCTGAAATTCTGAGAGGTGGCAGCAAAGTAGGTGTTTTCAGTGTGCAAAGAATAAAGTAGAAATGACTTTATGGAATTTGAAGGTAGAGAGAGTCTGAGAGAGCTTACAGTTCTCAGTCGTAGGATGAATAAGAACATCATGTTCTCTGGCCTGGAGAACCATTATGAGAAAAAAAGAATGAGAGGGAGCAAACAGGTTGGAGAGAGCAAAAATTTCATGGCCTATAATAGAAGCAACAAGGGGTCTAGTGTGAGAAGTCAAACAAGGCCAGGTGCTTATCCCAAATCTGTAACACCACATTGGTACCTAGGGACTTTGATGTCATCTGAAGAAGAAAAAGAAGATCAAAAATCCTATTTTTCAAAAATTCTAAATTGAACAGGCTTAGTCTGATTCAATGAACACATATGAATGATAAGCTATTTTTCCCTCAAACATGTAACTTGGGGACTTGAGCTAGAAACTATGTTTGGTCACAGAAAAATAATAGAGTTACATTATTCGTGTACCTGATTTGTGGCCTAAGAAATGATATATGCTATAATTATACTATTTAAAAGACATATATATATTTTTCTGCCTCATTTTCTGTCAAGATCCAAAAAATCCCTGCTGAAATAGACAACAGTTTGGATCATCACAGATAAACCTCAAAAAAACTTGGCATTGAGTGAAAAGCTACTCATAAAAGAATATATACAGAATCATTCTATTTATACCAAGTTTTAAAAAGAGCAAAACTAAACCATGTATTGTTTAAGGTTGCACAAAGAGGAATAACAGCTAAAAAAAGAAAAAAGAAGGAATAATTATCATAAAATTCAAAGAAGTGATTAGATCATGGAAGGGAGAGAAAGAAAGAAATGATTAGAGAAGAACTTAGAGTGATCTTCTTGAATATAGCAATATCCTATTTCTTGGCCTACATGGCAGAGTTTCTCCCTTCCTCTCTCCTTCCTTTCCTCTTTTGTTCCTTCTTTCCTTCTTTCCTTCCTTCTTTCTTCCCTCTCCTCCCTTCCCTTCCCTTCCCTTCCCTTCCCTTCCCTTCCCTTCCCTTCCCTTTCTTTCTTTCCCCCCTTCCCCCCTTCCCTTCCCTTCCCTCCCCTTCCTCTCTCTCTCTCCCTCTCTCTCTCTCTCTGCCCACATCTTCTTTCTTTCATCATATAATTGTTTGAGTTTCTACTTTGTGACAGTCACTGTTCTAGAGCTTTGAGACACATCAGTGATCAAAACAAACATCCTTGTTGTTCTTATGAACCTTATTTCTAATGGGGGAATACCAACAATAAAAATTAAGCATAGTAAGTCAATTATTTATAGACTAGACAGTGATGTATTATGGGAAAATGATGGGAGTATCAGAGAGCAAGAGACGAACACGGATGGAATTTGAAATTTTTTCTGGGAGAGGCCTCATTGAAAAGGCAACAGCTAAAGCTGGACTTGAAAGCAGAGAGGGAGGCAGCTATGTTGTATGTGAAGGCAGAGCATTTCTAACAAATATGCTGGTACAAAGCTCTTAAAGCAGGAAGGTATCTGATGTGTTGAAAGAAAATGAAAGGACAGTGTGGAGGTTAGTGTGGCTGGAGCAGAGCAAGTGGGTAGAGGAAGAGAAATGGGAATTGAATCAGCAGATAAAAGTTATCCTATAAAGAAAACACTAGGCTTACATAGTTTTTAAAGGTAAACTCTACCAAACAGTCGATGTCAATTTCAATCTCACACAAACTAGAGAATTTAAAAATTCTGACTTATTTTATGAGGCTACTGTAGTCTCAATACCAAAACTAAACAAGGTCAGTATGAGAAAGAAAAATGACATCCTAATCTCACTCATAAATACACATTTTTAAAAGTCAGCAAAAGTAATACATAATATTTTAAAAGTTAATACATCATGATTCAGTTGGATGTATCCAAGAAATACAAGGTGGTCCAACATTAAAAAAAATCTATTGATATATTTCACTATATGAACCAATTAAAAAGAAAAATTATCCAGATTATTTTAAAAGCTACAGAAAAGACAATCGATAAAACTAAATGTTTCATTTAAAATATATTTCTTAAAGATTTATGTATTGATGGGCATATAATTAACCTTATAAAGAGCAGATCAAAGAAATTAAGAAGCATCACACAATGCCGAAACTTTAAACACCTTCCTTTTCAATTGAGAGACAAACTGAATGCTATCACCACTTCCATTTCAGAATACTCTGGATAAACTTACTAGTGGCAGTTGACTCAAGATAAACAATCATAAAAGGTATATGTTTGGGAAAGAAAAAACTGTCACTATTTACAGATTAGTATTCCAACGTAAACATTTCTCTATACACCTGTAAGAAACAGCCATTCACAAAAGCAACAAAAAGTATAATATATTGATGAAAAAGTCAACAAAGTATATTAAAAATTTTTAAATAAAACACTAATAAGTATTTTATATTATCATTATTATTGTTATTATTATTATTAAGGAAAAATAAACTTGCTGAGAAACTTGAAAGAAAACCTATGAATGATAAGATATATATGAATAGGAGGGCAATAACATAAAAATGACAATTCTCCCAAAATTTATATCAAAATAATTCCAATCAAAATACTATTTTTTTTTCCTTTTTGGTAGCTCACATGAGCTACTTAAACCAAAACCAGGTCTCAAAAAGTTCAAATGAATGATATCATATTGAAAATATTCTATGACTCTAGAGCAATTATGTAGGAAATAAGTCATAAAAAGAAACTAGAAAACACTTGTGTGTTTGAAAATTTTAATGCGTATTCTAAAATGTTAAGCTTGCCTTAAACTAGCTCTAGGTTTTCTTCTGGTTCTAAACAGCTGTGATTCGTGCGCAATGCAAATCCGATAGCATCTCAATTCCCACGTTGCCTCCTTTTCTCACTTCTTAGTCTTCTTCGTGCCTAATATTTTGGAGTTTGAATCAATATCAAATAAATCAGAAAATTATCCAGTACAGTACGAAACATATTGCATTCCATTCCAGACTGACACCCCACTCTCCACCCCCACTCCCAGATTCTATTCTGGAATATAACTAGATTAGCTCAAGTACACATTCTCCTTGAGAAGATAGGAAAGGAAGCAGATCTGGGATTGATTTACGGTTTTTGTTCCTGTCAAGGTGGATTTGGCGTACCTGATTCAATTTGGAATTCTTGCACCTGACGATAAACCAAAATCTCAGATGGCTTACAAAAGTAACTCTTTTGCTTAACAAAGAACATATATTTGTGTTTGTCATTCAGGGGCTGCTCTAAACAGACATGCTTCTTTTACAGTTCCAAGTATGAACTTAATGTACAACTCCATTGCAGCTTCAGACCCAAATGTTACTGATAACCTAGGATTGCAGGCCACCAATGAAAATGAGCTACATTTAGATGGCATTTTAAAGTGTGTACATTTCTTTCCTGTATATGATTTCCTTGGTTGTTAATTAGGCATCTACCACCTGTTGGCCACCAACATAGGCAAATGTGTTTCTTTTTTCTTACTTCCCTCGGTGCCTTGCTCACAAAGCTGAATCATAGATCTTCAAGACTCTGCAGCCTAACTGGAGATTAGGCAAGGATTTATGGGGATGCCTGCTCTTTCATTAGGGTAGATATTATTTTCCCAATAGTTACATTTTTTTTTTGAGGTTAAGATAAGTTAAAGGATTTACCTGAAACTATAGATAGATATAGAAGAGTGAGTCTTCTCACTATTTCTATCTGCCTCATTAGAAAGAGGCACACACTCTCTTAAAACCTCCTGTCTGATTTCACACAGTGCAGAAAAAGGTAGAGATTGGGCAAATACTTAAGATGCTGTGTAAATTATGAAGGCATATCCATCAAAATGTGTAAGATTTAACTAAAAAAGTAAACCATTTGGGATGGAGGAAAGCATTTGCAGTTTGTTTTTGTAAGCGTCCCATGTCAAAAAAAGAATGTGTTTACATCCAACATTCTTAAACAGATGTTCCCAGACTCTTCGTAGAAGTCTCACTGAATAAAATTACTCTTTAAAAAAGTGTTTTGTTTTATTGATGACCCAGGAGCTTCATATTATAGAGCTTAAGCGTCCACAACGTTCGCTACTCTAGGATTAGTGGAATGATTTTGAGATATCTATAAAATATAGCTTCAAGGCTAATATGATGATGAACAAACATCCAGGATTCTGTTCAGAGACTCGGAATTTAGTTTATATTACAAAGCTCTAAGTATCATATAACCTGCTTATTCTCATCTGAAAGCAATTATAATAAACTTTCATCTTCATCGTATTTAAGACTGAATACATATATAAACTTATATGTAGCAAATCATATTTTTCATTTTATTATGAAATATTCTATTCATACAAACGAATTATATGTACATATATAAGGCATATATGTTAGGTATAACTATAGTCATATAACAAATATTTGTGTGTCTAGCATCTAACCTAAGAAATGAAATATTACTAATTCCTAAATAAGCCCCATCCTTCTCTCTAGATTCTGAATATTTCCCCTTATCAATCCTTTTATTATGTGTATTCTAAAACTTATTGTTTAGCTTGTAGGTTTCTTTTCAAAGTTGTATAAATGGCATCTTGCTATATTTCAGCAGTTTGCATATTTTAATCATCATTGTTTGTGTCTTTCATCCTTGTTGTTGCTCACAGCTAAAGTTCACTAATCTAAACAGTAGTATATTGTTCCATAATATAAATACACCACAGCTTATAAATTTATTTTACTTTTTTTTCCAGTTTTTTTTTTTTTGACTCATAAACAATGCTGCTATAAATATTTTGCTCCTGTCTTCTGATGCACATGAGCGAAAGTCTCTTTAGGGTGAAAGTATAGAAGCGAAATTGCTGGGAAATGTGGCACGTACATTTTCAGCTTTGCTAGAGAATGCTAAATGGTTTTGCAAAATAATTATGCAAATTTACAAGTAAACAATTAACGTGTGGGAAAACCGGAAGTCCAGGCATCATTCCTGACTCTTCTCTTGATTTCATACTCCACATCTAATCTGTTAAAAAATTCAACCAGTTCTACTTTCAAAAAATATCCAAAATTCCATCACTTTTTGTTATCTCTTCCTGCACATGCACAGTGGTTTAAGCCATCACTTTATGTATCCAGAACTGAGATGGTTTGTCCTCTACCACTACCACCTAGTTTAACCTCTGGTTTTCTCCTGAGTTAACAATAGCCTCCTTTCTGGCCTCTTTGTTTCCATTTTTGCCTCCCAAAGAGAAGAATATTTTCCATTCTGTAGCCAGAGTGATCTTTTCAAAACTTCAATTCACATTGCTTTATTTTTCTTCTTCAAATCTCTACAAATTGGACTACCTATCTTTCTTTGGCCAAAAATGTGGCACATTTCCCACTTATCACATGGCCTACATTATTCCCACTTGTTCAGTTTCCCTCAGCTTCATTTGCCTCCAGTTATTTTTGAATGTCAGGCAAGCTTGATCTCTCTGATATTTTGCTGGTTATTTTCCTCTGTGTGAAAATTTATTCCCTACTCCTTACCCCGCCAACCTCTACCCCATAGCTTTTTCTAACTTCCGTCATGTACTTACTTAAATTATCACTTTCTCAGTAAAGCCTTTCCTGGCCACCTTATTTAAAATTGCAATCCCCTCTCTTAACGCCCACTCCCTCTTTCATGAGGCTAGGCATTATTGTCTCTTTTCCTTTTTACCACATCTCCAATTCCTAGAACACATAGCAGAAGGGCAATAAATAATAATTACAATAATAACAACAACTCATGTAGTGCTACTATTCTAGGTACTTCTAAGTAGATTACATAAATCAATTCATTTAATTCTCTCAAAAACCAATGTGGACAAGGAAACTTCCTGTTACAAATGATGTGAAGAGTTAGAGTGTTTCCACAGAAAACAAGTATAACATTAAAAAATATTAACAAAAACAACTATTCCGTCACGCTGGAAATCAATCAAGACAACACAACAATTTGAGAATCATTTACATTTGAAAAATTGCTGGAGATTCAAGTAAGAACAGCAGGATCCTGTGACCTTGCCTGGAGTTACTCCCACCTCCCTCCACCAACCCCAGCTGGAGAACTGCTGCAGAAACCAGCTTTGCTGCCAGAGGTGGTGGACTCAGTTTGAGATGGGAAGAGAGGGCAATGCCCTACTCACTCCACGCCCCCTCCTCCTGCATAGAGAGGTGGATTTAGTTTAATTTTTCTAAATGGGGAAACCCCATAGCTTTTCAAGCCTGAGGTTGTGGTCCAAGTTGGGAGTAAGTGGTAGATCAACAGGATTTACAGAAAAATCCTAGCAATTAGAGGCCACGGAAGGCTGAGATAGCCCTCCACACATCCCAGCTACGCATGCATGGAAGGGTCCTTGAGAGAGTCTTCCTGCACTAACTTGATTTTTCAAAACACTTGAAAAACATTCATCCTCACATTCTAGAGTTTCAAACACACATTTTAAAGTTTCATTAATATAAAATCTGTATTTTTAAAACTTTAAAAATATATATCAAAGTTTTTTAAAGGTTTTTGTGTTATTTGCTGGAAAGGCAAATTTATTGAGTAACGTCACTGTTATCCACTGTTGGCTATGCACTGAAAATAACAGAAATAGAGTACAAATATTTCAAACCATAAAGAAAATTAATTGGAATGAAAAAGAAAAAAAAACCTCAAGCAGTAAGAATGAATACAAAAGAAGTGGGAGAACAGAAATAGTAGATTATGAATGTTCTAAATTTTAAGAATTTTATCCTAATTGAATATTGAATTTTATTAAATGCTCTCGCTGCATCTCTTGAGACCGTATAATTTTCTCCTTTTTTCATTAACATAGTGAATGAACTGCATTAGTAGAATTTTTAAAACATGGAATCAAATGTGCACTTCTGGCATAAACCCGATGCAGTGATAAATTCAGTCAGCAAACTTATGACTCCAGCAAAGTTAAGGAGATATTCTCAAGAAAGATTCTGGCTCCAAAGTTTCCTTATCTCTCTAAATTTCTGTTTTACTTATGGTCATCTGGGTCTTGTATTGTATTATGTTATTTATTGAGTGACATGGCATTACAAAGACTCTGTATTGGCCAGAACTGGCTACACAATTGCAGGGCCCAGTAAAAAATAAAATGAGGCTCCTGGCTCAAAAATTATTAAGAATTTCAAGATCATGATTATAGAACATTTAAATAAGCACAAGCCCATTCTGAGTGTCGGAGCCTGTGACACACAGGTTATAAACCTAAGAAGTAGCCCTCTTCCTGGCTATACAGAGCCTCCAATGCTTGGGAAACTTTTTCCCTTCAACTAAGATCAGACTAATGTAGCTGGGAAAATGTGAGTTACAGAATCAGATGAAGGCATTAGATCGGTATTTCTTTTATTTTTTTTTTAATAACAGAGTTTGAGGAATATTGTGATACCATCCAGGAGTAATTATTTAATTAAACAAATATTTGCTGAGTGCCTGTCATATGCCTTGCACTGTGCTAGTTGCTGAGGATACACTGGAAAACATGATAGACCATGTCACAACTTTTGAGTACCGTACAGTCTCATGTGGAAAATAGATGATAAATCGGGAAAGGAATAAGCAAATATCATTGATTATAGATTAGTAATATCACTTTGAGTGACTAAACTGAGCCCTAATAGGGAAAAAAAGGACACAGTACATTACTTTTAGTGGTCAAGGAGGGCCTCGTTGTGGGGTTGCCTAGAGTGGTGTTTTAGGGCACTGCATTTGGAAAGAAAATAAATTCCAGCTTCTAATTGTGAGACTTGGGGTAAGCTACACAATTGTGAGACTTGAGGCAAGTAACAAAACTGTCCTCTATCTCAGTTTTTTTTAATCTGTAAAATGGAAATAATAATAGTATAAATCTTTTAAGATCCATGTGAGAATTAAATTAAATGAGTTATTTAAGTGCTGTTTTTCAAATTAAAAATTAAAACAGGACTGCCAGCCAAGAAGATATCAACCTTGCAGAGAGTTCCAAGAAGAGAATTCCTTGCTAAAGAAACCATCAGTGCAAAGGCCCTGGGATATTTTAAGAAATTACCAGCAGGCCACTGTGTAGGGAGTACAGAGCATGAAAGAGGCAGGTCTATGGGAGGGAATGTGAAAGAAGGCAGGGGCCAGATCTGGAATTTGAAAGCTAATTTCCTGCGTGAAAGATAATGACAGATACTAACTCACATACCCTGTAAACCAAATGGACTAATTTATTTGAATCAGGAAATATGATAGAAATAACTAGAGCTAGCTTCGCTTTTTTTGGGGGGGGGTGGCAAATTACAAATGACTTTTTCAACTCATGGGATGAAGCTGTCAGGCAAAGAAGTAACTTAGAAAAATTTAAAAAACAAAAACAAAAACAGACACCTAAATCTCTGACACTAGATGTTATTTTCCTAATGCAGCCCAAAAGCCACTTGCAAAGCCTACAACACTAGAGGCTCGAAAGTACCTCTAGATATGAACAGGTTATTATGCCATGTAAAGTTTTGTCACCATTTTATTGTCCCATCTTTCATATCTACTTTGTCACCACCCACTGACACATACTTCTACAGTCCTTGTGGCATAAACAGAGAAGAATCTCTTTTCTTCAACAGATAAACGAAGTTTCTTATGAATAATCAAAGGGTAGCTAAATTTCAAATACCAGCAAGGTCTTGCCTATTTTATAAAAAAAAAAAAGAAATCGGGGGGGAAAAATGCTAATTCATCATAAAGAAATGGCAGTAAGACTTCATAAACAACTATACCTTGTGCAGCTAACTCTTTCCATCTCTCCTTGTTCTGCTGGATGATGTCCATCAGGTTGTTTTTGAAGCTCTTCAGGTCCACACTTGCAAGGGAGTAGTCTGGGGAATAGGTGCCTTCGTTCATGGTGCCTTTCATATTTGATCGTCTAAATAAATCAGCAGTATACAAACCCATGAAGATACCTGAGCTAACAGCAACAACCAAAGAAACCAGAAAACACTAAGGTAGGAATATGGGATGAGGGAGCAAAGCCTAAATGAAACACTTTACAAAACCAACTGGAGAAGCAGGATGGCAGGTACTCAGGCCCAGTTCTGAGCATGTGTTAGTGTTGCTTACCACCCTCCTTTCCTTCTCTCGTGGAGAGGACCAGGGATTCTGCCTGGGATTCTCTGGGTCTGTCCAGGACTTCCAGAGAAGCAGGTTGGGATGCTCATGTATTATATGGTGGTGAGGCAGGATGAGGGCAGCAGCACCTTGGGGCGAGCTGACTTAGTGATGAGTCCATTAGTGAACATCACAAAATGGGCATCACGATTCTGGAGCATAAAGTGGGTAACGGCAACTGCCCCTTCCTCCATCATTTAATCTCCAGGCTAACCTGGATCTTTCTCAGGTAGAACAGTCCCTCAGTTTCCTCACTGGGCAACATTTAGAAGCTGCTTGGTGTGCTATCATGAAAAGTTGTGTATTTAGATGGGCAAGAAATTAGTATGACTTTTCCATATCTGGAAGTTTTAAATCATATCCTTTAATGAATTTATCAATGAAAAAATCTAGTTTGAAATATTGTAAGTTGTTCTACATATCCATTTATTCATGTTATCTAAAAGGCTAACTTTCATACAGGCATCTTTCTAGATACACAAATGGGTTGTGATTGATTTCTTTATAAGCAGACCAACACAACCAAATATATTACTATATACAGGACATAATACCTACATCCTTAACAAAAATTTAAATAGTTTTTTCTCTTGAGTATTGAATACTATTCTCATATCCTCCTTAGTACTTTGATATTTTTTGTAGAGGACACTAAGTTCCTCTCAAAAGCAGGTGCAATATAACAAAAGCCACTAGGTGGCAATACTACCTAATAATTCTTAGAGTTTCCTATTTAGATGTAAGAAATAATAATCATAAGTAAAAGGTTATGAAACATCACAAATATGAAAAATGATGCAGAAAAGAAAATATCAAACCTGCTTGCCCCATAGGAAGAATTTTTGGTTTTTGAATCTTCCTCTATAAGAGGAATAATAATTCTCTCTGTTGAGTCTGTCAGAAGAGAAAATGTTGGCTCTACTATGAAATCAATAAAACCTACAGAAGCAAAAAAAAAAAAATAAAAAAATAAATTCAAACGTTATAATTTATTGAATTCTAAAATTAGTAATAATGAAGAGTCTCTGATGCTCCTGATAGCAAGTAACAACTGTAATATTGGTTCAGTTTACCCCTTGCAATTATTTTTAATCCAATAACACAATCTACAAGGATAGTTTAATAGCTGTATAAAATATTCTCTCAAGCAGTGGAAGTGATACAATTTAAGCTTGCTAATGCAAGTATATTGGCTTTCTGATTTAATATTCAGCCTTATACTATTATTAACAATAAATTCATATCTAACCAGAATGAACATATTTTTCTTTCTCAGGGAGAGGGATCATTACCCTTTCTAAAAGGTCTTCACTTGATTCCTGAATTTTATTATTGACCAACAAGAAAGAATATCTAAACCCCAAAGAAATGAAATTTGTTCTCAGGCAACAGGAAAGCAACCACTTTTTTTCTTTCTTATTGTATCAGTCAGAGCTTTCTGCCAGTAGGTTAATATTTCAGATTGCTGTTTATTATTCTCTGTATGTAAAGTGTTAGTTCACAGTGTGTGGGCGTGTTCTGTCAAATCAGTGAAGAGAACACTACCATTTCTGGGAAACAGCATTAATCCCCCCACTTTGAGATGTTAGGATTGAATAAAGATTTTTACATTTGAAGTATTTAGGACACAAAGTAACATACACAGAGAATAGGAACTGCGGTCTGTGGGGCACTCACCACCCAGTGTTTAGGTGGAGGAGGAGAACCTATTTTAAGCTCTGTGTACATTCAACACTCCAAGGTCCCAAGAAAGGTGTGGTGCTTGTTGCCTGAAATGTGCCTGGGAGCAATGGACTATGATGTGAATATAAGAGAATAACTAGAGGGAGCCTTTTTAAGAAAGAATGTCCTGAGAAATATCCACATTTGAAGAGTAGCCCATCTATCAGATACTCAGATAAAAGTAATTCACGTTTCAAATAACTAGATTAGTCATTGAATAGATTAAGGTACATTATTTAATTCAAAACTACTTCAATTGCTTTGTGTTTCAGTTGATACTTTCAAGTCAAAGCAATATTAACTGGCCACCTGGGGTGCTATTTCAAGTGCTGACTGTGGTTTTAAATGCCTGGGATATGGAGACTGTCAAATTAGGCCACCACCTGCACTAACATGGCAGCAATTTACGTTATAGCAATAAGTCTCAGAAACGTCCATTCTTCCCAGGTTGCCTGAGGAGGTCCTTAGCTGGCCACATTCACACCTGTATGATAGGCAGGCATCCTGTTATGGTATCTAGAAAAACAATTGTTGGAACTTGGGTAGGAGGGGGAAGGTCAGAGCAAGAAGCTTTCTCACAGCTGACCCCTGCTGTGTAGGAGGTGGTACTGGAGCAACTAGAGGGGTGAGGCAGACTTCAAATGGTTATGAAATAAAGAAAATGCTGGCTCAGGTAATAACTATTTCAAATATTTGAACTATGCAGCATAGCAATAATATGTTTTAATACTGGGTGGGTTTTGAAGTCCCCAACACAAATACAAATGAAAAGAATGAATGTGATTGAAAGCAGTATCATTTTACAAATTTCCTGTTGTTGGCTTATCTATTCATACCCATCATTTATTCTAATTTACCACAAGAATTTTTTCCCAAAGGAATATGAGCTACTATATTAAGAATATTATGCAAACTTAGAGATAACAGAACATATTAATATTTTCAGTGAATTGTTCTATATTCAAAGGATTAAATTACAGAAAACAATAATCAGCAATGAAACAGCAAAAATGCTGTCTCTTCAACAAGATTAAAGGCTTTCTTTTTTGTAAAAGGATCACAGAATAACAATTACATTTCCTAATACTGCTTTATGGAATTCATTTTGTGAGAATGTTTTAATAATTCTTATGATTTAGCATGATATAGATGATCCAAAGAACAAATTTATCATGAATATGGAGTGAGGTTTTCTTGGATGTTGCCCCTTTGAACAACACGGTGTATCCATTTGAAAACTGACAAGCACACACCCACTCTCCGTGACCACCAATTTTCAGTATTACCTATTTGTGACTGAGCCACAATTGTTGAATTCCGATCACAAAGTGGGGAAAATGGAAGTCCTAATTCAGCTTCTTTATCTCCCTGTGCAAAGGAAAGCTCATTAGTACAGACTTGGTTTGAAGAAGCTCAGATAACAAGCGGCCTAGATACAAAGCCTAAAAAAGCCATACCTTTCATTTCTTAATTGGCACTGTGCATGTGTATGTATGTATGTATGTGTGTATATATTGATTTTGATAAAACCAAAAGCTATAGCCCGAGTTTATATAATTTTACTCAGATAATCTCCTTTTGAAACATATGGCAGAGGGCAAAAAAATATGAACATTTTCAGCACATGGAAACTCCGCTTTGGTATTACAACTCCTTGATTGTCAAGAGATACACCTTACTCTTTGGAATTTTCCGAAATCACCATAAAATCATCATCCCAGTGTGTTATTTGGCATTTAATTAACAATGCAGTTCACAGCTTTTTCTGTTTTTGTTTTTTGTTTTTGTCCTATGCTAAATACATCAGCAGATCTTCAATATCAAGACTTTATGTTTAGACTGCTTTTTGAAATTAAAGTATATGAACATTTTGAAATATCTTTCTATTTACGAACCAATTTTAGTTGAATCTCCCTCAGCAAGTAATAAAGAATATCTTTAACATTTACATTCTGTATGCATCATTTTAATATTTTCTCAGAAAATCTATCAATGATTTTTTTATTATTTGATATTATCTATAGTAGATTAGCTGAGCACATATGTTTAAGAATTTTATTTAAATGTTTGGGTTTAACATTACACGGGCGAATAAGATTTTCATCTCCTAAAATAAAGGTGGCTGCTCTGGCAAAACTTTTTATAACAAGATTTGTCAAACATCAGTTCTTTTCTTTGCATTTAAGGGGAGGTGCTTAGAAAAAGAAAGAGACGATACTTCGCTTATGTGTGTTCACTTCAGCTGTTTGGCCATTTGAAAGAATGGTTTGGGCTCTATTTTCTCCTAAGCTGTTGGCTCTATGTCCTGCAAGAGTACAGTGGCCTTTTGTAAGGCCAGAACTTTAAACAGGTTCTGAAATCAGGACACAAGAGGGAGGGGCCCTCACTTTTGCTTTGTTGCAAAGCCCGTGGAAACAATGTGACATCAGTCTGACTTCAGAGTTTCCATTCCCTCTGCTTCCTCTAATATCTTTCCATCATGATCTTCACATTGCGTCAGTATTTTTATTGGCTTTAATGTTCTATCAACAATGTTTTGTGGTGAATTTCTTCTAAACCATGCTTCTGATTATGAGGGCTGGAAAGTATGAAATCTGAATTGTTCGGGAAAATCTAGATATGGTCACCAAAGAAGTAGGTAAAGTAGCTACAAACAGAAACATTTTACTATCTCACTACTTAGAGAAAATAGGACAGAGAATTATTGTGACCTCTCCCAGCGACCACCCTCATTCCCCTAGAGAATAGCAACATCCATTCCATTTGGAATTAATATTTACACGTGGTTTAGGGGACAGATGGAAAGGAATTATTAGTACCATTAGCCTTGGAGTCATAGGACAGAAGCTGAATCATTGCTGTTCAACGTGCTGTCTCCGCTACTGCAGACATATCACAGCCTTGGATGAAATCAATTTTCATCTGTTACCTAACTTGGCAATTTTGCTTTACTCATTTTAGGAATAAAGATATACTAGTATCTACCTAACAGGATTATCTTGAGGTTATTTAAGATAATTTATGTGAAACCCAAGGACAGGGCCTAATATTTAGAAAATAGTCAGTAAATGTTAGCTAATAAGAACCATAATTCTTAATAGCAAAAATACAGAGTTTTGCAAATTAAAGATGTTTATGATGTCTAATGCATATCTCAAATGGCATTAAACTACAGGAAAAAAGATTGGTAGTTAATTTAGCATGTAACAGAGAGGCTTTGGCTTTTTTTCCCTTTTTTCCAGCAAGGAATTGATATGACAGGAATTGTACTTTTGAAAGATTGATTTGCTGGCAGTGTGGGGGATGGCTTCAACTGAATGGAAAGGAGCCATTGGTAGTACCATCAATAGAAGACCATTTGTATGAGGGCTAGATGTGAAGGCTATTATGGATTTGATTTTTAACATGCTGAGACTAAGGTGCAAGAACGATATCATTAACAGTTTATGTTAAAGTATAAATAATTACATTACTATTGTGAAAATAGAAATAAAGCTACTCATAAACTTCATGGAAAATATGATCTTGAGGATACTTATTTGATATATGCAGATATAACTGATTGATGTTATTAGTCAAGGGGCTGCTATCTGATATCTTTATAGGTATATTTTATACTTTATAAGTTCTTTGACCTAAAAACAATAATTTGGGCCTAAAAAAGGCATTGAGATGATTTATTTTCTATGAGATAAAGTTTATAGAATGCCTGATGACAACATTTTCATATAGGACTTATAGGCAGGCATTTGACAGTGAAAGGAACCCAAGTTTTGCCACCCTGAGTCTGCCTTTTGAGATACTGATTTTAATTTGTTTACTAAGAAACAAGACTCAGAAATAACCTTTGACCTTCCCCCTTCCTGCCCAAGAGATTATGACAGAAAAACGTGCTTCAGGAAGGGAATCTTAGGATGCTCACTTTAGCCTAACTTGAATTAAATGTGGTAAATAAGATAGCTGCAGGCAGGGGCCTGTTAGCTAGATATCACTTGTGTCTGAGCTGACCAGCAAGAATTCACCTGCCATGTGTGTTCTGCTCCTCCTCAATTACCTGTAAATTGTCCATTCTCACATCTGAATTCTAATACCTTTCTCCCCTTTTCCGCTTTTTGTCCTCACCTTAGCCTAACTTGAATTAAGTGTGGTAAATAAGATGGCTGTAGGCAGGGGCCTGTTAGCTAGATATCACTTGTGTCTGAGCTGACCAGCAAGAATTCACCTGCCATGTGTGTTCTGCTCCTCCTCAACTACCTGTAAATTGCCCATTCTCACATCTGAATTCTAATACCTTTCTCCCCTTTTCCGCTTTTTGTCTTTTGTCCAAATGACATATCCAATGTTACCTTGCTGTCTTTGGAATTTTCATGCTTATGTGAATTCCGCATGTGCATGTATTAAAAATTTGATTTTCTCCTGTTAATCTGTCTCTGTTGATTTGATTATTAGCCCAGCTAGAAGAACTTAGAAAGTGGGAGGAAAAGTATTGTTTTTTTAGCTCCCACAAAAGATATATGTAGGGTTGACCTTCTTATAGATGGAGTGAGATTTTATATTCTAGTTGCTTCTTGTACTTCACAATTGATTTAGAATATTAAATTTCCACTGCTAAAGCACATTGAATGCTAAAGTACATTAATAATTTAATTTATTTATGAATATTTCAAAGTGTTATTTATTCTTTAGAGTGAACGAAGGCTATAAATGCAAGATTAGTAGGGGGCTCTGCGGCCAGAAACCCAACAGGCCAAGGGGGGCACTACTAAGGGAGAAGGAAAGGTACGTGAAGAGAAAGTTAGGACCCCTGAGTATAAATCTGACAAACTTTACAATTTTCCTTATTGTGTTCCTGAAAAAAGAACACTTACTTTGCATCGAGATAACAACAGGGTCAAAGCACCAGACATTGTATAAGCCAACTAGTTTTTCATGAAAGCTATGCTTTCATTTGATGGTGCTGTCTTCAGGAAACCAAAAATATACTTTTAAAAATCAATAACTTACTGAATACATCTGTGTTCTGATGTGTCGACTTGTACAAGTGGTTGGAGCAAAATTATAGAACCCCAAGACCATGAAACTCAATTATTTAACCAATACCACTAAATTCCACCCTGGATGTCTGCATCTGTTCTTGGGGATGAGCCTGCAGGTGAGGAGGTGGAGAGAGTGGTCCCATCAATATGGAAACACAAGGCAGCCTGATGTACTTAGGCCTGGCAGTTTATGCCTATCTTAGCAATTCTCTTGAAGGCTGTTGAAGTTTCTACTTTAAAAGGCCATGACAAAGACTTAATAATTGCTTTAATGCTTTCTTAACAGCCTGAAATGTTTTGATAGCTGTCAACAAGGAGTCAAATCCAGTGACTTAATGGCGAACTTTTTTTCATTTTTTGCATTTCCTCTTGAGTCAAAACAGTTTCTATAGTTTTAAAGAAATAAAAAAGATATAAAAAAGTGAAGCATGAAATCTTGAGAAAACTTTTGCACTGAAATCTAAGTTTAATCTCAGAAGCAAAACCAACAAACATGTAGCAAGCTTTTGACCATAGGCTTGGGGGCCACTGTAAGGCCAACATTAGCATCTGGAGGACCCCTAGTTCTAGAAGGGATTTAATTGAGGAAGGAGGGGCAGATGCAGTAGTTTAGCCTTCTCTGGACAAATTATTTAAGAGATTAGGCCATATAATTTCCTTCCTGCATTCCTTCTAAAAATGGTTCTTCTAAATTCTATGAAAGCCACTAAAACTGTTTAAATGTTTAATGATTATTATAGCTAACACACTTTTAGCAAAATTTATGATATGATATAACTGTATTTTTGTGAGTGTTATAAATATTTTATAGAACATTAGTACACCTTTGTAATCAATGTTTATAACCCTTTATGCCTCTTAAAACTATAAGCTTTGATTTTTAAATTTTAAGTTATTATCCTGGCTCATAGCTACAGTTCTTTAAATTTATAAAAAATGTTTTCATTGCGTCTCTGAATTTGTGATGCCAGATCCTTGGCTGAAAATACATTAACTAAATACATTGTTATCACTATGGGAAATATAATTTATTTTGAAATAATACTTTATACTACTTCTAGCAATATTGAAAAAAATAAAGAGGCCTGACTATATATAGTTCAAAATAAAATAATCATTTTGACCTTCCCTTCCAAATAACTTCCAATTATTTGTTTCTCCTTGGCTGAGAAGGTAATACTTTTTGGTAAATGTAAACTTTACACAAATGCTCACTTCTCTTCATGTATCACAAAGCATACAGTTGAAAAGGAGAAAAAAATCACTTAGTTATTGAGTTCATGCAGTATAAAGTATGAACAAATTTAAATAGCAGTGACTATTTTTTTAAACTTTAATTGTATTAATGTTTTGTTATCTTGCCAAACTGATATGTCTGTTCAAGAAGAGAATAAAAAACAAATGGTTGACTAATGGTTATTTCCTTGGCTGGTACCTCCACCTCTAATCTCTCAGTCATATCAGTCATAGTTGAAATGAATGGAGCATCTTCCAAATGTACCCATTACAGTCAGGGCAGAGGTGACAGTGCACGAACACTGGAAGAGAGGGCATTAATTGTGTTGACGATATCACAGGTAGGTGAAACATGCCTTGGAGATGAGAGAAACTTTACCATCAGCTTCTCCCTTCAGAGTCAAAAAAAAGCTTCTCAAGACTACAAATTCTGGGTATAATTCTAATCTCTTCTTGCTATAATTTCCCACGGCTTTAGAATGTATGCCAAAAGTCGTTATACAATGGACTAGGGTAACATCAATAGGACTTTAAAGGATGGTACAAATAGCTTGATTTACATTGGTTTGTCCTCCAAAAATACATTGTGTTTAAAAATTCTTAATGTCTATTTAAACCCTTTTATTAGATAAAATAAACTTTATAGATGATAAGAAATTGATTTAGAAATCAACACGTTCCAAAATTCCTCTGGATTTTTCTGATACATTTATGTATACACACACACACACACACACACACACATACATATACACATATAAGTATATGTGTGTATTTATGGGCACACATACA
>NW_006442484.1:50540907-50542577 GCF_000325575.1 Pteropus alecto
TTCCCTTGAGCTTTTTTTGATTTTTTGAATTTATATCTAGTCACTAATTTTGTTTATAACCTATTAAATGAATTTCAAGTCTAGTGCTATATTTTGCAGAACAAAAGGAAAAACACTTCTCTTAACTGGCTACTTTTTAAACTTCATGGTTGTGTTGGAAATGTGTTTTTTAAAATTGTGCCCAGATCCTTCAAAGTTTGGCTTTAAGTGACTATCAACAAAATGTCAATGGCTCTCTGATACTTTGCCTTAAAAAAATATAAAGCTTAAAATAGACCAGGAGGATAACAAATAATACCAATTCCTCACATGGTATTATGTCTATAGTATGAAAAGACCTCTCACGTTTATTTTATCATTTTGTTCCTCATGACCATCCTGGGGAGGAGGCAGAATGGGATTAATCCCATCTTAAAGGTAAGAAGGTGAAGTCTTATGTCCACCTCCACAGGAAAGAGGGAAAGCTAGGGCTTACCTCTCGGGTTTTCTGAAGCCAAATTCAGTTCTCTGATTTGCATTATTAGGCTTCTTATGATTGCTCAATATACATAAAATACTTTCTTTAACAAGAAACACAGGATGTTACATTTATAGTGTATCAGTGATGAGTTCTGGGCAGACCTTGCCAAATTTTCTGGTACAGATAGTGGATCACATGACACAGTATTTAGATTCTTAGTACATTCTGAAGGAATGAAGGAATACATTTTCCTTCATTAAAAGTGTTATTTTGACTGTTTGAGATGAAAAACCCAAGTCACTTTGGCTAGATGCATAACAAGAAGGGATCTCTCAACACTGGGTTCTACAAAATGACAGTTTCATATGTGGTGACGTGAGGATGAGCAAGAATAAGAAAAGACATGGAAGAACCATTGGAGTCCTGCCAATTTCTAGGACATCTGCATAGATACAGAGTTCTAGTTAAATAGCTTATGTCAAATACACTCAGAACAAAACATACACCAGCAGTTTCAGATTCTCTGCTGTATCCAAAGGGCTAAAATATATGGTATGGTAAGAACCAGTAAGGGGGCTGGGAGACTCATTTAGTTAACTGAATGCATGGAAACATTTTGACTGTTGGAGTCAAGGTCATATTGTAGCTTAAGTCTCATAAAGATAAACTTGTTTTGCTTGTAAAGCATGTCTGTTGGCAGTATAAACTCACTCATTTTGACCTTTAACTCCACATTCTCCTGTTTTGCCATATATGTTTCTGAAGGAGATTCGAAAGTCATTTACTTTTAAAAATCCAGAGATTGAAAACTATGAGATTTCATTATTAAAAACTCAAGTCTTAATCATTGTATTATAATCTGAGAGGATTTTTGTAGTTGAAGAAAAGAGTCAATGCTAGCAGAGAGAGTTTGATTATATACTAGACCATATTAACATACATACTTTACTCTCCTTTGGACTGTAAATATACTGCCTTATGTTAAGATCATTCAAGCACAGACTGTCATTTCCAAACATTTTGGGGGTACACAAATGTCTACCATTGCCCACCAAAAGTCTTGTTAAAACAAAACAAAACAAAACAAAAATCTGACACCTCTATCCTCTAAGTAATACAATCTGAAAAATACAGATCACAAAAACAAGTGTCCTGATATTATACCTATCCTAAAACTTGACCTTTTATGTTGAGTGTTTTTAATCAGATA
>NW_006442484.1:50542588-50576512 GCF_000325575.1 Pteropus alecto
CTTTCCTAGGTACTGAGGATGACAGAGAAGCTAAGTAGCCTTATGGAACGATTTCCCTCTACCTTGAAATTCAGATGTTAAGAATCACTGTATGCTGGAAGCTTCATTATTGGTATCAGTCACCTTTCTAGAAAATTCAAGAATAAGATGGTGAACTTCAAAAACTTCTGGACTCTATTTCTCATGATTCAGTCAGGTATTCTTCATCTAATTTGAAATTAATAAGAGACAGGGATAATACAAGTCATGATATTATTTGGAGATCTAACAGTAATTTCAAAAGTCTCTGGGATTTAGTAGAGATAATATTTTAAAACAGTGATTTTCTTAGAGTTCCTCATGTCATTAATGAAACACTTTTATTCTGATATATTATTTTTTATATCAAGGAAAACTTTATGTACAAACCTTTAGTGTATAAATTATGAACACATTTGTGTAACTAACACTCAAGATATAAAACATTTCCATCAACTCCAGAAAGTTCCCTTACCCTCTTCTAGTGAATCCCACTCTGTATAGGCACCCATTGTTCACATTTCAGTTATCATGCATTTTTTGCCAGTTTTTGAACTTCATATAAATGAATCATATATTTACATGAAATATGCATTTGAGATTTATTATTGTATTTTAGTCCATTTTTTTATTGTTGCATGATATTCCATTATATAATTATACCATGATTTATTTACCTATTTATTCTTTGATGCACATTTGGACTATTTCTAGTATGGGGCTATTATAAGTACAACTGTATCTTATAGGATAGGAGTAGTATGACTACTCCTATATAAGATATTTGGTGGGTATAAGGACTAATTTATATGGGTTATACACCTATGGATAAACATGCTGGGTCATAGGGGATATTAAGTTTAACTGTAGTAGATGCTATTATTTGCCTTTGGTTCGATTTCATTGATTTCTGCTTTTATGTTTATTACCTCCTTCTATCAACCTATTTTTGGTTTATTTTTTAGACATTTCCTAGCTTATTTAGGTGAAAACATAGATAATTAATTTATACCTTTGTTCTCTTCTAATATAAGCATTTACAGCTATAAATTTTCCTGTAAGCATGGCTTTAGCTGCATCTCACAAATTTTCTTATGTTATGTTTTCATGATCATTCATTTGAAAATATTTCAAAATTTCTTCTTAACCCGAGCAAAGTTACTTTATCTCTTCATATTTCTGGGTTTTTTTTTTCATTTCTTTTATGAAATGAAAGGTTATGCTTAGAGATCTCTAAAGTCTCTTGAGATTTAAATTTTTCTGGTTAGCGATTGGTTGAGTATATAAAATTATAATTTTTAAGTGACCATAGCATGCAGTTGGCCTTTGGAATTAAATGGATTTTAACACTTGGTCTTTTTTTAAGCACAAAATATATTAAAGTATTTTTTTCAAAATTATTTTTAGCATGAAAATATTTGAATTTGGAAGATGCTACTCAGTAACATTCTCTAGAACTATGCAATGCTATTTCAAAGTGAAACCATATATCATATCCATTGACAATGGGAGATAGAAACCAGAGTCATTCAATTACAGTAATATATTTGATCTTTATGTCTTCAGAATAGGTCTAAAATCAATGGTAAATCATTAAAAATAAAGAACAATACTGAGATAGCAAATAATCTGTAAATACAGAATGGAGTGATACGGGACTCTTTGTTATACTAATTATGTGACTCATGGCAGATCTGGATAGCTTCAGGATGGATGCTGCTCACCAGAAAGACCAACCACATCTTTAGAGGGTTGGAACTTTGGGCCACCTTGACCTCCTGGGAGGGAAAGTAGGGGCTGAAGGTTGATATCAATTACATGGCCAATGATTTAATCTGTCATGACTATGTAACAAAATCCTCATAAAAACTCTAGACATCAAAGCTCCGTGTTACTTCTTGGTTGGCGAACACCTTGAAGTGCCAGGAAGGAGAAACACCCTGACTCCATGAGGAAAGAGCATGGAATCTCTATGTCTGGGACTTTTCCAGACCTTCCCTATGCACTTCTTTATTTGGCTGCTTCTGAGTTATAGTCTTTGGTTTTTTTTTAAAAAAACTGTAATTTAAGTATAGCACTTTCTTGACTTTTGTCATTCTGGAAATTATCAAACCCGAAGGAAATTGTGGGGACTCCTAAATTTGTAACCAGTGATTAAAGTGCTAGAGTCCTGGGGCCCCACTTGTGGCTAGCATCTGAAGTAGAACTAGTCTTATGGAAGACCAAGCCCTTAACTTGTGGGATCTGATGCTAACTCCAGATAGTTAGAATCACAATTATATTGTAGCATCCCAGGTGGGAGTGGAAACAGAACGGAAACACAATAGAGGGAAAAATG
This sequence comes from Pteropus alecto, assembly GCF_000325575.1. NCBI lineage: Eukaryota > Metazoa > Chordata > Mammalia > Chiroptera > Pteropodidae > Pteropus > Pteropus alecto. Next base: position 50,544,945 of record NW_006442484.1, read on the forward strand.
TATATTGGTGGCAGTGACCACTGGCCACTCCCTGTATCCATATCCAGGCTTGCTTTTTCACATAACAATAGATTTTTTTTAAACTTAGGCATGTATCCACATGGCAAAACTGTATTTCTCAGCCTCCCTTGCAGCTATGCACACAAGACTAAATTCTAACCAAGATGCATGCAGAGAAGTATTACATATCCCCCCTTACCCCTTTTTAAGATGAAAGCTATTTTCTATCTCTGTTCTAGCATTTGCCTCTTAATAGCAGATAACAACTCTAAATTCTTTCCTTTCCTTTCCTTTCCTTTCCTTTCCTTTCCTTTCCTTTCCTTTCCTTTCCTTTCCTTTCCTTTCCTTTCTCCCTCCTTCTTTCCTTCCTTCCTTTCTTCCTTCTTTCTTTCTTTCCTAAGAGTGGCATCTGAGATTTAAGACTTGACTCTTTAACACATCTATTATACTACATAGGATTTTTAAAATACATTTATCTAAAAGATTAATAAATTTTGCCTAAAGTCCCAAGAATGTGTTGTGGCCAGTTGATAATAAGTCACCTTTTCTATATGTCAATAGGCATAGTCACTATTTACAAAAACATTTGCACAGGAGTGTGAAAGAGGCACCTGTCGGAAGAACTCCTCCATCAGGGCCATGGTCCACCGGTGGTGCAGCTGCCAGCATTTGGCTGGGTGGCTGATGTCTGCTGCATGGAGAATCAGGGACATGGTTTTGGCTCTGTTGATCCTGTCAAACCAAAGACATACTCAAATGATCAGAATAAAGTAACCAGTTACAGTCTTTTCTGAGTTCAAGCCCATGAAACTTCAACAATACAAAAGAAAATAACCTACCCTTCAGGCTGCTGCAAACTGTTTCTTATATTTTTAATTTGCTGGAAGTGACCTGACATGTCTGTAGACAAAACCATTTCAATCACTAGGTTCCGAAGATCCCTGTACAATCATCAAAAGGAAAAAGGTTCATTTGGCCCTTTATTTTTCTCAAGTGAAATATTTTCTTAAACATCACTACTTTTATTTTTAATGGATACGAACACAAAAGGAGCGACTTTTTAAATGTAAAAAGTACTTACAAAAGTTTGCATTACTTTCTCTTTTAACTCTTAAAGATTTAGGAAGTTGCCAGGAGAATGATCTGTGAATGATGCTCTTTCCTTATAACATCTTTCCTTAAAGAACTGGATGCTTTCTCCTCCCACATCTACAACCCTCCTCTACTCATAATTCCTAAATATTGTTTTTTTTATCTGAAGTGATCCTAAATAATTTTAAAGAAAAAATATTCTAAATGCAATATGTACTATTAATAAAACCACCACTATTTATTCAGTGTTTATTCAGTCTAGGCAATGTTCTGAGTGCTTTGTATGTATATTAAGACATTTAATCTTTGTAACAACTCTGTGCGGGGAACATTACTATTTCGCATCAGTGACTGAGTTCTCTGCTCAGTTACATAGCAGACATAAGATTTAACCCTGAGTTCCCATTACCAAAGGTGACTCTTGGACTACTCCACTGTGCCAATATTTTATAATTAGAACCCCAGAAAAACCAAAACTCTAAAGCGAAGTTTCTCTGCCTAAGCTATTGGGACCCTTACTTTCTATGTCATAGACAGAGCTATTGGTAGTATTGAAATTTTAACCAAGACACTGTAAATATGGTAACCATATCATAAGGACTATACCATGAATAATTCATTCTCGCACTAAGTAGAAAATAAATTGTTCCAGGGAAATCTTGCATATTCCACAATTCATCACTTATTCAGTACAGATAGGTAAAATAGACACTCATATGCGAAACCATATTTTATTTTTATTCTATAGTATGGCCATAGAGTAAGCTAAATTAAAGGTGTATGGTAAACATGAATTATGATTTTGTGTCAAAAAATTTTATTTGAAGATGGCATGATCAAATTACTTGTTTTTAAAAACAATTGCATATTGGAGGTTCTTGCTGAAAATTATGGGTGCTCAGTTTAATTGGATTTTTAGATGGGAACCATGAGAAGTCAATACTCTAATTACTGTTCATGATATGGATAGCTTGCTTAGAATACTTTTAGCCAAATATTAAGGGAAGAGAAGCTATTAAAGATAATAAAATTATTCTGTTACATTTTTTTCTGAAATTCTGAGGAGACCTATATTACAACAGCAGCTAAACCAACATATTCATGTCAACTAAGAAAAATGAGAAAGTTTTATGAAATCTATAAATCTAATAAATACATTGTGCTTTGCAGATAACTGATCAGTAAATGCTGGATATTATCAATAATTAACTAATAGATTGATAAACTAGGCAAAATAATGCACAAGGAAAATGTTACATTTTATGAATTTTTCTTTCCAAAATTCTAATATTGCATTTGTGGTTATTGAAGCTACTTTCAGAAATAAACAGATAATGCATACAGAAAACCTACAAGTCTTTAAAAACGTGTCCATATTTTAATTCTTGGTAAAATGTTATCAAGTTCATAACAGCAATTAGATCTTTTATGGCTTTTTGGAAAGTGTTAGCTCTATCAAATTCTACAATCTATATGATATGTGCCATATTCATTAAAACAATTCTATAAAACATTCAATTAAGATGACTGAGAATTTATCACAGAGAAATTATAAAATGTTAAAGATGTTAAAGAACATTACATAATAAAAAATTATACTGAGATAGCAACAGAATCAACTTTGAGAAGTAAAAAGTTTAAGTCAAAGGAATAATAATGAAAAATAATAATATAACTGTTTCAGGTAGGAATGATGATCACTGCTGAAGAAATAAATATTCTAGATATACTAAACGGCTAACCTCTCAGACCTTAGGAAATACCTCCAGACTTGTTTCCCTGCTTCTACCTTTGCCCTTCTATTCTCCACATAGCCTAGCAGCTGTCACTTCTAAATCCTTTTACAATTAGGTCCTGGCCTTCCTAGGCTGGACACCTGCATGGGCTATAGTTTTCTGCAGAATAAAATGAAGGGCCTGAACTGAGTTGCCAGAACAAAGTGCCTCCTTTTTACCACATTAGATCTTTTTCTAAGTTGCAAAAGTAGGCTTGAAAAACCAGGAAGTTTCAATGTGGAAAAGTAATCATGGGAAATTAGAGCTTGTTTTAAACTCTAAATTAACCTTTTATCTATTTTAAAGCAGTTTTTGATTTTAGATGTTTCTTTTCTATGAACATTTCTTTTTACCTTGATTTAAAGGGGAGAAAAAAACCCTTTGATATTTGCATTTAAATGGGAACCTTTTCATCCTATTAACTGACTTTTGAATAAGATCTTTGTTAAAGACAAAGTTTTTTTTTAATTGTATAAGTAGGATCTATAAAATATTAAGGATATATTTAACACTATAAAATTTCTATGTCTATCTGAAATTCATATTTAACTGGACTTCCTTTATTTTTATTGCTAAATCTGGTGACCCTATAGGCAAATGAAGGGAATGACAATGACTAGGGGATCAAGAAAAAAGGAGGAAAATTTATGCTGCATGGTAGGGGTGCATCTTGTCATTTTCCCCTAAATGGCAACAAGTATCACCATTCCATGTAGTTTTTTTTTTTTTCCTAAGTAAACTGATGCCTTGAGTAAACATGTAAGATTTCCTTCTGCACCTGGGACATTTTAGTATATTATATTTGTCATGCTTTCCCCCAAATAGTAAATTCTTTGTTTTTTAAAAAGTTAAATTCCATGCATAGAAAAGTAATATATGAAGAAATCAGTATGACACTAATATTTTGAATTCATGTAGGACCACATATTGGTACAATTAAGCAGAGCTTCATTCCAGAGAGTATGTAATTATGTATCCTAAGGTGTCTGTTTTATGGTATATGGTCTTGTGGAGTGGCTATGATGCACATAGATGTTGAATTGACCTGGAAATAGTTCAGCTCTGTCTAACAGAGTCTGGCTTCTGAACAAAGTCTTCTACATATGTACTAATCCTTCTCAGAGTCATACAGTCAAGTGAAATTGAGTTTGCAGTTATAAGTAAGGGATTTATTTTTATATGTTTTCTTCATATTGAACCACATAATTTGACTTTTTCCTGAAATTAAATTTCCTCTAGGCTTCCTCTGAAACTCACCTCCAGTCATCTTTGGATAAATTTACCAAGACATTCATTTCTTCTTCTTGCATAAGTCGATAAGCTGCACTCACATGGTGATTCTCAAGGACAGATCGATCGTTATATAAAATGGCAACATCTGATCTAGGAATTAAAAACAAAATACCTAGTAGAGGATTTCTTTCAATTTCATGTATGAGCATCCAATAAAAAAAAAATACTCGTTACACAACATCTCATCAGTAAAAACCCTATAACTGAACACCTAAATTTGTGGAAGTACTTAGTTTCCTTTTTTTTTTTTTAACTGTATGACAATTTTTAAAATAAAATTTTATTTTTTAGAGTAATTTTAGGTTCACAACGAAATAGAACAGAAGGTACAGAGATTTGCCATATACTCCCTGGCCTTACACATGTATAACCTCCCCATTATCAACATTCTCCACTGCAGTGGTACATTTGTTATAATTGATGAATCTATATGGACACATCATTATTATCCAGAGTCCATAGTTTACATTAGGGCTCACTCTTAGCGTTCAATATTTTATAGGTTTGCACAAATGTATTATGACATATATCATCATTATAATATCATGTTGAGTATTTTCACCACCCTAGAAGTCATCTGTGCTCTGGTAATTCATCTCTCTCAAATTCTTAACCCATTGCAACCACTGATCTTATTGTCTCCATAGTTTTGCCTCTAAACAATGCCATATAGTTGGAATCATATAGTACATAGCCTTTTTATACTGCTTCTTTCACTTAGTAATACACATTTAAGTTTCTTCTATACCTTTCCATGCCTTGATAGCTCAATTGTTTTTGTACTGAATATTATTTCATTGCCTAGGTGAATCACCACTTATTTATCCATTCACCTACTGAAGTACATCTTGATTGCTTCCAAGTTTTGGTAATTATGAATAAAGCTGCTACAAATATCTGTGTGCATGTGTTTTGTAGACATAAGTTTTTTACTCCTTTAGGTAAAGACCAAGGAGCAAGATTGCTGGATCATATGGTAAGAGTATGTTTAGTATTCCAAAGTACCTATTCTATTTTCCATTCCCGTCAGTATTGTATAAGCAATCCTGTGGCTCCATTTCCTTGTCAGCATTTGGTGTCATTAGGGTTCCAGATTTTGGCTATCCTAATAGGTTATATCTATGTAATAGTGTTTCATCATTGTTTTAATTCGCATTCTTCTGATGGCATATGGTGAGGAGCATCTTTTCATATGCTTATTTGCCATCTGTATAACTTCTTTAACAAGGCCCATTTTTAAATCAGATTGTTTTATTATTGTTGAATTTTAGGAGTTCTTTGTATATTTTGAATAACAGTCCTTTATCAGATGTATCTTTTGTAAATATTTTCTCCTGGTCTGTGGCTTATCTTCTAATTCTTTCAATATTGTCTTTCACAGAGCATAAGTTTTTTATTTTTAATGAAGTCCAGCTTATCAAATTCTTTCATGAATTATGTCCTTGGTGTCGCATCTAAAAAATCATTGTCACACTCAAGGTCATCCACATTTTCTCCTATGTTATCTTCAAGGAGTTTTATAGTTTGATGAATTCATCAAGGAACACTTTTTTTCTCAACAATTTGTATTTTCATATCATTTGATCATCAAATAAGCTACTTTGAGTTTCACTGTTAAATTTGCTATTCTAGCATAAAGTATAAAATGTTTCAAGCATTTTCATCTCTGTATAGTAGAGATCTTGCATCTCCTTCCTTATCATCTTAGGTTGCCAGATCATTTCAAAAAAGTGAATTGGAAACTGAGCCACTATGTTCAATGCATTAAAATGGTGAACCCATACATATAAGTTGGCAAGTTGGAGGTAGGCATCAAAGAGAGCAAAAAAAAAAAAAAAAAGAGACATCAAAACCTGTTGTAACGTTGCTACTACAGGTAAGAGGACTTTCCTTAACACCAAGGTCCTCTCTCTTTTCTTTCCTCCTGGTAGATACACACTCTGTTGGCACTAAAACTGCCTCATTAAGACATTATTTTAGGCTTCTCAGTGTGTAGAGTCTTAGGTATAACCTAGAACTGACCCTTATCACTGAATATTTACCAAAGAGTAGGCAAGAATAAATAAAAAGCAACCTATTCGAGATCTGTATCTAATAGTCTGCCAGATAAACCAAGCTTTATTTTTAAACCAACATAGGGGAAGTGACCTATCAGGTAGTAGAGTAATTACTTACTCTTTTGTTCCAGCACTTCATAAAAGTAGAATAACATGTGTAGTTAGCTAATAGTACATACCTCTAAAATTCATTTTCTTTTAATAATTTCAGCTATGGCCTAAAAATTACATAGCCTATAATCATAGCTTAGTACAAAGAAAACTGAACTGGCAAAGCATATCTTTATTTAAGGAAGAATTAAATAGATCTTGCCTAAGTATCTCCAGAAGTTCACTGAGATCACAGGGAAAACTGTAATTTGTAAACCAAATATTATTTGTATGGCCTCAAATCTAGTCATTGCAGTTTTACCAGGATAATTCAAAAATATGTCTCTAAATATCACTGTCTTTACCTCTCAGCAACAAGAAAAAATGTTTTTGAACCAGGTTTAATTGTAGCAAAGCAAGTGTGATTTTGTCTCATAAATACAACAGGATGCTGAGAATACAGCATAGTTTTAATGTTTGAGATGGTCTTTGATTGCTAAGAAAAGAACAAGACTCTAAGCAGCATCCAGTATCCATGGTAACATGTAGCTCAGTATTTTCTTTTAACAAAGAAGGTATTACTTGCATTTATTTACACTTGCAAGGATTTCATGAATTGTAATGTCTATATCGAACTTAAATCTAGCTTTGTACTATGTTTTAAATTATTTTTCAGTCATTTTACATTATCCAGTACATAGTTTTCCATGTTAGGCAAACACTCTAAATCCAAGTAACAGTGAATAATATAAAATACAACAGAATCACTGACATCGGTGACATAAAACCTAATTCTCCTTGGACAAAATGTGAAGGTGATGGTGAGAGTTTTAAAAAGCACATTATTTTATTGCCTTTTGGTCACTACAACTTTTCATAAAATTTTCAAATTCTTATAAAATCAACCCATTAAATAATCAATTCCGGTAAATAGGTTATACAAAAATAAGTAAAATACCAGACCTTTGCTCTCTTGTATATAGTTTCTTAATATAAAAAAGGAAAAAAAAAGATTTCCTCCTCTTCCTCTTCCTGCTTTTCCAACTCCTCCTACTCTAGTCCAAAGTGTAAGTAAACTAGAACCCTTCACTCAGTTGTAAATGAATGGTAAAAGGAGAAATCTAGAAATGATGATCTAACACTGCTGCTGGAGAAGGCCAGCCCATTTTCTTCACTTTTCAAAGTAGAAAGAGCAAGGAGTATTATTCATTGGTAACAAATCACTTGCTCCCTTCTCCAACTCCCAAAACAGCTGTTCTATACAGCAGGGGTCCCCAAACCCCTGTACTGTGGACTGGTACCAGTCTGTGGCCTGTTAGGAATCTGGCCGCGCAGCAGGAGGTGAGTGGTGAGTGAGTGAGTGAGTGAGTGAGTGAGTGAGAAGAGCTTCATCTGTATTTGCAGCCCCTCCCCAGCTCTAGCATCACTGCTTTAAGAGCACCGGTTCCTGGTGCCAAAAATATTGGGGACCTCTACTATAACAGGGCCCAGTTCAGTAAAGAGCTATCTTTAATGAAAATCCCACTCATTATGGTCTTGGTAGATGTAGAAGAGCCTTTGATAAGCAAAAATAATCTGCACAGTCTACCTTTTCTTTGATTTTTTACACAAATAAAAATAAATCAATTCCCTATACTTTGCAAATGTGTAGGTTAATAACATTCCCTGCGGCACAACCAGAATTCAGGGACTTCCGTTTCCTGTCATGATCTGTCTATCTAGGGGATTGTGTGGACAGAGAATGCCTTCCCAATATTTCATTGTTTGAATTCCAACTCTTCTTTTGTCTCCATCAAGGGGACATGATTTCTAAAACCATCCATTTCAGGCTATAAAGGTCTGTCTCTGGCCATAGGAACAGTTGTGTAAGAAGACTGGATTGAAATTGAGTGTGCCTCTTCTCAGCCTCTCAGTTCTGCTACTGCCATCAGCTGACTGCATATAAACAGGTTATTTCACCTCTTGAGATTTTTGCTTTTTCTTCTTAGACCGTGAGGTTTAGACCAGAGGATTCATAATGTGGATCTCAGTCACTTTCGGGTCCTTTGAACCTCTAAAATGTCTAATATTTTAATAAAATGTGTCTATGCTCCTCACATCAAAATAACAACTTCTTATTAACTGGAAAATCAGTTTTTAGGAATCACTATTAAAGAAAATGTAAAACGTACATTTTAAGTTTTGTTTAAAAAAAATGTTTTTCCCTGTTTAATTTAATCACAGACCACACAAAAATCTGCACATGAATTTTATAGCAGTTCTGTTCATAAGTGCCAAAATTTAAAACAGCTATGATATCCTTCCATAGGTGAATAAGTAAATAAACTCTGGTACATCCAGACAACAAATGAAATATTATTCAGCAATGCAAAGAAATGAGCTATTAAGCCATGAAAAGATACATAGGGGCCTTAAATGCATACAGCTAATTGAAAGAAGCCAGTCTGAAAAGATTTTATATTGTTTGATTTCAACTATATGGCATTTCGGAAAAGGCAAAACTATATGACATTAACAAGATCAGTGGTTGCCACAGGTAAAGCGGAGAGATGGACGAAGGGAGGGAGGAATGAAAAGGTGAGGCACAGTGGAGTTTTAGGGCAGTGAAACTGTAGTGTGTGCTACTGTAATGGTGGATACTTGGCAGCATACATTTGTAAAACTCATACAATGTATAACATAAAGATTAAACCCTAATGGATACTGGGAATTTTAATTACCAATAATGTATCAATTATTTCATCATTTGTAACAAATTCACCACACCAGAGCAAGATGTTAACACTATGGGAAACTGTGAGGTGGAGAGAGGGGATATGGGAATTCTACTTTCTGTTTAATTTTTCTATAAACCTAAATCTGCTCAAAGATATAAAGTCTATTAATTTAAAAAAGTGAACATATAAAAAATAACTAGGTTTAGTTTTCCCATAGTAAGAATAGAGTCCTACAGTGGTTCGAGAGAGACATTAGTTTCACAACTTACACCTCTATTGTAAGCATCTCTGACTAGGAAAAGACAGAAATTTCAGGATCCATGTACATAAAATGAGTTGGATCATGATGGGTCCTAGACCAAATTCTGCCTCATAGGCACTGAGATCTCTGTGCAACAACCAAAACTTAGAGCACCTTCCTATTGATTGAATTGTGTTCTCTGAAAATTTATATGTTGAAATTCTAACCTCTAGTCCTTTAGAATGTGACTGTATTTGGAGATAAAGCCTTTAAAGAGGTAATTAAGGTTAAATGAGTCATAAGGCTGGGGCCCTATTCCAACATTACTGGTGTCCTTATAAGAAGAAGAGACACCAGGATGCTCAGGCACAGTGAGGACATTGCAAGAGAGCAGCCATCTGCAAGCTAAGGAGAGAGGTCTTGGAAGAAATCAAACCTGCTGACACTTTGATCTTAGACAACTATCTTGTCTCCAGGACTGTGAGAAAATTTCTGTTATTTAAACTGCCCAATCTGTGGTATTCTGTGATGGCAGCCCTAATAGACTAATACACTTCCTGTCTGGTATTTTGATTCTAATAACTGCCATTATCATCATCATTAAAAAAAAAAATCTCATTTTCCAATTATTTTAAATTTAGCACTTCAAGCTAACTTGGAAGTAAGATTTCTTTGATTTTTAGATTTTTTTTTTCAGAAGGGCAATTTTATTACTTTCAAACACATGATGATACCAAACAGATGCCTTAAACAATAAATTGCAAAATTTGTCTCAACGAATAAATGTCTGACTTGTGTGATAGTTTGGAGTATAAATTCTGGGCAGAGAAAAATTATCTTACACATTTTTATATTCTTTAAATTACTAAATATGCCACCAAATACATTCAAGATTCTTGATAAATAATGGTTGATTGATTTAGATGTTTTCAGCTTAAAGAATTTTGCTAAAATCCATTAAACCTATTCTTATTAGACATCTTCATTATTATCTTTAACTCCTCTCAAAATGAATCATATACAGAAAAATAAATTTCAAGTTTTAACTTAGAAAAGTTAATACTTTATCTAGCTTACCTTGTTTGAATGTGAAAGTTGTTTGTGGTTCCTGTATGCTCATAATCATGAATGGCAGCTGCAAAGACCATTGCTAAAATTTCCAGTTCAGTGAGCCAGTGCTAGTAAATTAAAGATTCCAACATGTTTAGAAAGCAGAGACCCTGGGTTTTTTTTGTCTTTCTACAAAAAAAGATTTTCAGTGCACCCAGTATAAATAATCTGATAAAATTGTTTTATTGATTTTATATATTTCTTCCTATTTCGCCTCCATTAATTGCACATAAAATGAATGCTTCATGATGTTAATGATTGTTTCATGGCTTGTAAGTTCAAAATCCAAATATTATAATTTTCTTTTTAATCAGAAAAGGAGTAATTGTCTATGATTTAAAACGTGAACGCTGACTGGATTTTGAATTCATAGCCTTACCAATTTGGGTTCCCATGAAGTCAATCACAGTTCGCAGTTTTTAACATATAGCTCACTCATTATTAAAATGCCTTTTAGCTCAACTTTTGTAGAAGAGCTTACCAAGAGAAGAATTTCCAAGAGTTGAAAATATTCACTTTGCTCATTAGAGAAACTGAACTTGGTTTTTATATTTAAAGGTTTAGAAGAGTTTCGAAGAATTTGCCAAATTTGCTCTTCATAACACATATATTCTATGACTTTGCAGTTAAACTTAATAACAATGAAAGATTAATTCCTTTCAGATAAGATCCAGACCACTTGCTTCACATGCATTGACTTTTTTGTTATCAATTGGGTTGTTTAGCAAAATTCCACTATTATTATAAAAGTCCATTTAGGTAATTCAATAGTTTATCGCTCACATTTTGCATAACACTTTTACTGCACTGTCCAATATGATAATCATGTGACTATTTAATTTGAAAATAAATAAAATTAAATTCCTCTTCATAGTCACAGTAGTCAATTGCTCAATATCACACGTGGATAACGGTTAGCATACAGAACAATGCAGATGCAAAGCATTATTATCATCACGGAAAGTTCTATTGGACAACACTACAAGTGGTATTTCATTGTAGAAATAGAGGACCAAAATGACACAAAGCTTGCTCTGAGTGGTCTTTTTCCATATACTTGAAACAATTAAAAACATTGCACAAAGCAACAGAAAAATATAACAGACTACATGAATACTTGATAAAAGGTTACAGAAAAGAGATGAAATGGAAGGGCAGATAGAATATCTATTTGGTGACAGTGAATCTTGGAATCAGGATGGTAGCTAAATGCAAGGCTGGAAACAGATTTGAAATAGATGCTATGGAAGTCTATATGAAAATTGAATTACCAGTAGTAAAACTGTGTTGGAGAGTCAAGTGAAGTGAGATTGAAAATAGAGTAGAGCATGGGAAAGACTTGATAGATGACTTTGATTAGAGATTTTGAATTTAGATTATATAAAAAGCAAGAGGGAGCTGATATAGGTCCATGAGTCAAAAAACAAAGGAGGTGACAACTGCTGAGTCCCCTAGTTGCCAAAGGCATGCTCTTATTAATCTTTGCTCTTTTCAAGCTATCATGATATTTGGTATATAATAGGAACTTAATATTTGTCTATTGAATTGCATTTCACCAGTTTTGCATTAGGAGGAGGGAGTAGGGAGTAGTGGGAAAATACTAGGAAATCAGAAAATCCTAGTTTTAAATCTTTATTAATTCTCAGGCAAATAAGTTATTTTCTTTCTCAGCCATAGTTCCCATGAAAATATAATTAGTGATCATTCCCTTGTGGCTTTTAAAAGAAGTTTATAGTTATAGTTTATGCACTGTGCCTATTACAGTCTTGTCATATAGTAAAATACAGAATAAGTGGGATTTTACTAAACTTATTACCTTAAATACATTGTTTAAGTCATTGAATCTGGAAAATAATAGCGAGCTAATGTATCTTTAGTGATTGCAATTTAAGAATAAATGTCTTACAGTTGGATGACTGAAGCAGAAATGATTTTCAAAACCAAAGAGAGTTGATATAACTAGCTATTCTGTGTTTATAGGTGCGTTTAATTCTGTGTTATTAAAAGAAAGAAAATGACCTTATTAAAGACCTATATTACTGGCTGAAGTGGGACTGAGCCTCCAATGTCCCCAGTGAGACTGTGGAATTAAGCACCATGAAATGAATAGCAAATGAAGTTAAACCAGTTTCTGTATCCTCAGAAACTCATTGTTTTATTAAAAAAAATTGTTTCTAGGAAAAAAAAAACACCTGTTTTCATAAGTTTTTCCTATCGGTTATATTAAAGATGTACAGATTTAACTGTGATGTTTTTAAAAAAGGAACATTCAATATCTACTACTATAATAAGGGATATGAAGTTGCAATTGTAAAAAAAGATAATTAGGAAATCAGAAATAGATTTTCATTATAGATTATCTCTTAAGTACTTAAAAGTATTATCTTCCTAGCTATCAAAATTGATTATACGAGCGTTTCCAGTTTTTAGTCTCATTAATCTCTCTTATAAATAGTACTTCCTCAATGAATCCTCTTATTTATTACCACACTATAGTCTTAATAATGAAGGTTACATTATAAAATCATTTGAGAGGAGAGACATATTGAAATTTTACACTTAATTAAAAAATACATCTATTGGGTATTAGAGAAAGAATTTTGGGGCTAATTTTTAGCTCCTTAGTTGCTGATTAATTTTATGCTAGTGTCAAATGAGAATTCTAACTCAGAAAATAGATGCTAAAATTCATGGATTTTGTAGGTGATTCATGAAAATAAGCAAAAGAGAATGAGCTGAATCATATCATTCTTCCCAACTAGAACAGCCATCAGGACACAACCTCAGTTTCTGATTCTTGATGAATAGAAGTAAAGGGTTAAAATGATGAGTCACGGACAATGCCAAAACTGTGCTCTATCTAAACTGTAGGTTGCATTTTGCCTAGAGAATGCTCAGGTGGACTTACTCTAAAATGAGTAGTCCTCAAATTATGTCACAGGAAGATATTGACTGTCAATAATACAATGATGATAGAAAGGAAGAAGAAACTAACATGAACTGAACATTTTAATTAAATGGTTTCATTTAATTTTTATAACCATCCTATATACCATTTACTAGATAAATATTTTTACTCTTATTTGGCAAATAACAAAGCTGAATCCGAAAGAAGTGAATCAACCTGTCAAAGGTCACGTAGCTCTCAATTGGCAGAGCAATAATTCAAACCAAACCTATCACACTCAAAAGTTTCTGTTTCTTCCATAGATCACAATATTTCTTTCATAGAGGACAATAGCATTCATTACTCAAGGGAGGCAAAATGCTGAATACCTTCTAAGCTTTCAAAAGCAGAATTTCTAGATAATTAACTGAGTATATTGATGGGTAGTAGTTATTAGAGTTTTGATTTAAGCCATCTGACGTAATTTTCATATCTGAATTATTCAGTGTGTGTGTGTGTGTGTGTGTGTGTGTGTGTGTGTGTGTGTGTGTGTGTTTGTGAGAGAGAGAGACAGACAGAGAGACAGAGAGAGAGAGAGAGAGAGAGATGCAGGCGTGTGGCTATCCAGGCAGGTGGAAATGCATGAATGTCTGCATGTGTGTGCCTGTGTGAAAACTATCTTGAGTGTCCGGATACATTTTCAGGTGTCTAATGATGTGGTTGTTTGGTGTCTTTGCTAAAGTGTGAGTGCAAATCAGCGTGTGAGTATAAAACGTCCTTTGGGTATATCGTTGCCCAGATAAGTGTGTGACTGTTTCATATATTTTTTTCCCAGAGAGACCTGTAAACATTGGGATTGGCCTGGTCTGAAAAAAAAAAAAATGTCAAAAGGAAGGGGAATCATCTCAGTCCTATTGTGAGAGTTTGCTGGGTGCCGGACGATAGCTGAACTCTTTGCAGGGAACACATCAAGAGGTGCGTAACTATCTGATCGTGACTTCATGGACCTGCAACCGATATAAACTAGGACTTCATCCATGCTTCAACCAAGGATCTTCATTTCAAACAGACCAAGAATTTAATCCACGAATTCTGCCCAAATGGAACACTGCCCACACCACAGCCTGGGATCATGCTGTTGGATCCCCTAGGCCCCTTTTGCCCTTCCACACCCACATTATCATCGAATCTATGACTCACATTTGCCCTTGAACAACTTACAAGGCTTTGCCTCACAGAATCAGAGCGTCCCGGATTATTCCTTCCGGAATCGGGATTGCTTCTGAGTGCAATCAGAGCAGAGTTGCAGCGAGAGGAAAAGACCCTGACCGGGCAGGAAGCTCCAACTGTTGGGAACTGCCTGGGTCCCAGGAGGCGTATTTTCACCCAACTCCAGGGGACAGGTGCCTTCCCAGTACCCTGTGTCCGCAATGAGAATGTTTATTTGTCCACAACACTCCCTTTCTTGGTCAACTCTTGAGAAAAGAAGCACGAGTTAGCATCACCGCTTTCTTTTCATGTCTCCATTTTGGGATACCCAATCCAGAAAGTAATAGGCTGTAACACCTCTGGCCTAGGAGAAGCTGCCTCCTCACCTTGAGTCAAACCTCTCCCTTTCGAGTTCATCTTTTCAAATCAGGGGACTCACGTGTTCCACATATTCCCATGAAACGTTCATGCACCCTGTCTGCCAAGTCATTTTCCACTTCCTCTCACCTTCCACCAATGTCCTTTGCTGCCATCTCTGTGACTCAACGAAAAACCATCCCCTCAAGTCCACACGACGTTCCAGTTTGTCCCCAGTTCTGTTGTCACCGGTAAGCCCGACTCGTCTTACTCTATTCACATATAATTGTTTTTTTTTTTAAAGACCAACACATTCGTATTATGATATTAACACTCATCTACCACTTTTTTCACCTAAAGGAAATATTTTTAAAATAACGTCCCCAAAACTGTAAATCTGGCAGTGTAACTTAGTTTTAACAAAAGATTCAACAAATTTTACCTTTCTTTTTACCATTTATCATAACATTTCTCATTACTTCCTTTACTTAAAATGTATTTTCCTGAACCTCAACAATACTGACAGTCTCCCATCAGATGATTGTTTTTTTGTAATGACCAAACTAAAGGATAACTAAAGAGCCCACCGATACTTTTTTTTGTTAAAGGATGAGTAAAATCAGAAACAAGTTTTTAAATCAAACTTGCTAAAGTAGAGTGAAATTACATTTACAATTGCTAAGTCACTGATCTCTCAAAAAGTGACTGTGCGATCTTTACTAACAACTTCAGCTTTCTAGGAGTTATGCCAGGCTGGGCCTGATTTCCCCAGCCTTTCAGGGAAGTTGGAATGGCTTGTTATAACCTGGAATGAATCTTCCTTGAAAGTCTGAGGATCAAGTCACATTGTGGATTTGAATTTCTCTATTTACTCATTAATATAGCATCCCTCAACTCTTGAACGTCACCTGCAGAAGAGAGGTTCTGAAGCTGAAACAGAAGACCTTTATTTGGCTCCCTTTACACTTGTGGCAAAAAAAAAAAAATGTTCTTAAAGCGGAAACATATTTTAAAAATCCTGGTTACCCCCTAGCTGAAATTGCATATGTCTTCACATTGTACTTCATAATTTAAGCAGATATTTTATTACACGGAGGTAGGCATTACTTTTTCATTCCATCTTGTTCTGAGGAAACTTAATCAGTTCAGTTTCCACTAAAGAGTAAACCTTAAATATTTCATTTTTCAGTTAACTTTATCAAAGCCTCAGTATTCAGAAAAAAAGAAATGCCAAATATTTGAAATGTAAACCACCTCACTATCAGTTTCAAGACCAAGGCCTTAGGGAAAAGCAAGCAGCTCTAACGGAGAAGATGTTAAAATGACTTTTTCAAGTGTAACAGCATTTGCAGCTGTCAAGGGGCACTTTGTTTTTCACACTAATTGTCACATACATTGAACCAAGTAAAAGCAAAGATTTCAAGAAAGTGCTGTGACAATGAAGCCTTTTAAAAGAAAGAGAAACAGGTATAAAGAAGGTTACATATAGTACTTTTGAAAAGCTTACACTCTTTTAAAGATGTATCTTAGAATGTTTGAGTTTCTACTTATTACTGGTAACCTGTACTTTCTCTCTTTAAATATCAAATCAGACTCCTGGAATGAATGGTGAGTAAATTCAACCAAGGACCAAGTCTAGCCATGACTACTTTTGATCTGGCACAATGGGCATATTTATACCTTAAGTCAGTGATGCTTACATATATATGTTAAAACAGGAAAATACAAGGTATGAGGTTAACAACACATATGGTTCAGCCTTGTAGAAGGTTACAAGTGACTCATGCTACTGTATCAATGAAGATTTTGGGGATTTCTGCCTCCCTTCAAATAAGACTTAACTCCAAAGCAAGTTATATTACTTTATGATTCTGTCATAAATGCATATATCTATTGAATTGGTGAGATTCCAAGAAAGTCCTTTATTAAAAACCCAGCTGAGCTCTCAGACATTAGCCATTATTAACTGCGAGCTATGTGAGTGAACCACCGTGCATGTCTTTTCTAGTGATGTCCTCAGATGTCTTCAGCCATTGCTGCTGCTAGCTGATCAAAATTATGGGAAAGACCTCAAGTGAGAACCTTCTAGTTGGGACCCTTCTAACCATAGACTCTTGAGAGATATTAACCAATTATTGCTTTAAGCCACTAAGTTTTGGAGTAGTTCATTATGGAGCAACAGATAATTGAGAATTGGGGCAGGAGTGGGATCTGAACCTAAGGCATTGATGGATCAGCATTATACTGGAGGCAAAGAAAGATGGAGAAGAATCGACAATTTCTTTAGCCACTACACGAGATACTATTGGATGAATCATAGCAAATGAATATGTTTAATAAATAATACACTATAATTCCTTGGGGGGAAATGAAATAATGATGAAAATTTGCTATATACAACAAAGTTAGAGAATTATGTACTTGTTCTGATTTTTAAAGATCTTCAAGACAACATATTGTGGTTCTAGGGGCTTTGCTTGGGACCAAGTTAGGGACATAGAATCTGGTGTAGAAAGATGTGTGTTGAGGATCTCTGGTCCCTAAAGAGTACGAGTTATATAGATCTGAGTGCTAGTGACCCCTGCCAATACAGAGGGTGTGACTTCTGAATACTAAACAGGTAGGCAATGTATATTTTGGAGTTTGGTGGAACTTTCTCTTTACTTCTACTTTATGACACTGCTTTAGTCTAGGTTGACACATGAGGAATCAAGAAGGTACTAAGATCTGGGGATCTCGCATGGACTATACCTCTTAGAACCTTCCTCAGTTTGGAACCTTCAAAAGAGTTGCTCCTCTCTTTTCACCTTCTGAGTTTCAGCCTAAACTCTGAGACATTACAGGAACTCCAGGCAGTCTCATAATCCCTATCATCTACTCACTGTTGTCCAAGACTTGCATTGCTGGGTCATTTATTTACCTATTGATCATCATTCAGATACAAAGAAAAGGAAGGAGAATTTGGAAAAATTCACATGAATAATTTCCCAAATTCCTAGTAGGATCTGATTGTGATTAGCAATATAAGTAAAAGAGAAAAGGTTGCTAAGGTCAGCTAGATAGAACATGATGGGAAAAGTACAATAACTAACTTTCATTCCAAAGACTTTTTTCTTTAGGACACATTTTTTTCCTTAGTTGATTCCTACAGGAAGGGAATTTACAAACAAAAATATTCTATAGCTCAAATTTTGGAAAACTTATAGTATATTTGCACTTGCCTCTGGGTATTTTCCCCTACACTGGGTTAAAGTACTTTTTGAAATATATATATAATGAATAACTCATTAACCCTTAAAAATCCAAAAGATTATTACTTATAATACTGCTGTGGGCATTAAAGAGACAATGAGAACTTAGGGGAATAGAATTTGATGTTCTAAATTAACAAACTTTGGTTACAAAGACTTTCTTACCATGATACCTGTATGAAGCATTATGTAATGCACAGTTTGAGTGACATCAGCTGCATGAATCAGATTGTGATAAGGATTTTTGTACTTGCTGTAACCAACTTCTAAAGCTTCTGCAAAGGCAATTAGGCAAGAAACAGGAATCTGTGGAAAGTAATAATTATGATTATATTTTACCAAAAGAGTAACTCCAAATTAACATGAACACAACAATTTTTGGGACACATTAGTGAATCAGATGTGGGCTGTAGTTTCTTGAAGTTAAATGTGGACTTTTCTGAAAAATCATATTATCAACCTGTTAGCTGTCAATCCTAAAAAGAATTATAACCCCCCAAGTGTTTAACAAAGGTAGATGAAGTAACAGTCAAACTGTCATCTTTAAATGGTTATATCTTCCAGAGTCAAGTAAGAAGTCCAGCTCTTAAAAGGGTAAAATTTCCCAATTAGAACTGACGAAGTCTAGTTTTTCTATCTATAATACAAGGGGTTAAAATAAATGACCTTCTAGTACCTTCCACTTCTAAAAATATTATGATTCCATAGGTAATGATGAAAGGTACAGGCTGCATGCAGAGTGCTCAATCTGGATTAAATCTTTTGCCTAGATGGCTCTAAATGAAGTTAATTAGAAACTCATTTTAGTTTAAGAAAAACTGCCAATAAAGGCATATTTTATGGTTTAGGAACACAGAAGATCATATTTCTTTAAAACATAGCTTTCAATCTCTACATGACTATTCTGTGAGTAATTCAAGGGGGATGTTGGTATTTCATTGGAATGAGGTTATAATGCCCTTATGATATCTAAGTGGATATATATATATATATATATATATACACACATATATATATGTATATATATAATCAGTGGGTTATGGAGGATGTGGCTATATCATGCAGTGTCAATGAGAAACATAAAATACATTGATTAATGACTCAATGTTCTGCATTTTCATTGCTATTCAGATAACTAATTCTAAGAGCATTTCATTTTTGTTCCATGTTTCTGACCTTGAAACGGTTGATAAGATCATATCTGGTAAATAGTTCATAAATCATAAACTTCAGACTATGTTCTCCACTTGCTTTATTTAAGGCAAATACATCAAAAGACCATTTATCAACATCCTGTAAAAAAAAAGAATAAATACTTTAGGTGGCAAATTTGTATAGTTCTGTTTCTATGAAAACTTCTTGGAAAGATCCAGTATTGTACATCCAACAGGTCAGATTTCAATTCAGCATACTGAACTATATTTTTATCAGTGTCTGATATGACAAGGCCACTCAGTGTCTATGGGTCTGCAAAAGTGAAGCCATAATGCTTAATGAAATGCTAAGATGTTCCCCTTAATTCCAAGTTTATTAAACTTGATGTAATAAGCCTGATAACACGTTAAAGCTGCCCTTAACCTAAATCTCTGTCCAAATTCATGCCATAAATAATTTTCTTAGAGTGGGCCTCATTTTAAGGTGGAATTACAGGTTCTGTAGGTGATGTCACCTGCTACATTGCTTGAAATTCCATTCACCTTAGGGTTTAGCAATTTGGTTTTAATCTTTGCTATTTTATGTCTTCTTTTATGATGCAAATACCCTAGAGAGAGCATATACTACCTTATTAGTCACTCTAACCTTGGCTGATTCATTTATACTTTCTTCCAGGGGCAGATGTTAAGATAAAGGAAGTGAGTCTTTTGATTGAGGAGGAGGATGGTAATTTTGGCTTCAGGCAATTCCCTTAGGGAGGTAGTCAGGCCTGTAGGCAAAGAGGTACTCAAAGAAAGTGCCCCTTAACTAAGGAAAAGAGTGCAGTGAACAGGTAAATCAAACCACTCTAGCTACCACATGATTTTGCTGAAGGTTAATTCCAGGGCATATTTTATGGTTTAAAACTTGCAGAGTTTATAAAATGGACTTGCAACAAGTGACATCAGTCCTATACACTAGGGAGATATTAATGTGAAGTTTGAGCTCTAACACTAAATAAATCACTGAAATTAAAAAGAAAAATCTAAACAAATACAACAGAGTCAATGCTAACAATTATTAGAAACTATTAGCAAAGAAGGTCTGATTACACACACACACAGCAGGTTTTGTATTAAATTGTAAGTGGATAACCTCCAATCTACGCATTAATTTTGAATTTGAGCAGGCATTGTTTAGAATTTCATTCAGTTAACACTTTTTAATGAAGGCCGACTGTGCTGTAACATGCTGAAACTAAAATAAAAATATAATAAAAGCATTCAAATAATCTCTTGTCAAAAGATTTTTTTTTGAAAAATAGTAATAATAATTTCGAATGGTCTTTTTAATCACTTGGAAACACCAATGGAATATTTTTGGAATTGCTTGTGTACCTTTGTTAAATTCCTTGCACTTGACCCTAATTTGATCCCAAAACACTTGCCTCATCTGTTTGTCAATGTAAAAATCTCCAAAAGTTCTGTTAGAAGGCATTTTACCATCAGTAGAGCTCAAAGGAGGCCAACAAATCTTTTATCAAATTCCAAAGCTAACACAGAAGAATTAGTTCAGACTGTTACAGGCCTGCTATTTACATTTCCCACTAGGCATTTCTCACTGGGTGAAAGGTTACTTCTCTATTTCTTGGCGATTTTTATCAACAGCAGTGATTACATTTGTAAACTAATGCAGATGCTTGCTTGGCTTTTACCTTGTCAAATTGAGAACAAAGAAGACAAGGAGGTATCTCAGGATATGAGAATTATTTAACTAAAAATATTCTTTATTTAGTGATAGTTTCTCCTTCAGTTTATTTCATATGTTTTTTTCTATACTTTATTTTAGAAAACTATTTACATTCTCTCATACCTAAATATTTTGTTAGCTGGTTTCTAAGCAAAGGTTCTTCAAACAAACAAACAAACAAACAAAATTCTAAACAATGCCTGCTCAAATTCTTGCCCATAGTTGAGGAAATAATGAGGAAATCAAAATCTCTCGAGAGCTGAGAAGTAATTATATCCTATAATGTTATATTTCAGTTATATACTTGTTATTATAGCTTTAGAAACATACATGTTAAAAAGCATCCAAGAAAAACAAATGACCTTTTTAAATTAATAAAATAAAAATCTAATCTACAGCAGAGGAAAAACAAATGCAAAAGGGATGCTTAAAAGGAAATTAAAGGACAAAAGAAAGCAATACAAATTTAAGTTAGTAAAGTAGTTTAATACATCAGAAATAGGCAACCTGGGATATTCTGTTGTCAGCATCCTTTAAATTCTTGTTTAATACAGGAAAACAACCATGAAACTGTTAGAGAAGACAAGGTTGAATTTCCCCCACCCAAATTGAAGGGTAGAAAGAAATAAGAAATGTTTAATGATGAACCTACAAAATGCCTCTGTAGAAATAATGGCTAGGAACAGCGCGCGCACACACACACACACACACACACACACACACACACACGATGGAGACAAATAAGGGAGTCAAAAATTATCACCACTTAAGAGTTTCGACCCTAGTTATTTCTAACACATTTAATGCTTTAATACTGCAATTGGGCCTCAGACAAGGGCAGCCATAGGAAAAACAGAAAAAAGAGAGAGATTTTTGTTTGTTTTCTTTCTTAATTTTAGATTAATTTATATATTTCCTCAGACCTAAAATTCTAAACAATTTTCTTCTATATAAGTTTTGTTCTTTAACAATATTTTTCTAAAACATTTTTTATAATGCATTAAAAATTTCCATAATATATACAAAATAAAATATGTATATTCTGACAAGTCTTGGTGCTGTCGTAAAATTAAATTCAAAATTCATGTATATAAAGCATAAAGAATAAAAATGCACACGTGTGTGCACACATACCTATGCATTGATATAGTTTGTTGGTGTAAATCAATTTTCTTTTAAGTCTACAATGAACCATGATTTGCAACACATGACATTTTGTAAAATGGTTAAAATATTTTTTGCATACCTATACTTAAGCTGCAGCAAAGACCTAATCTCATTTTCTCCCAGCCATTTTAAGAAGATTTCAAAAAATGACTTTGAAAAACCAAAAATAATTGAAATTATTTTACCTTTAATGTTATTATGACAGCCTCTGGATATGTCAAACCAACCATGTGATAGGTCTTTCTGTACATCCTAAAAAAGAAAAAAGTGTATATAAATACACACACACACACACACACATATATATGTGTATTTGATAGGCCTGAGTGAGTGGATATGGTTTGGATCAAGACAATTTACTCAAAATTTTCAACTATTTCTTAAATATAAGGGAAAAGATTACTTTGACTTGTTTAACTTTTTATCATTAGTTACAGGTTTTCACTGAGGTAACAATGATAAGTATGGTCACCATTTATTAAGCATTTACAATGTGACAGATGCTAATATTATTTTGTTTACTCATAACACTCTATAAAGTCAATGTGGTTTTAGTTTCTGCATAAAGATATCTTTCACCTAACTTCATCTTATTAAAAGGGACTGCCCTTTGTATGTGCAACACTTTCTAGAATGTCATCATATCAATGACAGCAGAATATTCTTGTTTTGTGTTTATTCATGCTCCAAAATTTTCGATCTGGAAATTGAATATTCCTGGAAGTTGAATAAAATATTTCTTTTATAGATTTTTTTTTCATAAAATGGAAATTTTAGGAGAAAATACATAGCAGCATCAAAATTTACACAGTTTTTTTATTTTAAGAATATTAGAGGAGACGATATTGAGAAAAAATGCTTAACTTTGTTCAAATTGTCATTTAATATTATTTATGAAAGATTATACAGAAAGAACAAAGTTATTTTGATTTTTATAATAGCACCAATAAGAAAAATATTTTTATTAATCAGTAATTTGTTGAACTTTTCCATTTTCCAATAGACAACCAAGATGCTCATAAAAAACCAAATATAAGAAATCTCCCCATGGATTGATATGAGAATAGAATCAGTGTGATACCCTAATGTGTAGAAATAGCAATATGCTTCTATTCTATGCATGGTTCCGCCACGAAGTCCTGGAAACTAAGAATTTAACTGATTATTAATCACGTGTATTAAATTTTATATTATTAGTACACAAGCAAGCTGCATTCCTAGATTATGTTACTGTAACTTCTTCCCTCAAAGTGCCTGGACAAAACATAATTTAATAATTATATCATTAATTTATATTGCGGTTAAATATAAGAAATAGTCATTTGGAAAATATTCTGCATCGTCTGTAAAACCACTATGGGAGATATTAACTTTTTGATTTTTGTATATTACATTAAAAAATCCATGACATTACTGAAATTCTATGTAAAAGCTTTCTTTCTTTTTTTTTAAGATAATAAAAGCTAAGTAATTCATCATGTTTTCTTTTGAATTTTGACTCCCTTGGAATCTCAAAATTAAAATATTGTTTATGTATATCTCTAGCCTCGTCTTTATTGATAAAGTATCTCCCCATTTTATTATAGATATTGTTACTCTATTTCTATGTTTCCATTTTATGTTTATTTTTAATAACTTTAAGTTTTAGATGTTGGAGATCAGTTATCACAACAATTATCTTTATACTCTATTGGAAAATTTCAGAACAAATAAAAATACTCATACAAATTATTCTATTGAGATAGGAATAAGTATTCTAATCTCTCAAGGCAAGGAAACTACTAACCACACTATAAGACTCAGCAACTAATTACTGTCAATAATGATATTTTTTGAAACAGTCTTTTCTATCAATTTTTCTAGTCATTATTACTAAAAAATGGAGGTAGAGAGGAAATGGAAGGGTGATAGACAAGGGAAAAAGGTCAATATAAAAATTAATCATGAATAAAAAAGGTTTTTAATTAAGTAATATTAAATCAATTTTACTTCATGGCACAGAAAGGCCATATGACATAGCAAAGAAAACACATGCTTTGAATAACAAGTTAGCCACTCACTAGCTGTGTATGACCTTTGGAAAGCTATTTAATGTCAAGCTATTTCTGTAAAATGAGGATAATTATAAGCTTTTTGTGAAGAGTACATGCCATAAATGCTTAGCATAACATAATAAATATTCAATACAAGAAATTCATTAGTATTATTATTATTACTATTCTCATTCCTCTGCAGGCAACATCATTGGCTCCAATTCTTAAATTCTTCAGAGTTCTCTGGGCTCAGTGGGGACTCCGGTGCTATTGAGTTTCTTAGAGTTGGAGTAGGTTAAGAAATAAATATCAGTATATGTTTTCATTAAATAGAATGTAAAGGAAGACAAAGAAGAGGATTCCTCTTCCAAAGAGAAAAATTTTCCTAGTATCATTTTCTAACTCTATGATTGGAAATAAAATATTAGGATGAAAAATTAGAAATAGAAAATTACAATGACACATACTGGAATCAGAACAAAGTGTGAGAGAAAATTAATACAGTTGCCTCACACTTGAGTAAACAGTCGATATATTACAAGTTACCTAAAGAGAATAATGAATTTCCTGGGCTCTCATAGGTGGTAAAAGTCCAGCTGGAAATATGGTGGATTATTTTTGGAAGTTTTTACTATAGTTACAAAACATAATTCAAAACTTAAAACAAACAAACAAATAAACAAACCTCTCTTATGCCAGACACTGTGCTAGGCAACAAACTAGTATAGAACAACAAAAATATAGTTGCTATTTTCTTGGGGCTTAGTCAATGGTGAAGAGGGACAATGAATAAGAAACAATATATGATTACAAACAGTGGTAAGTGCTATGAGGTAAACACTGGTTGGGGTAGCAAAAGTGTTAAACTGTATATAGAATGATCTGGGAAGGCTTCTGGAAACGTAACAAGGGCTAGCCAGGGTAAAGCGTGGGGAAAATCATTTTTGATATAGAGAATAGTAAGATTAAGGGCCCTAAGGGAAGAAAGAGTTTAGAGATCTTCATGGGGTTGAAATCAGACTGGTATATTCAGTCAAGGATAAAGGCAACATTAGATGAGTCTGGAGACTTTGCAGGGGTCCTAATCCTGCAAAGCCATGATACAGAAGTTGCCTTTGATACCGAGTGAAATGGAAACCATCAGATGATTTTAAACTTCAGAGTGACAGGAGCTAATTTATATTTTAAAACATGACTTGTTTAGAGGGGGCAAGTGAAAAAGAGGGGAATCCAGCTAGAAAGTTATTGTCATACTTCTGATGGCAGGTAATGAAGGCTTAGATTGGAGTTGTATGAGTAGAAATGAGAAAGTGAGCAGATCCAGAATACATTTAGATTAAACAAATTGTCAGGACTTGATGAGGTGACGAATCTTGTAGGGGATGCTTGAGAGAAAGTTCAAGAAGACTTTCTAACTTTCAAGATTAAAGATGATTATTTTTGAAAACTCAAGATAAACGTATTGCACTACTTTTATGCACTTACTAATAGGGACTCAAAGGTAATAGAAAATATTTCTTTTCCATGTGTTTGTAGCACACTTTCTTTAAGACTGCTTACTTAGTTACCTTAAGTATGTTTGATATTTCTATAGTCTATTAAATACTTTGGGTAGAACATGAAAAAAAATTATCATGTCAATATATGTAACAGAATTCTTTTTAATCTTCTACTGGATGGAAATGGAAATTTAGTTGGTTTACTTCCACGTTTGTATTTCTTTTTAGTTTGCCACGTTCTGCAATATTTCTTAAACAAAAAAGACAAAATATATATTCCTTCAGTAAATCAAACATACTCTCTATCTGTGATTCATTGACTTCCTGAACTACTATTCAGATATTTTCAATTTGATGTTATGAAAAATCAGTAACTATCACATACTTGCCTAATTTGTTTTTTAAAATAGTAATATGTTATAGAAATTCTTTCTCTCTAGCCCTGCCTCTCTGTTTCAGACTTCTAGTCCCATCTGGCAGAGTTGGGACCAGTTTATGCACTAAGGGAGTAGGGGAGGGTGTCATCTCATGAAACTAATCAAATTGCTTGTTATGAGAATTCCTTTATCAAATCCAATTAGATATGATTAAGCAATATTGTAAATAATTTGAATACTCATTGAGTAGTTGTTATTTTAGGTTATACACTCACAAGCCAGGATCATAGAGGCTTTATGTATGGTGGTTATAATACACCTTTAAATCACATTGAATACTTCTTGCGATGCATTCTCATTTGCGTTTTCAGAAACCCAAGCATGTTTCCCATTCTTCCCTTAGAAGAGGAAAATTAAAGTTTATAGTGTTCATTAGAGGTAATGACTAAAGATGTCAGAAAATTAAAAACAATGATGTGGCCTCCATTAAATTTAATTTTATTAGTTTAAAAATGTTAAAATAATATTTTTATGTATAATTTAATATAATATAACTGTTTTTTAATCTAAGGAAATTCTAATAGTTTTCAACATTATCAGATGTAACATTTTTATTTTAAGTCTTTTTGTAGTTTTAGTTCTGGAATATCTTGTTTTGTAGACAGAAAAATAATCTGTGTTCTTAAGGGCTAAAAGAATATAAAATTGGGTCATATTAACATGTATTTCACATTAGAAACTCTGGCGATTTGATTAAGTGGTTCTAGGAACCATCAAGTATCCCTTCCTTCAGTGACAGAAATGTAAAAAATCTCTTTAAACATGGATATGAGAGAGTTTTTCTCTCATATTGGGAAGAGAATGGTCTTTTTTCTTTAGTGCAGAAAAAAGTCTGCTTGATTTTGGTATGTAGTGTAGAATTTATTTTATGAGGTGTTACATTTCATTCAGGTAAAATTAGTTGTGTAACATTTGAACGTGTTATAATTGTTTTTAAACAGTTATTCACAAAAATTCTAGATCAATAGTCATTCAAACGCCCAAAGCCTCTCCTTTTAGTCTTTAGGTCAATTTAAAAGAAAATGACTCTTATTTCCAGGATAAGACATTCTTATTATAGGTAACTTAATCATAAAGCCCTAAATCTTTTCATTCTAGGTAATTCTACTTATAACTGCACTTTTCCTCAATAAGTAAAATACAGGATTCTCATTACTTTGAGATAGTAAGTATATCTTCTGCCTTTAAAATTTTATTGTCTTGAGATACCAGCAATTTCACTTACCTTTCCACAAAAATTCCAGCTTGAACAGCATGTACAATGCTCCGAAATTTTGGTTTTTCCTCAGATTTCTTTTTTATCATCCCCATTTTCCGTGTGAAGGTAGAAGCCAACCAGTCCCGAACTTCCAATGGGACTGCATCCGACTGAATGTCCCCAAGCTCATCGTCGGTATCTAGCAGTCTTCTACAAAAATTTATACCAATTAAACTTTAGGAAAAAGTGAAGAAAACTAATAACAACAAAACAAGCATTGCAATAGGGTTTAAAATATAGAAAATCACTCTTTGATTATCTCTCAATATGACTATCTAAAAAAAAGGAAAATGATTGGGTTAACATTGAGAGAACTCTGAATTTCTCAAATTGATTATCTTCTAAAGGTAAGGACTAACGTATTTGAGCATTTTCAGATTTGCAAACATTTAAGTACAATGATTATCAGTCCGTTGATATCAATTTTTAATATTATTAGTATACTATTCTAATAATGAATAAAACTAAGACAAAATAGTGGCAAGAGGTCATAAACAGATGTTTGCTATTAAAGGAAGCATCTGGAATGAAAAGAAAAAAATGGGGGTTGAAGCCATCAAAATTGTCTTATAGTTAATAATCTTGTGTATATATAGTACGGATATCACATGCTATTTGAATAAAGCCTTGGAGTTTATAAAAGTCATTCAGATGTGCTATTTCATTTGATTGGTATCTCTAAATTTTAGGAAAATAATAACTTAAGTACTCTAAAAGATATTCATTCTGATAGCAACATCATAGATAAAGTAAAAAAAATAAAGATAGAAACAAATGGATTACTTTGAAAACTCATTTTAGGTGGCCAAGCCAGTGTACTTGGAAGAGAAACACCTCCAGGTAAGCGTAAACGCTGCCTTGAGGATGGAGATATAATGGGGTTAGAACTGCTGGCTGAGAAAATCAACTGAGTGAGGAAGTGAACAGGAACTGAAATCACTGTGCTACCGCTCTCCCATGTAGGCTCCAGATAGATAACATTGACTGCACTGACGAGCAGTAACACTAGCCATGAAAGCTGGTCGGCTCCAGCGACTCAGAACTTCCTGAAGGTCTAAACCGGCAAGACAGTGTGAAAGGCTCCCCACAAAATTAAAAAAAAAAAAAAAATCGGCTTTCAGAGCAATTGGACTTTGCCTCCAGGAAGAAAGAACACAGGCCGGCTCTGCCTGTCACTTGACTTGGTTATTTCCTAGTCAGTGCACCAATTTAATAACTTAGAGCTATTTTTGGCACACTTTAGATTGGACTTTTGAGTTCCATTCTCTTTGGTAAAGCTCTTTGTACAGTGTGAAGCCTAAAGATCATGAGTCCAAGGAAGGAAGGAACCCAGAGATGACAGAATGTACAAAAGCCTCCAGAACAAGTCACACACCATCTTGAAAAGGCAGAGACCAAGGAAGTGACAAAAAAGAAGGAAGCCCACTCAAAGCACCCAAAACTACCAAAAAAGACTCAAAAGATAATATCACCTCTTCTTTGTGTTATTTTCTATAAACCTTCAGAGATCCATATTTGTCAATATTTATTTCTCATGATATTAAATAATCATGAATGCATTTATGATATATCTTATGAAAAAATATACACAACTTAAGTGCTAGAGCTACAAACCTACATGTATATCATATGAAGATAAAAAAGATTCACACAGTTAGAAGTTAATACTGGTTAATACTTACTCTACATCATATTTATCTTTCTTACGTTTGGATGATTTTGGTTTACCCTTAATACACTGACATAGTACTTTAAAGCAAAACAATTTTTTTCTCCTTTTCTTCATTTTAAATTGAATTTCTTAGCCAATTGCATGCAGCAAGACACTAAACTACATGGTTTGAAAATTTCAGGGCTTACATCATTTCTATTATTATTGATTATGCCATTTCAATTATTGCTTATGCAGTGATCAAATAAAACCACAGAGCAGAACAAGTGGAATGTGAATCATTGTGGTGTAATACTGTGATGTCACCATGCTCCAAGAATTCCACTGCTATCTTGTTTTATCAACTACTCAAAGTAGAATGATAGGCACATAATAACGGTTGCCAATTGCTCCTTTGATGTTGATAATTTTGTGACTATATGTCTTAAATTCACAAATTGTTTACAAGATGTAATCAAACATGACAAAATCAGCACATGAAAACGAGAGGTCACATAGAGAAGTGGTACTCAGGATTCAGGCATTCCTAAATTATGAGGCATGATGTCATTTACTGAGAAGGAAAGAGCATATAATCTCAGGGAGTAAGAGTGATGTGGGTTAATTAGTGGATATAGGAACAAAGGAAGACTGTAAAGAGAAAAGCATGAAATATGCTGTTATATAACCAAAAAAGCAAATCTTGAAAAGCAACAAATACCTCTGTGATGGCTAATTTTATGCATAAACATGGCTAGGTTATAGTGTTCAATAGTTTGGTCAAACAGTAGTCTAGATATTTATATATATACATATATATATATATAGACAGAGAGAGAGAGAGAGAGAGCGCTTAAGATGGGTAAAGGGCATATGATTTTAATCCAGACACTGTCCTCTATGAGTTTCTAGTTAGATTGGACAGGTGGTGTGTGCACAAATATTATGTTACATGACGAGAGAGAGAGAGAGAGAGAGAGAGAGAGAGAGAGAAATATCACACACGGACATATATATAATATAGAGGCTGAGGATATATACAGATATACAAAGAAAGAATATTTTCATTGTTCATGAACACTATGAGTGAAGTAACTACCAACATGGGTTATAATTAAGATAGAAGATAAAAGCACAACTCTCTATTATATTAATATTCACTTAATAAAGAATATCAATCCTGTTCCAGTTTTAAATTATAAACATCCCATTTGCAATAGACTAAAATGCCTTTTTAGCCATTATGATTCTCAATACCATACTCTCTTTTCATGGCTTAATAGCTCATTTCTTTTTATCACTGATTAATATTCTATTGTATGGATATACCATGGTTTTTTATACATTCTACTTTTGAAGGACATCTGGGTTGCTTCCAAATTTTGGCAATAATGAATAACGCTGTTATAAATATTTGTGTGCAGTTTTCAAGGAGCATAATGGTTGGATCATATGGTAAGTGTGTGTTTAGTTTTTAAAGAAACTTCCAAACTGTCTCCCAAAGTGGCTGAATCATTTTGTATTCCCACCAGCAATGAATGAGAGAGAGGCCAAGCCAGCGTCATCTCTCCTGGCCTGCAGCAGTAACATTTTTACTGGTCTCAGCTCTTGTCCCGACCCCCTTCAGTCTCTTCTTCCCTCTGCAGCTAGTATACCTCTTTTAAAGTATAAATCAGATCATGTTAGTACCTAATTTACGAAGTCCTGCATAGCTCAACACAAACTTAGTTTCCACTCTCATCTCTGAACCAATTTCCCCTTACTCATTTTGTTCCAGCAACACTGGCCTCCTTGCTGCGCACAAACCTGTCAAGCTTGCTTCTGCTTCAGGGGCTTTGTGCTTGCGGTTCCTGCTGCTTAGAATTTCTTGTTCATGATATTTGTAGGGATCATTTCCTCACTGCATTCAGGTAGAAAGGGCTTCCCTGATCCCCTAATCAAATAGTAAACATCCTTATCCAGTCTTTTTATCCTGCTATAGACTTCTAAGCACTGACCACTACTTAATGTTACGCCATATGCTTATTGGTTTGTTTATTCATTTTATGTTTTATCCACTAGATTGTAAAGACCTTGAGAAAAGACAACTGGACAGTTTTTGTGCACTGTTATGTCACCAGTGTCTACAACAGTCATCTCTCCATTGCCTTTAGGTTAACATGCCCTTGAACAATCCCTTTACAATTTTTGAAGCAAATTATGGGGAAATGTCTATTTGGCATGGAAAAGACATTAAACACTTTGATAGCATTTTAGCATAGAAATAAAGGCACAGTAAAGAAAAAATTTTAAAGTTTATGCAGTGTTGATATGTCTTTAGCTAAGGATTTCAGTATTTCTGTTAAATACTTGTATTATGCTTGTATATCAAGTAGAGTATGATTAGAAATTTCTAATGATGGCAAAAATAAGTTGTAGCAGACTCGTTAATATAATTATTCCAGTTTAGAATAAAGAAAGTTAAAAGACAAGTGGATAAAACCCAAATTTAAACAAATTTTAAAATAAACTAACACATCTAATGGTACATATTTGTCTTCCATTTCTCTCTCTTCTTCCTT
>NW_006442484.1:50576618-50584743 GCF_000325575.1 Pteropus alecto
CTGGCACCTGCCTTTTATACTCTGTCTTCCTTCCTCTGAGCACCACAAAGAGCTCTTCCGGTTTCATTTGACCATGATCGATAAGGCAGGAATGAAAACTATATTATAATACGGAACAGTAATCCTGGGCTTTCATTGGACAGAGAATTTCAGAAACAGTTTTCCTATACATTTATCTAAGACATGTGGAAATATCTAAATACTTTCCTAAGATTATGTCACATGTAAAACATTTAAAACTACAGTCTGCCCTCATTTTATTTTTGAAATAATTTGTGCATGTAGCTTGATCAAATGGGACCTCAAATACTATGATGAATTTTGCTTTCAAAACATCCAACAGCTTTATTGCTCTTCATCCTAATGATAGATGGCCAAGTGAGCATAATTATTTACTGTGAAGTACTCTTAAAAACATAAAGACTTTGTGTTTAAGAAACTAACAACATGAAAAAAATGGTGCATTCTTGGGAATTCTTAAAATGCACTATACAGAATAAGAAGTAAATGTGTAAAATGTTATTATTATTGACCTCTGAAAAATGCTTTCACTGATGTATGATGCAACTTTTTTTTTAGTCCCAATGGAGTTAATAAAGCAGAAAGTGAGGGTCCCTACACATGAACTATGTGTTGATGCGGAACTGGCAAGCTGTGAAAACTGACCCTGTATCCCATCAGTACTCAAGTGATCCTTAAAAGCTATTTATATACCAAATTTTCTCTTGAAATCAGATGACACAACTCCCAAAGGGCTTATATTTTGAACTAGAAAGTTTGTAGGAGAAGGGAATAAAGAAGGAGGCGGCTACGGAAGAAGAGGTCATGGGATTTTGACTCTTAAAATTATATCAGTGAAAATATTTCTTTCCACAGTGGATTCTTGGAAGATGATTATACTCGTGTACCCACACGGTTATTCCCAGGAAACAGGTGCCCACATTCATACCTATTAAGTATTAAAAATCAAGTGCTGGATGTAATTAGGAGTAACTGGCTTCTCTAGTTTGAAATTTTCTTTTTCCTGTTTTACTATTGTTATAAAGAACACATTTCAACAAGAAACCAACTCATTTAATTCTGCCCTTCCTACCTTTCAATAAATTTCATAAAAACCCAACAAGGTGAGTTTGAATTGAGAATTCTCAACTCCTGTGTGACAGGTCTGGGCCATCTGGCTGAGGCTGCCCCTCTACACCTACTTAACCTTCCTCTCGGGTTCTTACTACATAAGCAAGTGGACACTGTAGCCTCCCGCTACACTCTCCATCAACGGGCCCAGCCATGAAAGCAGCTGCTTCTTGGCTATTCTTTAGGGGTGGAGAGGTACACACACCCACAGTGTTCTGGGCCCCTCAGGAGGAAAGACTTCAGGATGTGGCCCCTAAAGACTCAGGTGACAGGTTAGGAGACCTTTGAGCAGAGAATTTGGGAGTGTCAGTGTCAAGAATATAGTAGAGGCACACTGGGCAGGGCAGGGGATTCCAGGGTCCAGGTACCTGGAAGAGGAAGAAAGCCCTGGGCTCCAGGTTCTTCTTGGCTTCGGAGACCTATCACCTCCTGGGAGTGGAACACCAGAAGAGGGCCAATGTTGATTACTCTGAAGTGGGGGGCAGCGTCCAGGGAAGCAGTTCCATTGACACTGGCCTAAGGGTGGAACTGAATTCGTACAAGATAAATCTCTTTCAAGTGAGCCTTTCAGGATGGCTGGGGGAATGAAGAAAGGGTAATCTTTCTACACTATGGTTATTCTTTTGGAATAAGTGTTTCCTTCATACACAAATTCATTAATATTATTTCTTTGATTAACACATATCTATGCTCTAAGTTGCTTGTAACCACCCCACTCCAAAAACAAAACAAACAAAAAAACCGAAGGTAGTTGTAAAGCTTCACTCAGATTTGCGAACCATCTGAGGATATAGATGATAATACCAGCTAACTTTACTGTTTACTGACTATGAACCAGGCCAAGAGCCAAGCTTCACCTCATTTAATACTCACAATATCACCATGAGGCAGACACAATTATTATTACTATCTCTATTACATTCATGAATAGATTGAGGCACAGATACTTTAAGTGATTTGCTCCAAGTCATACAACCAGAAGTAGCCATACCACATTTTGAGTTTAAGTCTGTTGAATTTCAGAGTCTGTGTTTTTAAATGCTGAGTTATCCTTCACCTGAAATGAGTGTTTTTCTTACTATGTACCCAGACTACCTTGACATTCAGACAATAAAAATATCAGTAATTATTATTCTCTATCTCATCTCTAACTTGAATTTCAAGGTTAAAAATAATTGATCTTAAAAAATAATCTTAAAGGAGTTTGGCCCACCAGAGCATTTTTGGTTGGAGAGAGCTGAAATTTATTTCTCAAGACTGGTATTTTGAATCATTTTCTCATAGAGAAATATATCTAGATGGTAGAATTTCAGGGTACTTTGAAGTACAATAAGTTAAATGTCAGGATAGAAAAAGGTAATATATTTGAAATGTCATATTGACTTGTAAGTAACCTACTTCCTCAGTGCTAAATACATTTGGGTTCATTTTTCTAGGCCATTCTCCAAGGACATTTATTTATTTTATATTCCTTGTCTTGTTCCAAAAGAGACTTAAAACATCAGGCTCACAAATTTATTTCAACTTTTTTTCATTTTTGTTTTGTTTTGTGCTTTGTTTTTAGTAGTTTTCTTTCCTTTTTCTATGTATGTGGTAGTGTTGTTCAACATTTCCTTTGATTCTATTGGTCTTTCGTTCTTTGTTTTTGTTTTTGTTTTGTTTTGTTTTTAACTGTGAGAAGATGACCATTATATTAGAGTGTCTATGAAGACTGAACATTTGGGTGGACAAGTCAGTTATGCTTAACTTAGTTCAATTCTCAAGAGGCAAATCTTGCCTAAAATGAGGTCACCTAAGAGAGCGTTGAGGTTAGATGCAGTTTTCTCCAACTTAAGGCCTAAGAAGAGCTCTGTACCTTCTCTATACTCACCAGGGAAGCAGAGGGCCAGGCAGAGGAGGGCCTGTCCCCAAGGATAGGCAGAAAGGGCTCAGGGAAATGTTGGGGGAGGGCTCTGAGAAGGAATTAAGTTACTCAGAAAATTAGGATCAAGATTGTAATTTTTGAGTCAGTTGGGAGATGGAAATGGAAGAAATGGGTGAAGCAGAAAACTGCCTTAGGCCTCACTGATGACTCCTGACTTCTCATCAGGAAGTCCTCTTGGCTCAGAAGTATCTTTGAAAATATTCCATTAGGCACAAAGCCTAACATTCCACTGATTGCCAATTCTTAAATTACTATTATTAATAAGCATCCTCTGTGATTAGGAGAACTGTACCTGGAGTCAGACCACTGGCTTCATCACCTATTAGCTGCATGGTCTTGGAAAACATACCTCATCCATCTGAGTCTCAGTTTCTTTATCAATAAAATAGAGATAATTAATAATAATAATAAAGTAGAGATGATAATAATAGTATCCCTAGTGGTGGATTTGTGAGGATGAAATGAGGGAACTCACAGAAAGCACTTAGAACAGTGTCTGCCACAGAGTAAACCCTCAGTAAACTCCCAGCTATCTGCATGAATTAGTCTAAGCTGATTTCCCATTTTTGACATGTCAAAGAGTTTCATGGGGATGGAAGTGTTCAAGATATCGTGGGAAGGAGTTGAACAAAGTGGACTTCAGAGAGCCAAAGAACAATGTAAAGATAATATGAGTCATTAAGAGGCAGTGCAAGGAATCTCCAAAAATATGTTTTACCTACTTTAAAATTTTACTGAGTAGAACAGGCAAATTCACAGAGAGAGAAAGTAGAATAGAAGTTACCAGGGGCCAAGGGGAGGAGGGGAAATGAGGAATTAATGTTTAACAGATAAAGTTTCTGTTTGGGATCATGAAAAAGTTCTGGTAATGGAAAGTGGTGATGGTCATACAACATTTGAAACACACTTAAATCCACTGACTTGTATACTCACAAATGGTTAAAATGGTAAATGTTAAATTATGTATATTTTACCACAACACAATCTCTACCTAGTATTGATCTTCCTGCCCCACTTTCCAGGGAATTATATGTTGCCTCTTCTAATCAGAGAAATGAGACATACAGAAGGGTGTTCCATGTTCCATCTACCCATGTGTGTTCTTCATAGTATTACTAACAATACTGCGGTGGAGAAAAAGGGTGGAGCTGCAGTCCAGAGATGAAGCCTAAGGGCCTATGATTTCCCAGATCTGCGAAAGGTGACCGGACCACAGACCAACAATCATTGCTGTAAGGCACTGCTAATCTCCAATTCGGCACCCTTTGCTTATTGCCCCTGTTCCAAGATGAAATTTTCTGGTTGAGGGAGGCGCTTCAGCACAAGGTCATTTCATATACAACTTGGGGCGCTATTTGGTCCACAAACTTAAAATTCTAACCATTAAGTTTCTAACATCCTCTCTCTCTTTTTTGACATCCTTTAGTACTGTTGTTCTCAAAGCACGGCCCCTGGACCAGGAGAATCAGCTGTACCTGAGAATTTATTAGAATTGAACTTCAAGGGCTCTACTCCAGACCTGTTGACACTACTGGGTGGCACCCAGCAGTCTGTTTTAACAAGCCTTCCAGGTGATTCTGACGAACATTAAAGTCTGAGAACTGTTCTTATCCATTCATAGCTTGCCAATGAATGCAAAATCTCTGCCAAAAAAGTGAGATTTCATCCTCTTGTGAAACGTGAACATATAGCACTGCTTATTTCCATATACCCATTATTTCACTGTCAGAGATGGAGTGTCGGTGAACTATTTTGGAAGGGACTGGCAGACCAATTTCTGTAAAAGTATATTAATTAATGAATTTGTTATTCTAATGTTATGAATGAGAATTATCTTCACGTTGCTTGGTTGAAAAAAAGGAGTTGACTTCTCAACTTTTGAGATCTATTCTCTTAGTGACTTTTAAATATGGTTTTATTAACCATAGTCACTATGCCTAGCTTCTAGAAGAGTGAGTTTCTCAGGGGTGCAGAACAGATACTAAGAAGAACTGGGGTATATTCAGAGGACAGGAGTGTGAGGGAAGACAAAGAATATATGTATTTCTAAACCTA
Source organism: Pteropus alecto (assembly GCF_000325575.1). Classification (NCBI taxonomy): domain Eukaryota; kingdom Metazoa; phylum Chordata; class Mammalia; order Chiroptera; family Pteropodidae; genus Pteropus; species Pteropus alecto. Next base: position 50,581,729 of record NW_006442484.1, read on the forward strand.
TGAAGCCAAAATATCAGCAACAATGACAAGAGGATGTTAATAATAGACAAACTGAATTGCGAAATAATTATCAATGTATAGAGAGCATTCTTCATAAATATTTGTTGAATAAGTGTATAAAAACATAGGCAGAGCGTCTCTGGTTTTAGAGGTTGTTAAAATATTCAGGTATTATCAGTGGTTAGATGAAGAATAAAGTCATTCTTTGTTTCAATGCACATATTTTATTCATATTAACATTCTCAGTCAGGTCCTGCTTCACGTGTGAAAAGATGACATCACACTAAAAAATATATATTTCCTGTTACCCTGAAGCTCCTTGTCCATATAAGTCAGCCATTACTTCACTCAATGACTCAAGTTATGTATGACACACAATAACTGAGGGAAGTAAAAAACTCCTGTTTCTGAATTTGAGTTTCAAAATCTAGGTCACATAAAAGGAGGAAAGGCCAGGCAAAGAATTTAACAGAAGAATATGTGATGAGTCAGAGCAGAGTCCCATTCCTATAGAACATCACTATAGAGCATCACTATAGAATAATCCAAATATACCCTAGTTAATCAAGAGGAGTCAGAAAAGGAGACAGAAGAGATTTTGAGAAGGGCCACTGAATCCTTCCTGACATTCTCCAAATCAAGACAAACCTGAGGGGAAAAGGGAGACAGCAAACTGCATTAAGTTTCTAGGATCTTGGAGCAGAAGCAAGCTGGATGTCCCACTCCTAACTACCACTCCTGTGTAGAATCTGGAGGACAGCAAGATCTCAGCACAGAACTGGTTGATGTGTGTCTAGACAGGCAGTCTTAAAGATAATGGTGACTCAGACTAAATTGATGTAGATGGAGATGAGAAAAGAGATGGAGAATAGACAGTGGCAAAATATACTTTGGAGGTAGATTTGCTAATGGAATATAGTAAAGAATGAGGAAATACCTTTTTATTTAATGAGAAAAAACTAACCTAAGTCTCTGACATTCAGTACCCAATACTTGGCCAAGAACCACCTATGTTGTTTAGCTGTATCATGGGATCAATATGTTTTATGGTCTACCTTGAAAACTTAATCAACCTATTACTTTATTGCATGGGAAAAAAGATTGCAAATTCTAAGTAGCTAACTTAGAAATCAAACATTTGCATTAGGACTTATTAGGATAAGGTGACCCCCTGGAAGGATTAGAGATTAAGAACATGGGCTTTGGAGCAATTAAGACCTATATGGCTGTAAGGATGCTCTTAACAGCAAGTGACATCAAACCTAACCCAAAGTGGCTTAAATAATAGGAGAATTTATTATTTTCTTTAACAAGAAGGCTAAAGGTAGGTTGACTCCAGTAGAGTTTTTTAAATTAACAGGTCCACATATTATCAAGGACTCAGGTTTCCTCCAGCTTCCTAAACTATCAGCTTTAGTGTTAGGTTTAGCTCATGCTTATAGCAAAATGGTTACATCCATTTCAAGCAACATACCCAGATCCAATTACTCAGAGGCACAGGACTCCTTTTCTATAGAGAGGAAATCTTTTGCTGACACTCCCATCAGTGTCATTAACTAGAACTGTGTCACATGTCCATGTCCAAACTCTCTGGTTAGAGAACTGGAGACTACTTACTGGCTTAAATCAATTAAGACTCACCCATCTTGAGCTTGAGATTGGGTTAGGTCTCCTCTGAATCACTTGACTTTGCAGAGGAGAGTGAATAATTGAAAAAAAAAAAAAGTGACGGCTATTCTATTGGCAAGAAGAGAAAAATGGATGTTGGGTATGCTCCATTTAAGTTTTAACCTCTCTCTGACACTTAACAGTTATATGATCCTAAACAAGTAAGTTACTTTTTTTATGCCATAAATTTCTTAACTTTATAGTGTAAATAACATAAGTATCTAATTCATAGGATTTTTGAGAATTATATAGAATCATATATGAAAATTGCATAATATGTTGTCTTGGAAATAATTGTCAAAAAATCTTGTTATTAACATCATTATTAGAGAAGAATAATGTTTAAAATGATATCTTTTTAAAATCCAGGAAATATTTGTTTATATTTTATTGACTAAAATATCACAACAGTGAGATATGATATAATATGTGGAGCTTTTTTGGTCAGTTATCTCTCAAAAGATCTGGTCAGAAATTTTTTTTCTTTTTTCTTAGTGAGGCTGTTTTTCAAAGTTTATAGAAAGTAACACACCAGAGATGCACAGACAATATGAAAATTAACCAGAATAAACTGCAGCTTTTTCTAAGCCTGGTTTTCATACTCTATCTACAGGGTGAGAACAGCTTACATATACAGCACACCTAAAAGCCACCCCTCTCTTCAACCCGCACCATAAAATGGAATTCATAAAAATCATTATTTGCTTTTTAATGATTCACAGAACTCCAGCACTGTCTTAGCACTTACTCCTCAAATTAACTTCCTCAGGGACTCCTTCAAACAAAAAATACAAGTGTTCATATTTATAAATGCTCCCCAACTAAGCAAATGGTAACTAGCTCTCTCTTGTTATCTTTCTGGTGACCAGGGTAGTTTAGGCATGAGCAGGTCTTTATGAAGGACTTCAAGACTATAGATAAAACCACAGAATTCCAGAACACAAAGGGACTGGAGACTTCATTTCCATGTAAAGAAACCAATGACTAGAGAAAAAAAAGAAACTTTTTTTGCCCATAAGATGATCATTAGTAGGAGCAAAGTCAGGACAGGAGCTGTTCAACATCCCATACACACCCTGAGTCAGGTCCCCTGGCATGTGGTACTTACGTAAACATTTTAGTTTTCACCCTACAGTAGAAGCTATTGTGTTTAGAAAAAGCAACTCTCCTCCATTCTTAAATCTTAGTCATGTGATTTCAATAAAACTGACCTCCTACCTTCCTCATGAAATGCCTGACCACTGAACTTGTATATCTAATTTCCTTGGATGTGATTGTTTGAGGGATAAGTATATTACCTAACAAGAGCCAATGAAACAGAAAGGGTATATTTGTTGAAGCCTCTGG
>NW_006442484.1:50584777-50613607 GCF_000325575.1 Pteropus alecto
AATACTGCCATCATCTTGTTTGGCTAACACTCAAAGTATTTCATCTTTTTTGGCTAACACTCAAAGCATCAGAAGCAGGCCATTACAGACAGAGCAAGCAAAACAGAAAGGTTGATTGTTTACATCATTTTGTTCTGAATCACCTATACTTATAGACAACGCTAGCTATCGATGTTTTGGCAGACTGTTTAAGCTGGTTTGGTTGTCACTTACAATTGAAATATTCATGAAAGGTGTTCATTAGTCCAGTTTTTTCTTATTTCCTTCTCCTCTTCTCTAGCTCTTGATGTCTCAGTACACAGGAGTCAGTGCCATCACAATATACAGGTTGTAGTGATTAGCCACAAAGGATTTGCTCTTCATGTCACATTGATCCCTAAGTATTATAGCCCATGTCTCTATTTGGGCCGTAATTTTTGTTACACTCTTACCCATGCTAAGCAACTGAGTTTAAAAGGAATGCTAAGTAATCTTTCTGATTTTACAGTGCAACTAGTGTTTTGTTTATTTGAAGACACTTGGCACTAGTTAGCTCTATCTTCATCAATATTTTCTACCTGTGTTTAGCTGTTTGTCTTTTTTTCCTAGATAACTTCCCAAGGATAACTTTCTGATCTAATATTTCTCTAAATATTATTTCTGTTAATTCCAAATTTCTTGTTTAACTCATCATCTCTAGGTTATAAGTACCAGTCTTCCATTCTAAAAATAGTATGATAAAAACCCCAAACAAGTATATGTCCTTATTAATAGATTGCTCTAGCTTTTCTTCTTTCTACACTATGAAATTCTTGAAAAATAGTCTGTACTAGTTTTTCGCCAGTGCCGTTCCACATTAATTCCTCATATTACCATAATCTGGCCGGTAGCTTTTTCTCTGTCCTGAAACTCCTCTTTCGAGACATCAGGAATCTCCTAAATGCATCCAAGGGATCTCCCCGTAGCATTTGACTTACCCTTTTTCGTAACACTGTTCTCTTTTTGCAATTGGTAGTCAATATTATTCAGATATACCTCCTTTTCTATATCTATTCTTCTTAAGTCTTCTCTTTAGCGGCTCCATATCTAACTTTAAATTCGTGTGTGTTCCATATCTGTCCTTAACTACCCTCTCACTACACACCTCTATTTGGCCTTTTCATCATCTCCCTGAACTTCAGTTACTAGGATAACATGGTGACCCATATTGAGATAGAGCCCCAAGAGTTTTTTGAAACATTAATGGTTGGAAGTGAGAACAACTGACATTTAAAAAGTCAAAATAATTTGTTTTAATCTAAAGAGGTTTTATATTACCTTCAGAGGCAGACTGCTCTTTTGTTTTATGAAACCTCTTTGAACAGGTCTTTAAGTTACACCAAAATAAAGTGAAGGCCCTATTCTGGCATATAGAAGATTGAGACAATGTCTGTAAGAAGCTAAATGTCTCCGAACAGTAATGTACATGGTTGTCCTCATTGTGAGCACAGCTGCATCACTGAGAAATCTGTATTATTTAGAAAAAATTGTCATTTTTTTCTAAATATACATTTAAACTGTATAGTCTTTGAGTACAGTTGTTGATTCTGGAGATGAATACGCAACTTGACATTAATTTTGATAGCCCCTTTCCTTTCTCTTGGCCTTGGAGCTTGAGATCCTTAACCCAGGATAGGAAAACACATTGAAGGCACTTCCACAGAGGATGGTAACCTGGCTACTGCAAGATGGGCTTAGACATTAGAAGATGCAGAGATATGCGTGGCAGGGCACCCCTATAGAAGGGGTTGAGTTACAGGTTCTGAGAGCATCCTTCAGTAATGTCTTATAGCAGTTACAGCTGATTCTAGCTTTAGTTTGCAGAACTGGAGGAAAGAACTGAGCTTTTTCATGCTTGGACAGCCTGTGGATTTCTGAACTTGAGGGGAAAGTAGGTGACCCACAGGGTAACAATTCAGCAGTTTGAAGCCAGAGAGCTGGATACGGAGGAAAGGGACAGTCAGGACAGATTGGTAAAATAAGTAAACATTCCCGGGCAATTCCCAAAAACTTTAGGATGGGAAACATGTCAAAATAGCAAAAGTACTCTGATTATTGAAGTAAAAATAAAGCATCTCCAAAATTTGGAAACCCCTGAGTTATAATCCTCAAATTCACATTTCTAACTGGCACCATATTTCTGAGCTATAGTGCCCATAAATCTAGCATATTCCAGAATTTTTTTTTACCATAATTCCTTTTGTTAGAAGCCATATCTTTAAGAATGAGCAAGGGGAGCTTTGTCAGAGAACAAAACAATTAACATTAAGCAATACCTGCATGTTTAACAATATCTGGATTAGAATCTTGACTCTGTGCAGTTCCTACCTCCATGTTACTCCTTCTGGTTATGACTTACTGTAACTTAGTGTATCTTCTTGCAATCTGCCAGTGTGCTCAGCTTTCTTTCCGTAACTCTGAACCTCCATTTCTTGTTTGCAGTATTGGTCGTCTTGCTTAGGTCTGTCTTCCCAGAGTTTGACTCATCTCTAGGCACCAGCTCTCTGCACAGCTGTACTCCTGATTCTATTGACCAGTGTGCCTGATATTCACTCCAGGTACTCAATAAACATTTCTTTCGTAAGTGAATTTTTCTTAGTAAATCCCGGTAGAGGTACTTGATTTCAAGAGACTTAGCCTTTAAGGTGCCCTGGATGTCACTCAGTTTCTACTAGACTAACTTCTTGAAGTACTGACTGACATCCATGCATTCTCACTCAAGGTAATCTTTCAATAAAGGATGGTTTTTATCAAGAACATATATTCTATTAAGGTTCCTTTCCATCAGACTGCACTTTGCTTTCACTTCTGTGTACCGTGAGCCCACCTGTCTTTATTTTTTACATGATCGAAAACAGCTCTCAAGAAACTGATATTTTTATTAAGGTGTATAAATCATATATCTTAATGTATTATGTACCCAAAAGTAACTTCATTTTGTTAGTACAACAGAGGGGTTATAATTTAACTTTCACTCTGTCAGATATTGTGTTACATTTAGTCCTCAGAGAAACCCTGTGAGGTCAGCATTGTCATTATTCTTATTTTACAGATAATGAAGCTAGGGAATATTAGAAGTTAAGTAACTTGCTTAAAGAAAGAGATTATTGAGTGGAAAAATCCAAGCTTTGAACAACCTAGAGCCTGCGCTCTAACTATGGCAACCATAAGACTTGGATTGGTTCACGTTAAGAAAATGAAATTATAAATCATGTTGTTAGGCAGATTTAGTAAGCATAATATCCATCTCTGAAAGTATACCTCCCAATCAGCTGCCTACCCTCATGAATAGCAAGCAATTCATGAGGCCGAGGATGCTACTTTGGCAGTATCTCAATCCAAATAAAGACAATCAAACAAAATTTTTTTAAGCCACATGTTCTGGATTACAAATGAGCAGCTCTGAAAAACAATAGCCTCTAGGGACACATCTGAAAGTAGGGCTCATAAAATATTGGCATTTGCAATTGAAAATGTCTTGTTAAAAAACCAACAAACAGTCCTATTCATCAGGGACTTATGCTATAATCCCTCAGACAAGGTCAGAATTCAAATTCTATCAGAACTCTGTTTTTATTTTTCTCACTCAAATCATCTTTCAAGAGAGATTTTTGTTTTGATTTGTTTTCCTAACTGAAACCCTGTAGTCACTGAGGCTTAGTAGGAAAAGGTGTGTGTGTGTGTGTGTGTGTGTGTGTGTGTGTGTCGGGGGTGTTAAACCAATTCATAATTTCTGTTTCATCCTGCTGTATTACACGTTGACCTTTTAATGCAGCCCAGTCTAAATTTCGAAACAATGCCTCTCTGGAATATTCACCAAAACATTTTTTTTCTAGAAAGAGATATTTTTTTCCATTAAAAAACATCTCAGAAGTAAGCAGGTTTTTAATTTAAAACTTAAAAGCAACTAAATGCTCCTTTTTTTTCTAAATAATCTGTTTTGCTAAGGCAAATGCAATATTAATAATTGTATACACATCTTAGCAAAAAATATCTTCAGTTTACTGCTGTATGCCTTACTAAGTTTATAGGAAATCAAACTACATCAAGTATTGTTACTCTAAAATTTCTTGAGCTGATATTTTCATCATGAAGTCACAGTCTTAGAAGATACATATGAGGTAACCTTAGGTCTAATCAGTGGCATAATGGTAAATGTTTAACCACCGACTCTCCAAAAAAAATTTTTTTTATTTGTTGTAATTTCTCCCACTGTACCCAATTTAAAGCTACCAATGTGATATCTCTGAAGGCAGAGTTGGGAAGAGAAGCAACCACAGTCTACACTTCACTGTATCTGATGACTCTGACAGCATACGGGTGTTCATCAAAACTTCCAACAAGTCCCTGAAATTGCCATTTGGTCAGATGTTATTTAAAGGGTGCAGAGGAGAATTGCGCTTAGTAGCCCAAGCCCTAGAGCCAGGCTGCCAAGGCCCTAACTCCATTCGACTGAGTTACTCTCTGTGGTATTTTGGGTAAGCTATGTAACTTGTCTGTAACTTTATTTCTTCATATGCAAAATGGTAATGAATAAACTTTCTATTTCATAAAATTGCTGTGATGATTAAATGAAATAGTGTATTAAAATGCTTAAAAGAGTTTGTGGCACATCCCAAAACATAATAATAGGCTATTAGTAATAAATGTTAGGTATTGTTTTTCCAGAATTTATAATTCCAAATATCAAAAAGTTTTACACGTTGTCATTTAAATCTTTCAGAGGTTATTTAAAACCATTCGGCAATACTCGCAGATGAGCCAGTTAGAGAGGGAAGAGCAATAAGTAAGAAGTCAGACCTTAGTTTCTAGTCCGTTTTTCAATGCCTAGTTTGTGACCTTTGGCAAACCATTTCACTTCTAAAAATTTTAGTTCTCTTATTAATAAAGTGCAGAAAGTAATGATTACCCTGCCAACTGCGTAGAATTGTGGTAAGACTAATATGAGGTAATGAAACTAAGAGACCTTGGAAGATGGCACAAATATGGGGTATTATTATTAATCCAATTTAAAAATCAAGATGCCTCAGAAGCATTAAAAATAAAATAGTGGTATTTTGCATCGTTCGACTAAGAATTGGAAATCATGTGGTAAGAGCTGGGATGTTCTTTGTAAAGACCAAGAAAGAAAACAAAACAAAACTCCACAATTTTACCATGAAGCAGTTAAGCATTTTTCTTTCTCCAAAAGAGTGATTTTCAAATGAAAAGGAACTATACTTTGAATTGTAACACATATTTAAATGCATTAAGAATCATGGGAAACTAAGCTAACAAAATATCTATGAAATTGTAAGTTTCTGGGAAAGTAAATACAACAGAAAATTTTAAAAATGAATTAATAATAAATATTAATTAATTAATGTTGCATGTAATAATCTACCAAATGAAAGACAGCAAATCATCAGGCAAACCAGATGGTTAGCATTATGTCATTATAAGATGAATAATGTGAATATCTAAATAATTCTTAAAGATAAAAATTCTTTAGTCGTATAAATAAATATAAAAAATAAAATGTCAAGGACTTTTACCATGTTAAGTTCAGTCAACTTGTGAACAATAAAGAGCACACGTGAAAATAAAGAAATAAGGAAAATCAGGAGCAACATCGGATTTTTAAAAATTTGCACTTTGAATCCCTGTTCACTTAGAATCGTATACATTTATATACATTCAGTGAAATTAACTAAGAAAACAATTCTGCACAGAATTTATAATTTAAAAGTGAGCCCATGATTTTTTTCCTTAATTTATGACTTTAAACCATGCTTCAACAGAGGAGTTTCATTTGGCAGACAAAGAAGAGACATAGCCCTTGCAATGCCCTTTTTAAAAATCAATTGTTAATAAAAATTCTCATTATTTGATATTAAATAGTTTAGTATGTGATACAGGAAGATTTCTAAGTTTTCTTATTTAGGGAGAAAAAAAGCATAATGAAAAACTGTGCATATAGTCTGCTACCTTTCATGAATGAAGAAGAGAAAAACATGAAATAAAAATTTGTAATAAATCATTGGGAATATACATAGGAAATTTATGAGTTGGGAATTTGAGTAGATTGGGTCAGGAGTGGAGGCCAGACATTTGTGAGGCACCTGTCTACATTATTTTGATTTTTTAATCATGTGAATTTATTACCTATTAAACAACAGTGTGTGCATGTGTGTGTGTGTGTGTGTGTGTGTGTGTGTATGATAGAGAGAGAGAGAGAGAGAATGTGTTTAAGACCCATTCTATATATAAAAACTTCAATCTCATTTCTGGTCTATTTTTCACTTCCCCAAGCTCAGGCCTGACCCAGGCATGGACATCTGCAGAATGGAAGGGGTCTGATGGATGTCTTCATCCTCCATTTCCATCTTCCATCCCACTCACTCTGTTCTTTCTCATTTTTCAGAATGTGGTGGGAGAAGGCAGGAAATTATAGGAGTCAAAGAGTTTTATAAAACTGGTGTGTTTGTTATCACCTGTGTGACAAATGCCCAAATGCTGGTTATTGTTTTGTAGGGATAGCTTTTGTGGGTCATTCAGAAACAACTCACTACACTGAGAGTGTGCCTTAAACATTACATGTTCTCTGATATTTGGGCTGAATTTTTATGATTTCTACCCTGGCTCTTATATCAACAATCACCCCTGTAGCCTCTTTTTTACTTTCTGAACTGTTTTCTTTGGTCAATCTCTTCAAAAGACCTCTACTTCTCCTGCCTCATGACTTTGAAAAAACCAAGTGCCTTATCTCTGCTAAACTCTGGAAGTGCATGTCCCTTCCGCCACAGGGTCCCTCTTAACTGTGAATTCAGTGTTGTCTCAATCAGCCTGCAACCTTTATCTTTGTGAGGTGAGAGTCAGGAACTGGTCTCAGTACTCTCTGAACTCCACGACACTGGTCAAATCTCCCAAGAACCATCTTATCATACTTCACTTAGTCTTCTATTAGCATTAATGTCCTCAAGAACCTCTCCCATGACTTGAGGTCAGGGGTAAGTTTCTCCTTAGAGAAGAAAGAAAATGCACAGTTCTCCCTTTAGGCCAGGGTTTCTTAACCTCTATACTGTTAACATGTATGGCTGGATAGTTCTTTGTTTGGGGGATTTTCCTGTGCATTGTAGGATGTTTGGCAGCATCCCTAGCCTCTACCCATCACATTACAGTCTTACACCCTCATCAACCAAACTAAAAATGTCTCCAGACATTGCCATATGACCCCTGAAAGGCAAATAGCCTGATTGAGAGCCACAACACTAGGCTAACAACTTTCTTCAAATAAATCCCAATTTCCTAATCTCCTCACCACTCTGCTAATTATGAGGATAGTTGATGAGATTTAGGTGATGGTCAAATACACGTTTGGGACTGCCCCTTAGTAATCTCTGTGTAGAGGATCTGATATATATAGATACATCTCATTAGAATGTGTGGGTATTCTCTCAGAAGGAATTTTCTCAGAAGAATTCTGAAATATTGAGATAATAAGAAAATCCTTACATCAGTGAAAATGAGTATAAGCATACATCTGTTTCTGACATGTAAACACATGGGCCTAAGGACAGTGAGGGTAGGGGGAGAGGAGACTTTTTAATTTATTCATTTTGTGGCTTTATTTGACTACTTTTTGATATTCAAGCATTTGGATTAAATTATGTATTTGTATTTTTGTTTTGTTTTGTTTTTAAGAAGAGCATAGTTAAGTGGCTACATGAAGAGAAGCTTTTTAAATTTAAATAAGATTTGATTTTGGTTTCACGAATAAGATATGCAAAATTCATGTTTGAGATAAAGGAAAGTCAAAAAAGAGGGAAAAGGGGAGAGAGGCAAAGAAGATAAAAGAGAGAGGAGGTTAAAATTTACCTTGTTTCATCAATATAAACTGCTTCCAACACAGATGCTGCATATTCAATGTTCTTCTTTAAGTCTACAACGTTGACATCACCTTTTTCCAGCTGCTTCACTAAGCATCTTAGTCTATTTTTTTAAAAAGTAGACAAAAAGAGAGAAAAATAAAAAGAGATTTATTATAACTATGTGGAAAATAGTCTAATATTAAATATATATATCAAGTAACATTTTTAACATATCTTTCTTGGTCATTAAATAGAAAAATGTTTGATTGTCTAGGTACCATATTTCAAGGACAGTCTTTCTGAAAATTCAAGACAATATAGATGTTTTCATAAAAGTATGTTCCTAACACTAGAATTTATTCTATGGCTTTTCTGTTTCTTCAGAGTTGGCACTAAGAGAATATTTAAAGTGTACTCTTTTGACCACTACTGTAGTAATTATTCACTGTATATAGCAATGAAAATAAAAATGAAAGGCAAAAGATTCAAGAAAATATAGGCGAGATGAGAAAAAAACATATGTATGTGTTTTTACAGCAATTTTTTTCACCTGAGACAGATTTATAAAATATTTTCTCTTGTTTTTATCCATGGGATGATATGTCTCAGTTCTCGGAGAAATTTTAAGGCATAGGGATCAACTAAGCCATGTCTGGATTCCTGAATCAGAGAAATTGTGAGATCATTAATGTTATTGTTTTAAGCCACTAATTTTTTATGCAGCAATAGATATCTCAAGGAGTAAGATAATACAAATTGCTTCAAAAATTTCTAACACTTTTAGAAACTTTATGCATTAATTATAAATCAAGTGTTTCTGAAGATATTGCCCCCCATAGTAGGGAGGAAAAAAATTTCTCACTCTGTACATACTGTAGATAAACAATGTAAAGACGATTTATCCATTTTCCTAAGTCAGCAGACAGAATTTAGTTCCATTCGAGAGCCAACGTATAAAGTATTTCAGGGAGAATGGAGTATATCTACTTTTAGGCACTGTCTTCGAGACAGTGTAGCAAGTTTTTTGAAAATTTACTTTGGATGATTTGCAATACCAAGGCTAGGGTATAAAGAGAAGTTAAAAAGTTTAGCAAGGTTATTTGAAATTCCTCCATCAATAAGAAACTTTTTTTTCTCCACGGAAAAAAGTTATACCTAGATTAAGACTTATTACTCAAGACACTATAAATAATTACTTTTTGTACCATATACTTCTGTATGATAAAATATTAGCAGACAATGACATTGTAAAATAAATTCTATGTGCCAATAAATGTCTTATTTGTACAGATGAAGCAAAACAAAACAAAACAAAAATAACAGCTAGAACAGGTTACTTAGAAAGGAAAAAATAAGCCTGGCTTTGAAGCATAAAACACTGACTATAATAATAATGGAGCAACAGATAGAGTGTTTTGAAATTTTGTAATATTTATAACCCAGTCACATTATATTACCTTTTATGTATGAAAGTAAAAGAGTTTCACAACTCTGCAATGGCTAAAAAATATACCACTTGTGTATCTTGTGAAAATTAGTTGGTACAACTTGGTTGAATTTGGTTTTATGATATAGTTTTAAAACCAATAAGTACTTCACATGGCCTCCCTTGTTTATGAATAAATGAATTCTATTTTTGAGTTAGCAATTTTCTCCACTAAAAAACTACATTTTCCAGGCTTTCTTGAAGCTAAGTATAGTCATGAAACTTCATTCTGACCAAGGAGAATAAATAGAGGTGGTTGAGTTAAGAGTTTCAGAAGAATTATTTTGAAGAGGGTAACTCAGCTGGAAAGCAGTTCTCATTTGTCCCTTGCCCATTACTTATTGCCTGGAATTGTCTCAAGGATCAGCAGCCATCTAGGACCATGAAGTGACCTGGCAGAAGGAAGCTACCCACTAAGAATGACAGAGAATAAAGATGGAAGGAGCCTGGATCCCATGCTGTGAAATCACCTACCTCTGAGCTTATTTCCCATGAGAGAAAAAAACTGTATTTAAGCTACTATTATTTTGAGATTTCTTCTATATGCAGCTGAGCCCAATCATAACTGATAAATGAAAAGAATAAGAAATGACTCAAAGAACTGAAGAATGGAGAAATTGTCACATAAAATGAGTGGGGATGCCCTTGGGAAACTATTCATGTGTGTACTTCCTAACTCATGATAGCTGGCAGGTGTTCCCAGGGAAATCATTAGACTATTATCAAATTAGCAGATCACACATGACGAAACCTGTAACATCAAGGGGCTCTAATACTTGCATGATGAACATGCTCTTTCACAAGACATCTTGTTATGACTTAAAAACAACAAAAACAACAAATATTATGAACTGTTATATCTTAATAGGAGTGTAAATCTATAATCTGACATAAGAAATCACTCTGAAAAAATACTCCAAAAGTTTCTACCACCCACTTAGAAAATCTAGTTAGATATGGTGATAATTCTGTATAACCATGACCACCCAAACACACGCATATGTACATCCTCCGCCCCCAGCAAACTATGTCAACTCAAAATACTGAAAGAAAATATATAATTTTAGGTTACTAGGATTTCTTTCTTCTTTATCTCCTTTGCCTATATGTACCAAATTTCCTCTAATGAGTACATATTTCTATTTACATAAAAAGAAAAATCTTTGTATTATAAAAAGATTATAATTATAACAGCAGGTTAATGGAATAATTTATATAATTATTACTCCAATTGTGGATTTGCTTTTTAATCAATTTATGCATATAATAATCCCCAACAATCTTATTTAGCTTATTATTTCACTTTCTTTATAGAATAATATGCCAAACATTTACATAAACCATTTTGAAATGATTATATATATTAAACTGGTGGGTTCCAAAGCATTAAGGTTTCACTGCATGTATCTGGGAAATTTTTTAATTTTTTTTTTAAAAAGATAATTATAGAAAATTTACCTAATTCCTAAGCCATCCTATGGGCAAATTCTCAGAATGAAGAAGAAAGCACAAATGCATGTGCTGAAAATAAAATGGTTTCTTTCATTGGAGTAGGCAAGCTGAATAAAAAAGTTTTATTAATACCAGGCCTATATATGTCCTTCTGCTTCCCAAAGTTTAGGTTAAATACCTGTACTTGGTGTTCTAACCTGAGCAGTTTCTGGTTCAGCAATCTGTGAATGGAGACTCCACTGGATACTCTGCTTGGTAGCAAAATCGAATAGCATAGAGTAGCTACATATAAGTGGATAATATCACCAAAAGATGTTAAAAACCCAAGTCAGTTAAGTAATTATTTAGTATTTATTATTGTATCTGGGGCTGTGTAAAAACTGTATATGAATGCATATAAGAATATATATGAATGTATATGTAAAGATATATACAGACAAAAACACATGCACATACATATACATATAAATTCACGGGCATCTGTGTATGCACCATAGTACCCATCTTCAAGATGTTTTCAGTCTCTGGGGATGGCATGACATATGCAAATAATGTGGTCAAATGTTAAAATGTACACATTTCTCATTACTTCTTTTACGTACACCCTAATTTCCAAGCAAACTGATTTCATCACTGTTCCTCAAACACTGTCACATCATCCTAGATTCAACTCTTTTTTTTCTCATATCCCATCTTTAGCTGTCTGAATCATGTTTAGTTACTAAACATATCTGAGTGCTACCTCTATTGTAAGTTTTTTGATGATTCCCAACCATTGTGATCTCTCCTTACACAGAAAATAAAACACACTTCATTAATTACTCAGTAAAAACTGAAATTTCTCTGGTTTCCATTATAATTTCAATTTTTTGTACATAACATTTTCCCAATTGACTTCTCATCCAATAAAAAAATTATGAAGCATTCAAAGAAGCAGGAAAATCAATCCATCTGAAGATAAAAATCAATCAATTGAAAATGACCCAAATATGACAAAAATGATAACATTAGTAGGCAAGGATGTTAAAACAGTTATTATCAAAACACAACAATATAAATAACATTATTCCAATACATTTAACAATTATTTATATAAGATGAATAATTTCCTTACAAGACACAAACTACCATGTTTCAAAAAGAAATAGATAAACTGAATTTGCAGTTAAAAACTTTTACATAAAGGAAACTACATGCTCAGATGATTTCATTGAATTTATTTAAGGAAGTAATAATACCCTTTGCCTACACATTTTTATAAAAATAATCCCAAGTCATTCCAGGAGGCCAAAATTACTTTTATAACAAAACCAGAGGAAACATTACAAGATGCAGAAGCAGAAGAAGAGGAAAAAGAACAGATCTTATGAACATAAATGTAAAAATTCTTAACATTTTAGGAAATAAAATCCACCAATATATAAAAGAATAACACATCATAAAAGAGATTTATCCTAGGAATGAAAAGTTTTTATAAGATTGAAATGTTAGTCAGTATAATTCACTATTTTAAGAAACTAAATAAGAATGGCCATAGTATCACCTCAATAAATACTTAAAAAGCATTTGACAAAATTCAACATAAATGCTGATTGAAACTCTTAGCATATTAGAAATAGAAGGAAACTTCCTCACCTGATAAAGTCTACAAAAATTTATAGTTAATGTCAAAAGTCATGTTAAATGATTAAATGCTTTCTTCCAAATATAAGGTATAAGGCTTTACTCTCATCACAGTTATCCATCATTGTACTGAATCTTTTAGTCAATGCAATAAAGCAAGAATAAAAGGCATCCAGGTTGGAAAAGAAGAAGTAAAACTGTCTTTGTTTACAGACAGCATGATTGTCTAAGTAGAAAATCTGATGGAATATACCAAAAAGTTATTAGAAGTAACAAATGCTTTTAATAAGTTTGCAATACAAAAAAAAAACAAATACAATATCAATGTCATTTCTATATAATTGTAATAGACCATCAGAAATTAAAATGAAAAGCAATATTATTTACAATAATACCCTCAAATGTGAAATTCTTAGACACAAATCTGGCAAAGTATGTGCAAGTGCTATAACTGAAAACTGCAGAACATAGCTAAAAGAAATTAAAGTCGACCTCAATAGATGGAGGGATATGCTGTGTCCATAGATTGAAAGACTCAATATTGTTAACATGTTATTTCTACACAAACTGATCTATAGATATGATACGATCCCAAAAAATATCCTAGAAGGCTTTTTTGTTGTATATATTGACATGCTGATTCTAAAATTCATATAGAAATGCAAAGGACCTACAATAATCAAAACAAATTTAATAAAAAGAACAGAGTTGGGGATTCACACTCCTTCAAAACTTATAAGACTTCAAGACTTATTTTAAAGCTACAGTAATCAGTACAGTATAAAAGGCATAATATGCTACATTATTAACACCAAGATAAGTAGATCGGTGGAACAGAATATGGAGTCTAAGAAGAGACTCACAAGTATATAGTCAATAGATTTTGGAAAAAGTTGCAAAGATAATTTAGTGGAAAAAGGACAGCATTTATAATGAATAGTGCTGGATCAATAGAAATATATATGTATAGAAGGAACTTTAATCCACATATACATCACATATCTAAATGCTTATTCTAAAACTACAAACCTAGAAGAAAATACAGGAGAAAAACTTTTGTGATCTGAATCAGCAAAAGATATCTTAGATATAATATCTAAAGTACTCTCTATGAAAAAAAAAAAGTTGCACTTCATCAATATTAAGAACTATTCTTCAAAAAATTATTTAAAGAATGAAAAGACAAACCACAGACCAGAAAATATTTGCAAATCATATATCTGATAAAAGATTTGTATCTAAAACACATAAAGACTTGCAAAATTCATTAAAAGACAACAAACCCAATACAAATTCTGCAAACAATTTGAACAGCCTCTTCACACAAAAAAAAGATATATTTATGGCAAACATGAAAGATGCTAAACATGAATAGTTATTAGAGAAATTCAAGTTAAAACAATAATATGATATAACCAAACATCTATTAGAATGACTAAATTAAAATAACGGATCATAGCAAATATTGGCAAAGATGTTAAGCAACTGGAACATTGCTGTTGGGAATGTTAATAGGTATGATCACTCTGGAAAACAGTTCCTTAAAAAGCGAACATTTATCTACCACATGACTCAGACGTTTTATTCTTTGATGGAAAGAAAAAGAAATATATGTCCTTACAAAGACTTATACATCAATGTTCATAGCAACTTTATTTGTAATAGCCCCAAACTGGAAACAACCCAAATATTCATCAACAGGTAAATGAAAAAACAAACTCGGGCAGATTCATCCAAAGTTCCACTCAGCAATAAAAGGAATAAACTATTGATACACACAATGACACGAATGAGTCTTAAATAATTATGCAGAGTGAAATATCTGCATATTTTATTTTCATTTATGATTCCATTTATATAGAATTTTAGAAAATGCTAACTATCCTTATAGTGACAGGAAGCAGATCAGTAGTTGCCTGGGAATGGGGGAGGAAAGAAAGGGAAAGATTATAAAGGAGCTTGAGGAAACTTTTGAAGATAATGGAAATGTTCATTTTCTTGATTGTGGGGATGGTTTCATAGGTATATGTGAATTCTTATCACACTTATCAATTCATAAATTACAAACTAAAATATGTAATCATTAATTTGAGCTAGAAAAAGGATATGTGCTAAATAAATGCTGTTATACATCTTCATTTTCATCAATTTTATTGAAATACTTAAAATTCCATATATTTACTATCAAAGACACAAACAAAAGCTAAAGCAGCATTAAAGTTATAATGATCTTTTCCCTAAGAGAATGACACTAATCTGATAATTCATAAGACTTTTAAAATCAGCCTGAATGTTATGAAAAGAACAGCCTTTGATCTTAGCTTTTTGGAGGGACTTCCTTACCTTCTGATGATCAGAACATTTAAAAGAAGACAGAAATGAAAATAGAAACACTGTCTTTGAAAATAATTGATTGATTCTGTAATTCAAAAGAGAAATAATTTCCACCTTTGAACAAAGAGTACTGAGCTGTAGAATATGATTGAGTATTTTTTTATCCAAATATAGAACTGCCATTTTCCAAATGAAAAAATACTCAATATGAAATGATGTAGCTTTCGTAATCAAGTACTTCAAATACTCTTAAGGTTACCTACTATATTGCTACATGACTCAATCTTGCAAAAAGACTATCTACATAACTAAGAATATTCTCATACTAAAAAATCTTATGTGTCTATTCACATCTGTATTAATTCTATGAACTAAAATACCCAGGATATCTCTCATGCTGTAGACCATAAATAATAAATTAGTTATAAGAGAATTAATAGTAAGAGAATTGATAATCATTATTTCCATTTTTGACTTGATTGTAATACAAAAGTGACAAGATATTGTCATCAGAATGCTGTAATAAGAATTAGAAAAGCTAAAAGCTAAAGAATATCTACAGCAGATATTAACATTAACATTAAAATATGGCCATACATAGGAATGCACCAAACACACACAAATAGGGATGCTCAGAACACGAAGCTATGTCATTTTCACTAACTTCTGCTTGTCTCTGATCCTAATATGATAAAAAAAAAAAAATGGTAAGAAGCCATTAAATAATGAAATTGTCTACTCTGCAGGTCAATGCTTAGGAAATTAAATTCTAACCTTAGTCTAAGAAGTGAAGTTTACAGATTCAAAGCCTTTTAAAGACATTTTTCTTTCACATAGGTAAATGTTATCATTATAAAGCTCTTTAATACCTTCATTTTATGGGATAAATAATTCCCCAAACAATTGATATCATCAAAGTGGAAACAATAGTATGGCAAATATTATAAGCCTTTGATATAAGTTTACATTCTACATTTAAAGCAGCAAAATAATCCCAATGAGATGGAAAATATATGATGAAAAAGTATCTTTATAAGTAGAAAGGAATACATAATTATCCTCCCTCTTCTCCCAAAATCACAATTTAGGTAAATAATCGATTTACCTAAAGATTAAACTTTTTAATACAGAAATGGGCATTGTGTAAACCCCAGCATGTTAAAGAATTCCTTTTAAGTACAGAGATACATTCAAATAGTTAGAAATGCTTACAAGATCAATTTTTTCCTCCTTGGAGGCAAAAGAACAGTAAGACCATTTTAACTCTAAAGGGGGAACCAATCATTTGTGCCCATTTACTATTACCCCTCTGAAATACTACAGGCTAGGTGGACTCAAGGATTTTCCTTAAAAGGTTACATATTTGAATAAATGTGTATATAAATATATATTTAAATGCACATATATTTAAACACACTTAAATACATAAAATATATACTAGATTTATATATTTATATTTATAAAATATATTTGTTTTATATAGTAAATATATTTATATATAAAATATTTCCTCATATTTATATATTTTATACATAAAGTTAAATCTGTGTGTTCTGATGAAGAAAAAGTAGTGACCTTCACCTACTAGTAAGGTATTTATTTAAACCAGAGAAGAAAGGTTAGGAATAGGGCACACACATAGCAGACCCACTGAAGAACAGTTAAACATTTTATGACATTCTATTGGACCTCAGAAAACATGTATTTAGCACTAAGCTCAGGTATCCACTCTGTGCTAAAGAACTCACTTGTCTCTCCAGACTCACTCTACTGGTCTGTATGCTGCTCCTTGCCCTGAGAAGGGGAATATAAAGACTACATCAGGCATCCAGTCGGGTTTCACACATGGGGAGCGTGAGCAGGAGATAGGACGGAGGGAGAAGAGTGAAGTCATCGTACTACTCTCCTCCTTCCTGCAGGGTCACCCTCCAAGAAGGTCACCTGTCAGGCATCCCTCTCCACCGAGTTCTCCCCTTCCCCATCTCCCTCTCTCTCTCTCATCAGAAACAACACATTCATGGAACCCCATGTTACTAGCCCAGAAGTATTATATTATCCCGGTGGTTCCCTACATTTGTCCCACAACTGTAAATACTCTTTATTAAAGGCTTCTCAGGTTACCCATTTTAACTGCGTCATCTTTTTCTAACTCCCATTCTAGAGACTTTTACTACAGTCCTTCGAGGGTATTGAAAAGTCTGTAGAGGCAGGGCTTTAAAGTCAGTGGGGGCTGGCTCTACTTACATTTACCTTTTTCCTGGTATTCAGGGAAAGGAGCAACACACTGACTAGAGAACTATGTCCAGTTTTCTGTAGTGATCAGCATTACAGTGAGCTCTGGCTCATGGAAACTACACAAAATGCTGAGGTTCAGCTGCGTTATCGGAAATACAGGAGAGCAAAGACACCAAACTGCCACTTTCACCACTGGAGGACCTGACTCTTTATGGAAGCTAGCTAATGATAGCTGGGTCAGAGAATGTGTGGCATAATTTTTAAAATTTAAAAAAAGAAATAGATAAAAAAAGATTTGTGGCTTGCATTTAAGCCTGATGGATTTTAAAATGTTTTTATTACTGTTCACTGCTGAAATGTCATTAACATAACATAAAAGGATTGAAAAGGTAAAAGAGCTACAAGGAGAAAGAACAGGAAACAAGATAATAGGAGAGAAAAGTTTACAACACATTTTTGGAAAAATTAAAGAGTGAGATATGGCAACTGATTTAGCAGTTACCAAGAAAGAGAAACAAAGAACAGTGCTTTCAAAGGGTGATTACACAGAGAGTAAGAGAATCCCCACAGAAACTCAGAACAGCTCACGAAGTAGGGACACCAAAGATCCTATAATGCACGTATCACTTTGGGCTCAAAATAAGAAGGTGAAAATCTTTTTAGAGCTTTCAGATTTTTTTCTCTACCCCAAATCATAGGAAATTGTGCCAACAGCACACCTGAAAATGAAACAGATTGAAAATAAGGGGATTGAATGAAAGTCAGTATGTTTAGTGATGATACCTCAGGTTCTTTTATCCCATCTAGTCACAGAATGGAGACTGGGGGATTTACTGCCAGGAAAAGCACCAGAGAAATGACATTTTGGCAACAAACAGTTCACAGCTTGCTCACCCTTGGGTGAGGCTCAGCAGGTGACAAGCACCACTTATGCACAGAGAAATTCTAATCACTTTTCAGAGCCACATTCTTTAATATTAATGGCCTGTCAGCGGTGTGAGCAAGCATTGAAGGAAAAGCTGCACCATAAAAGACAGACAAATATAACAGAACAAATAAATTTGGAGGATATCAAAATAATAGAAACCCTTCCAAAAAATACTTTTTAAAATGTTTTTAAAAAACATCATTCATGAAACACGAACATAATACTACTTTTTTAATGTAATACATGGTGATGAAAGAGCTCTTGGAAATTAACACTAATGATTTACACTAAATGTAAACAGAGGAGTAGAGAAGAAAGTCTGATAACCCATAAAGTGGACAAAAAGGCAGCAAGATGAATAATAGAATAATAAAGATAAGAAAATTAGAAGGTTAGTTCAGGACATCTAATGTTCGGCTAACTAAAGTTCTAGACATCAGGAATAGAAGAAATTATCAAAGAAAAAGTCAATTTCCCAGAACTAAAAATCTTCATTTTGAAAGGACCCAGGTTTGTATCATGGGCATATGTACTTGGTAGTCACATAGGACCTTGTGCTTAGAAGGACCCCGCCCTTGATTTAGTGTTCTGCTGTCACTATCTTGAAATTCTTAATAAGTTTTTAACAAGAAGCCCCACATATTATGCTGCTGATCCTTGGGTCAACCTAGAATTCTATAGACAGCCAAGCTATTAATCAAGTTTGAAGAAAGAATAAAGGCATTTTCAGATATTCAATAACTCCAAAAATTTGGCTTTCCAAGCAGACTTTTAAAGAAGCCACCGAGAGATATATTTGACTAAAACAATGATATAAACAACAACAACAACGAATACAGATACGTTAAGAAGGGAAGTCTCCGAATAAGAGACATGTGCCCCTCCTAGGAATTAACTAGTCTAGGTTGAAGTAGGAGTGCAGAGGAAAAGAAGTAGGAGCTAAGTCTCTCTGGGAAAAACTGAAACTGATGAGCCATGAAACTGATAAGATGTTCGGAACTTTGTTTTGACAGGTCAGTTGAGCATTCATAAATTATAAAATATATGAAAAAATACAGTAATTATGAAATCAAGGAGGAGGAAAAAAATGTATACAAGATGGAAAAGTGATTTAATA
The DNA here is from genome assembly GCF_000325575.1 of Pteropus alecto. NCBI lineage: Eukaryota > Metazoa > Chordata > Mammalia > Chiroptera > Pteropodidae > Pteropus > Pteropus alecto. Next base: position 50,603,821 of record NW_006442484.1, read on the forward strand.
CTATTTAATTGGCAAGCGAATAATATTTACAAAACACACTACTATAAACACTAGTGACTGAAAAACAAAATGAAGTACAATATGACTCTCGGAAGATGAGAGTAGGAAAGTTGGTGAAGTTAATGTATGAAAGCTATTTCCTCTGTTATCATTATGGATATCAACTGATAAAGTTTGAAATTAATAAATCAAGAAATTTGACCATTGAGGTCATTTCCTTCTGGGAAATTGACTGCTTTTTTTGATAATAATAAAAAGAATCTTAATGACATTAAAGTGGAATGGTCAATATATTGCTCACAAGACAAGTGATTTAACTTAGAAGTCAAGTCCTTTACTTGGTAGTTTTGGAATTACTGACCATGACAAATTTAAATGGCTGAAAAATAAGATGTCAAAATTCATTCTGAAGTGGAAGCAAAGAAAGACTTTGAAAAGGTATTAAGTATTTCAATCATGAATTGATGGTCATGTTGAATTCCAGTTGTTCTAGGTTCTTTTAGATACATAGTAAAGCATAATAAAGAAAATGACACATGATAATTAAATATACAGCTGTTCATCACATGTTCCATTGCTCATGAACTAAACTGACTGAAAACAGGCATATATGTTTCAGAATTGATGTAGACACACAAAAATGCATATTATGTGAAAAGAGAAAGGGAGATATGGGGAAATAACATAAAATATGAGTAGAGTGAATTATAATGACTGAATTTATTACATATTTTTTGGCAAATTCAGAGAAGGGAAAAAGTATATTGAGTCATACTGCAAAAGTCCAATTAGAATGTGGTTTAGAAAAAATAAAAGTGCGTAGACAAGAGTTTGGAGAGGCAAAGAGCATCATGAAACTGGGGTGCTCCTAAAGCAATGAGGGGCTGAAAATCAGAAAAGTATCAAATGAGTAAAGCAAACTCAGAACCAGTTCCTCCAAAAATAATAAAGGAATGTTCAAAAGTGGGCTTGGGGCATTTACTCTTAATGCAGTACCATGTACCAACATGCTTCAAAAATACATTCGCAGAGGGAAAAATCATATTAAAATAGATTTTTAAAGAAATATGCATACAAAAATAAAATTATGGAAAGAAAAGTCAACATGGAATTTTTCCAGTTATAATAGATAGTGCAACATAAGAAAATCTAAGAAGCAGAAATATTTCCATGGCAGATACTATCAAAAAGCAGAGAAGTAGAGAAGGCCTCCTGTTACTCTTGACACTCAGATATAGGAAATTTGGGAACAATTAAAGAAGAGTCTCTTGAAAGGGCAATTCTTCTGTGGAGATGTAATTTGTTGCATAATGAGCAACCAATTTGAATTCAAAAGAATTGGTTAAGAAGATGGTTTTTATTGAGAAGTTTATTATATCTAAAACATTAAAAATGGTTTTACCCTTCTAATTGAATTTTTAAATTATTCTCTCTCTCTCTCTCTCTCTTTCCATGTGTATATGAATATCTTGGTTTCAAGACACCACTAAAATTATATGACAAAAAGCTCATATTTGATTTTACAGAATTTTCCTTTTCTCTACAGAAATCTAGCTTTTATATATATGATCTCTCAGGATTGCTAGAAATTATTCTTTTCTTATGAGATCTGAAGAATGTTGACATTGATTGGAACAGTTTTGAGAATGCATCATCACTAGTATAAACTACTGAGTCCCAAATTTAATATAGCTTAACAGTAGGAATAAAAAATAAAACACTCCCAAATGAATTAGTTAAGGTTTAACCAGGAAAACAAAACAACTCTGAACAATTAATGCTGAGGATTTAATTCTTGGAATTGATTGTCGGGATGATGGAAGGTGGTGAGACAACCAGAATAGTGGAGATCCCCCTAAATAAGCAACTGCAGGAAACTTTTGGAGGGTCAAAGGTAAGAGGCAGGATCCCCAAAACCCAGGAGTTTTGGGGGTTCCTGCAGAAGAGAGGTGTTCCAATGGACCTGGCCAGGGGCATATGGAGCCACAGAAGAGACACAGCTGTTGCAAAAGAGTCTTTCTAGAGGCAGAGAGAGAGAGAAAGAAATACTCTGGTTTTTCTCTTCCTCCTCGCCTGTCCTGCAATCTCCTGACAATATTTGCTATTGGACGAATTCGGCCAAAAGCCAATTGCCATGGACACCTGGGAAATTTAGCTATGATGATACAGAGCAAAGCAGGCAAAGGGCAAGGAGTAGATCCAAGGGCACATAGGCTCAGAACTATAATACACAGTAACCAGAAAGCGTCAAAATTATTTTTTCTCAGATTTGGAAATAAATCAGAAGGGTGGGGGGCATGTCATCTCTGTCAAATTGGGGCAAAGCCAGCCAAGGATTATCAAAGGAATGTATTTAGATCTCTTCACTGTTTGCTATTGATTAAAGGACCCAGATACAGTAATATTATTTGTTCATTGTACTTGTAGATTTTTATCTGGTAGATGTGAATATAATTTTTATCTGGTAGGACAGACAACCTCATGAGTTTAAGACCTTGTTAGGCACAGGCCAGTTGTGCATCTAACCCAGCATTCTTATCAGAAATTTGACTATGTACACCTAGCTTTGTAAATGCTTTCTGAATCAGTCATAACTTCTTACTGATTCCCTCATTATTAATGATTTAAACAAAATCTTGGCATGTGTTCAATTTGTATTTGCATGAGTCATGATTTTATCTTTTTGAAAGTATATTTTAACAACAGTACTACAAATTTTTTTACAGTTTACCTCAACACCCTTAGCATGTTTAAATAATGCTGCTAATTCCAGAAGAGGAGGAATACAATAGATATGAAAATAATGACCAGAAAAAAAATGACTTCCTTTCTTATTTCCCTTCTCTGCCTTCTGTTTCCCTCCTTCTTTTTTCATTTTTTCCCCCAGAAGAATTCATAAGACAGTTCTCATGAGTTCCTAGAATATAAATGAAAAAAATAAATCAACAAAAATTGGTCAAGAAAAGATGCTTCAAATATCAACTCATTTGGGGGAAAGTACTTTCTTAGCAGATTCATGCAGCAGTACTGCTATGCTCACACACTTGAATTTTTGGTTATTGAAAATACAGATCAAGCACTGAGTATATCCCAGGAGCCCATCATAGTCTCACTGCAAAGGCACAGACAGAATTCTCCACATATTTTTGTCTCTCTTGTAAGTCCTTATCTGTTCCTAAATGAGACAAATAAGGCAAGTAATTCAGCAAGATAGATTTCTGATTTTAAACATGGAATGACATGCCAAACAATAAGAAAACTATCCTACGTAAATTTTCCCATGGTTTGTCTTCAAGAAATTCTCAGTTGTCTAGATTTTCTTCCTAGAGAGTTGTTGGATAGTAGAGTGACACCTTATATTAGGTGTGTTTTTGTTGTTGTTGTTGTTGTTATTGTTTTCGCAAATTCCTCCAACTCAGTTGAAGTAATACAGTTCTATCTTTACTGAGATGCACTGCTACAGTTTTAGCAGATGTTTCAGATGGAATTAAACTGCCTTGTGAGAAAATAATATGGTGTAAAACACTGTCAGAAAGCTCTTCACCTGGAATAATTCACAAAATCAATGGGGGTTTTATACAACTCTTTGGGGTCCTTGCCATGACTAGATTACAGTGAATACTGGGTAAGTAACTTCCATTTTTTTCTTTTGTAATTCCACTACTATTTTTATTGTGGTAAAATATCCATAACATAAAAGTCACCATTTTAACCATTTTTAAAAATTTTATTTTATTATTAGTTTCAAGCATACAGTACATTGGTTAGACATTTATGTGGTTTACAAACGATCCCCCTAATTGCTCTTTCTCTCCTCTGGCTCTCCACCTAGCCATTACATTAACGTTAACTGCATTCTTTATGCCATGCTCCCCATCCCTGTGACCATCTATCAACTTCTAATTTGTACTTCTTTAACCTTTCACCCTTTCTCTCAGCCCCCCAACTCCCCAACCCTTTGGCCATCACCAGATTGTCCCCTATATTTGTGAGTTTGTTTTTGATTAGTTTGTTCTTTTTGTTCTTTAGATTCTGCACATAAGTGAAATCATATGGTAGTTATCTTTCTCTGACTTATTTCACTCATCATAATAACCTCTAGTTCCTTCTATGTCATTGCAAATGGTAAGATTTTATTTTTTTAATGGCCAAGTAATATTCCATTATATATATATATGAACCATAATTTCTTTATCCAATCGTCTGTTTAGGTCGCTTCCATATCTTGGCTATTGTAAACTGTGCTGCCATGAACATAGCAGTGCACAGGTCTTTATGAATTATTGTTTTGGATTTCTTTGAATAAATACCCAGAAGTGCAATTGCAGGGTCAAAAGGTATATCCATTTTTAATTTTTTGAGAAACCTCCAGACTGTTTTCCATAGTGGCTATACCAATTTGCAATCCCACCAACAGTGTATGAGAGTTCTCTTTTCTTCATATCCTCATCAATATTTGTTCTTTGATTTATTGATGATAGCCATTTTGGGTGTGAGGTGATATCTTATTGTGGTTTTAATTTGCATTTCTCTGATGATTAGTGACCTTGAACATCTTTTTATATGTCTATTGTCCATCAGTATTTCTCCTCTTTGGAGAAGTATCTGTTCAGAACTTCTGCCTACTTTTTAATTGGATTGTTTGTTTTCTTGTTATTGAGTTGTATGTATTTTTGATATTAACCTCTTATTAGATGTATCAATAGTAAATATGTTCTCCCAGTCAGTTGTCTTTTTGTTTATATATATATGTTGCAGATAGAAAGCTTTCTATTTAATTGGTTTGATGGTCCACATGCTTTTTTATATTGTTGTAAGTAATGTGGCTTTAAGTAAAGGTATTAATATTTGTTATTAATAACAATTGAAAAAGCACTAGTGACTTATTCCAATTTTTTAATTGGATAGTTTGCTTTTTTTTATTGTTGTTAGTACCACCCTTAGTTACAGTCTAATCAATGTCAATCAATCCACAGCACTAGACAGATGTAAAGTTCATGTTCCCTGTGACATATTTACTATATGTGCTCTGCCCAAGTGGATATGATGACTTTCTGGAAGATCAAGATTTCTTAATAAGACATCTTTAGTATGGTAATTAAACAGGTCAACTTCTTGGGAAAGTCTTGGACTATTAATTCTTTCCTTCATCCTACAAAGATTCCAACTCACCTCAAGACAAGGGCTACTGTGGAAATGAGCATGGTTAAAGACGTGATTTAACGTGCCTACACAATTGAGTCAAGCCTTCCAATTTCAATGTTTCTAGTAATTATGCCTCAAATACTCAACTATTTGCTGGGGCAGATGATCTGGGGCATTAACTTTGAACATTGCATTTCCAGTTCTTTAACCATAAACACTGAACCAAAGGCTTCAATTCTATGTTTTGGTTGCTTAAGATAGAGAGAAGTTTCAGCATTAGAATAGAGTCTTCAGAGAAGCAGTGATCAGTAAAATTGACATTTCTATGATATTTGAGGAATTTATGAATAACTTTATTTAGCAGTTATGCATAGTTTAGACCTGTGGTATATGGTAAGTGGAGAAACTCTTTATGCATTATGGACAATAAGATCATACAGATACTTGTCATTGCTAAAAAACCAAAATGAAACAGTAATTCATAGTGATCCAAATGTAAGAGTGAACTCAGAAGTCAATACCTGCTTGACATTCCAGAGAGAGTCCTCATCCTGGTTAATCAACCCTATTATCTATAGTAGCTAGGTAACAGTTAATTTTTAGAGGTGGGGGGAGAAAAATCTGGTAGCACTGCCCAACCCAAGAAGGCTTGAAGTTATTTTATTTTTAATTTTTAAAAGTAGAACAAACACAGTTTAAACAGATTTGTGTAGCATGGTAAGGACAAGAGCATTAATGATGAAAAGCTTAACGTTGAAATTCTAAGATTCGACTTATTCGTTTTTTTCCCCAAACTCAGATATTGGCAAATAGATACTTTTTTATAATTTCTTAAAGACTCTACATAAATTATCTTCTATTAAATAATAACCAGATATAACAAAAATAGACGCCATAGGCAGGATTCCTAAAAAATCAATTTTCTTTTTTTAGCTTAATTAATTATATTTATTATATTAATTAAGCATATATTATATTATTTTAATATTTTAGTATTGATTATATTTATACTTATTATGTATATTATTATTGTTATAGGCAATGAATGTCCACTGTAAATAGGCAGAGGATCAGCAGATTTTCAACAAGTTTGTAGCAAGAGAAGAAAATACCATTCTGTAATTCTTAGCAAGCTCAACCTAAATCACTGTAATATATAGAAACTCACAATGCATGCCAACACCATAGAACCCGAGGAGTCACCAACATAGATAATAAGGTAAAAAGGTTATTCTCTCTTTGCTTCCTTATTTATTTAAGATCCATGCCCCTTTGGGCTTAATAGTTATGCCTGTTTTTCAGCTCCTAGAATAATTTCACGGTATAGAAATTACATCTGTTTTTTGTGTTCCCAGAGTTAGAGAGCAAAATTCTTTAACAAAAACTAGCAGTTTCTTCACCCACCCAGTCCCACTCTGTGTTCTGTTCACCTGAGACGTCCACTTTAAAATATTTCGGCTGTTTCTTCTGAGATTTTTCTTCATATCTTAAAATGCTGTGCTTATTCTGCTATTTCTTGATTTATTGATATTGGATATTAAATATTGGCTTCCTGTTACAGTAGATGAGGATTTACATATTTTACATGTCTTACTAACAATTTTACCTTACCCTAAATTATTAATAGTGTTCCATACTACTCTTATTAATAGTGTTCCATACTACTCTTAATCAGTAATAGCCAAATAGTGTATGAAGATTGAATTTTTATTCCTGGATTTTTAAAACTTTCCTGAAGTTATTAAGTATCTTGTTTTTTTACTACCATTATTCTCTCTGTCTACTTCTCCCTCGCAGATCTCACATATATCTGTTACATGTCAATGCCCTTTTATTCTGGAGACCTCTGTCTTAGAGCTTTTTATCTTCTGACTCAACTTTGAATGAGTCGCTCTCCAGATCACAGCTGTCATTCTGAGACATCCCTTGGACAATCTCCCTTATGGTATTGATCCCCTATTTCTGAATTCTATAACTTCCTCTTTTCTGAATTTTCCCATTTTGCTGAAAAAATACATTCTACAGTAGTTTCCAAAAAAGTGGACATGTAACATAACATATTCAAGTGTTAAAAATACTTATTCTTTCACCCATTTGTTGATAGTTTGACAGAATAATCTAGACTGAGAATCATTTTTCTCTCGAAATTTGAAAATTTTCCTTTATTTCTTCTCTAAGAGGAGTTGTGTGCTTAGTCATTGTTCTGTTCTGACAATTACCACTATTTACATATTTCAAAAATTCATTAAAATATCCTGTTCTTTAATGCATTCTCTTGTTTTCTCTCTTTGATTTTATGTTTTTTTTTTAAAATTTATTCTTCTATCATTTTAGAGAGTGTCTCAAGTGAGAAAAAAAATATATATGATAATCCCCAATCTTTATTAAAAAATAAAAAATTTATTTTCCTGCTGCCTAATTAAATTAGCAAAAATAAAAAAGATAATGAGGTGCAGCTAAGATGAAAACTTCTTTTTGGTAAATAATCTAAATAACTGAACAAGATTACAATAATGAAGCAGAAAATTAAGAGGGCTGGTGCAAATAGCCATTATACATTTGGTATTGAAAAAATTATAGAGTGCTTTTTACAAATAAAAGGAAAACTGTCTTTTCCTAGGCCAGAAAGAATGAACAAGGAATAAAGAATATAGCTGAAAGTCCATTTAGATAGTAGGGAGAATTGAGAATTAGAAACTAGAAAATGACTCGATTTGCATGCAATTCTTTGGTTTTTCCACTTCATTACTCCCATACACCCTGGTGACTCTATAACTATAAAGGCTCAAAGAGACATATTTTAAGGGACTCTGTGTACTCTAAAGTGCATGAATCATTTTCATTTGTTAATTTTAGCATCAATTTTCTGTCATCGCGTTAGCATTTTCATTTGAAGGTGTGATACTCTCTCAAGTTTATAACACAGATGCTGGTTTTCCACTGCAACTTGGTTTTAAAATGTCCTATGAAGAAATAAATCATGCTGTAAAAATGTTATAAGTGCTTTGTCTTAATGGTATTTAAAAGAATATTGCTTTTAAAGAAATGTTGTTTTTCAGGAAACTACTTAAAACAAACCTGTGGAACAGATAGTCAGTCAATTTTAAAATGATACCAATAACATAGCAAAGTAATGTTAAGGAACCTATCTGAATGTTAACCATATAAACTAGAAGACTCTAACTCCAGTAAGCAACTGTCCCATGAAAGAGCCAGATGTTGAGCAGATGCTGCTGCAGCTACTGCTACTAAGAAAGGGAAAATAACTATGCACACTCATGTACTTCAGAGTTACCATGTGCTTTTACAGCTAGAAGAGAGAACTAAAGAAATCAGTGAAGTATGACAAATGTCAGTTTGTCCAAAGAAATGAGACTATGAAAATGTTTTTTTTTTTAAGTACCTCTCTCAATGGCTGTTTAAACTGTTATATATTCAGTCTGGTTTAACAAGTGAGTATTGACCTAAAGGGGAAAATATTTTTAATGCAGTAAACAAGTAAATGGTCGACTCAGCTTCTAACACTACGGCCAAATGTTTTGGGGTTTAATATTGAATGAAGTTAAGAAATTTTAGAGAAATAAACCTTAGACTAAAATGTTGAAAAAAAGAAACTAATACATTATGAACATAGTTTTGTATATTGACCACTAGATCATTCCCCTAGTACCTGTGACCTGTCTTCTGGAACAATGTCACACTCAATGTAGTGATGCTGTTATTGCAGACAGGATGTTAGTACCATTTAGTTTAACCTTGAAATGAGAGTAGGTTCATCCAGTTAACTCTGATGACTCAACTCACTCACCTTGTAGAGAGTTTTAACCATAACCTTAACTCTCTGCAAGTCTTCTCCTTACTTGTCCTCATTATCATTTTTGCTTTTGAGCCCTCTCCTCTAATCATTCCTTGTTAATGTAAGTCTTCCTCTGTTACCCATGCTCAGCTAGGTCTTGGTTATTCTTTTGCTCCAAGAGGAGATGGTCACTATCAAGGGAAGTCACTGTACCCCTTTAAAAAAAACAAATAAACTTTATTGAGACATTTTTCACATATAAAAATTGTATAGTTAAGCTGTGCAACTTGATATTTTGATATCTGTATGCATTGTGAAAAAATCATGATAATCAAGCTGCATAACTTATCCATCATTTCTGCATAGTTACCACTTGTGTATGTATTGGAGGGGATGAGAATTATTTTAAGATTTATCTCAGCTAATTTTAAGTGTACATAGTATTGTTAAATGATGACTCAACATACATGTACTTGTCAAGCTGGTAACCTTTCCTCCAATCTCTTGCCGTGACTTCAGCTATCAATCATCTTCCCTAAGAAAAACTTACTATGTGGATGAAATTCACCCCTTTGAACTAATTACTTCCATAGGTGTCCTTGTTACTGTCCTTGTTACAGCTTGCAGCAGCCTTAGCTGAAGATTACACAAGGCTGAGCACTAAAACATCAATTCTCATCAAATTTCAACTCTGTTTCATCAAGCACAACAGCACAAGGATCCTATGTTATTGTCCTCTTACAACCAAATCATATCTCATATCCTAATATTGTAGTTTTGTGTTAGTTATGTGTATGTATATATACTTATAAACACACACAAGTCCAAAAGTTGGCATTATTTCCC
>NW_006442484.1:50613620-50651748 GCF_000325575.1 Pteropus alecto
TAATTAAATTATTTTTGTAATTTATAAATAATTAACCCAATATATGAATATGTAGTCTATATGCATATCTTATATCATAATAAATCTCTTAGTTCTAAATTACTGTGACAGTCCCATTCATTTAATAAAGCATTTAAGATCTATCTGAAAATAAAACTTATTTAATCCTCACAAAATGCTAATAAAATATTTTTAATTTTAAAACAAGACACTGAGGCTAAAGTAACTAACCTGTGTACATCTATACTGTTGTAAAAGAGGCATATCTAAAACAAGTTTATATTTCTCAGAAATCCATGTTTTTCCCTCTATACCAAGCTGATATAAGACTAAGATTATATTTAGCAAATACCTTAAATATTGAGCAATGTCAATAAGCAATAGGGAAGAAATATTTTCTTCTCAAATCCTCAAACTGTCAATTTTTGATGTAATCATTTTTAAAGATTAGTAAAACCAACAGCAAAGTAAATGATACTGGATATCTGTTGAAGGTCCACATAAGGGCAGCCAGGTAAGGCCTATACTTAGTAGTAAATGGTCCTCTATAAGGCATGATTTCAATGATTCTGATGGAATTTTCAAATATCAAATCTTTCTGAGAATAATCCAACACATTGCTTTAAAATCTTTTGAGGAGTCTACCTTAACAATTTGAGAACACGGTTTTGGTATAAAGGGTACCTGAGTTTTACACACACATACACACACACACACACACACACGCACACACACTTTATAACTCAGTGGCAGCCTTCCTTAAATGCTATACAATACAAATTCTTAGATCTGAAAATATAACCAAACAATATGGTGCTCTGTTTGGGCTTTTGATTTTATTTCTGAAAGTGTTCTTTTTTAAAAATCTTTTCGGTGTTAACTCAGAACAAATCACGAGTAATCATTATTTTAACAAGGAAAGACACAGATCTGAACTTTGTCTAGAAGGAAACAAAAAACATTTCCATTCGGAAGAAAATAAATCATTCTTAGGAACTGGAATCGACCCCAAAACAAAAGACACAAAGGAGCATCACTATAACTTGGTGTTTTTAGACAAAAATATAAAGATTATCAAGTGAAAGTCAGACAAGAGAGAATGCTTTTGATTAAATTAGTGGTTAACTAGAACTCCATGGCAACACACCCACACATGGAAAAGCATTATGTCTCTTAAAAACTTATAAACTATCAATCCTCATTTTAACATCTTGGTCTAAGTATAGTGCAAAACCTCAATGACATCTGAGACCTAATATCACACAGGGTTACTGGGGCATTAGAAGTTCAAGGAGGTGGTTCTGTAATAGTAAAAATTACTGTGATCAAGTACATATCCTGTTTTTCTTCTGGGTACAACTGAATTAGGTCCCAGCTTTCAAGCAGCTAGTGATCTTGATAGCTCTACCCTGTCCTACGGCACCTGATTAGGCAGAAAAGTAAGGACATGGCTTATATAGAAGAACACGGGGACGTGCTGCAGCAAGAAGGGTTGAGACCCCACTAAAGCCCCACTGTCTATAATTTTGAATTCTGGTTTAAGGAGCACTACATGAGGGATTTTAGGAAATGGTCATGATGAAAGTAGTTTTTGGTAAGTTTATTTTTTCAATTTTTATCTATCATTTATCCATCACTTTCTCTCCATACTCCCTTAATTCACTTATTTTACTGCATTAGTCCTTATTTTAGTTAAAGCACTGCTAACCACTATACGAGATTAAACTCTAAACCCAGTAGCTTAATACAATCAAAGTTTATTTCTCACTTATAAAAAGGTGAAGTTGTGAGTGCCTAGTTAGTAAATGATTTAGGACCTAAGTTCCTTCCTTCAGATGTTGCCACTATTTTCAATACGTGGCTTCCATGCTCACTGGGCTCACTCACATCTAGCTAGTGGAGTAAAAAAGGGTATAGATTGTTCCATATAGAAGGCCTTATGATTGAGAAATGGAGGTGGTACTCATAATTTCTATTCATCTTACACTGAAGAGAAATCAGGCATATAGTCACATTTTACTTTAAGGAAGGCTGAAAAAGGCATTTCATCTATGTGCCAAGGAAACAAGTAATGGGTGTGATGAGCAGCTAGCCATATATTGCCCCAGTTCCTTACTGGCCTCCATGCTCCCAGCACTTGTCCTCCTACAATCCAATTCCTGGCAAGAGCCAGAAGAGTATTTTATTAAACATAAATTGGACCACCTTACTTCTACGTTTAAATTCTCCAATGTCTTCCAGTAGTACATTGATTAACACCCAAATGCCTTACCTTGACCCACAGAGTCCATCATGATCTTGGTCTTGCTTTACTCTTCTGAACTTGTGTCATGCCAATCTCTTCATCACGTATACGACCTACGCACATTGATTTTTTTTTCTGTTCCTTGACAGTCCAAACGAATTCCTTTCTAGAATCTTTGTACGCATTCTTCTCTCTTCCTAGAACACTATTCTATAATCTTCATATGGCTGATGATATCTTCCTCCTTCTAAGACTTCAGCTTAAATGACACCTCTTCAGAGAAGCCCTCCATGACAACCTGATCTATAATAGTCACCCAGTCACTTTCTAGCACATCAATCTATTTTAATGTTCTGCATAGAACGTATGACAATTTGATATGCTTCTATCAGGAATCTACTTACGTCTGTCTGTCTGTCTATCATCTATCTAATCTATCATCTGAACTTTTTACCTATCATTCCCACAGTGTAAGTAGATAGAGATCCTTGCATAATTTATTCACCACTGACCTCTACTATCTAGAATGCTAGAATTGTTTGAAACATTGTTAGTGTTCAGTAAATCTGACTCATTAATGAAGTGTTGAACTTTCTATGCACTGAGCTGGCCACACTTTCAACCCTCTAACCAACTCCACTGAGGTGAAAAAGACAAAGCAAGTTTGTTTCTTACATTAACTTTACAAAAGATACCTGTGTCTAAAAGCCAGATTTGCTAAGAAAGAAACTGGTCGAATTTTGCCGAAAGAACTGCTTAGCTGACCAATTTAATTGTATCCTCTTCTCTTTCCACTGAACCTAAAAATCTCGATGAAATGTCTGGGGGTAGAACACATAGGGTTTTTCTCCACTTATGACTTTTTTCTCCCAAACACATTTTATTTCTACATGAAGTGAAATCATTAAATTTTTAAGTCTGAAACAAAATATCTTCTTCAATTTAATGAATTAAATTATTCTTCCTGTTTACATCGGAAAATCTTAGTGCAAAGGCAGAACAAACTTATAATATGGTATTTAAAAGTTAAAAAACAGTGGTATAAAGAAAATCAAATTCTCGATACTTAAAATAAGACTTTTTCACTAGTTAATAATTTTAATAATAGAATTCAGTTTAATTAACTAAATGTAGACAAGCATTAATAAAATCATAGCAGTTAATAGCTGCTGAGAACTTTTGAGGTGTCAGTCAGTATAGGCATATTCTAAAAGAACTGTATGAGTTTAAGAAACTGAGGCCTAAAGAGATTATTTTCCTCAAATCAGAAAGCTACCAAGGGTAACCACTATACACATTGCTAAGAAGATTTGCAAATCACAGTGTCATGGCTACATCCTGGAATACTGAAAAACTGCAGCCAATTTGCTTTGTCTGTGAACAGTTATGCTATCTTAATTTTGAATATGAACCAACATTTTACTGAGGAATCCTTTTGTGTTTGCTCTATAACTATCATGCAGCCCATCCTACCTGGATAGGAAGCATAGTAGATTCTGACACATCTATCCAGAATTACCTTCCTAGCTAGCAAGTTAATACATGTCCTAGTAACTACCTATAGTGTTAGTTTCTGCATGTGTGAGACACACAGTGGGTACATGCACCTAGTTTTCAGGAAACTTGAACTGTAAAATAGATAGTACCAATGTTCTGTCAGTTTCAGACCTGTTATTTACAGTGAGTTGCTAAATTTTGCTTCTGACATTTCTGTGGACCGCTATGCACACTTCCTTTTCTGACGTTGTTGCTTTATCACTCCCCCAAAACCATTCTGCTTAAGTATAATAAAATATTAGAACTGAATGCTGTATTAGAAGTTAAAAAATCATCAAGTTTCAGAATTTCAGCTTTTGAAGGAGGTTATACAGTAATCTGGCTTAAGATCTTACTTTTGTCAATGAATCAAATCAGTTCAGAGAAGTTTGTCGTTAGGGGCAATGAAAACTAGAATTCCAGCTTCTACTCCTGAATTCATGATCTTACTGCCATACCACATTTTCTCATCTTACTGCTTCTAGTTATCCATACTTCTTAGAATTCCTGAGACTTAAGTTTCCCAAAGGTATTATTTCCCTAGGTAATTCCTAAGCACTACCATGCCTGCTCTTTTCTCTGATTTTGCTACTCTATTATTCTCCTACCCTAATTACAACACCAACATTTACCTGTCTTATTATCCTTCTTCTTGGTTCTCTCTTTCTGTTTGCTTAGATATTAGAAAAGTAGATAAATAAGTTCTAATGCATATATTAATGGAGGCTGAAATACTTCTTTCTCTTTCTTAGCAAAATTTTTGTTTATTTAGAAGCATACCTCTGAAGTTTCCAGTGAATGAGATTTCAGAAAATACAGCAGAACAAAAGGAAAGATATTTTTTAGAGCCCCTCAAATTACTTGGGGTACAGAGCCAGCTTCATATAGAAGGAAACAAAGGCAAAGAAGCAATGATAACATAACAGCCAGAACAAGCTGAATAAACATGTATCTAAATATTTAAACTAGAGATAGACATCACTCCCTGTGTTTTAATATTTACGACTTTTCTCTAATCGCAAACTATTCTTTGTTTAGTTTTCTTTTCTGGTTTCAAGAGAAAGCAGATTTCAAGAGGAGCCATTTTAACTTTTAACAATAAGGACATTTTCTACAGCTATTTTTTTCAAATGTAACAGTTTGTTCAGTTTCCTTACTAGATTTCCAGACCTGAGCTTTATTACTGCCTTTTGTCTATTAAAGGAAAATGTACTTAACTCTAAAATTCTCATCTTCACTTCTGATTCTGTTACTACTTTTAATCCACATTGATGCTAAAACTCAAGAAAAAAATCTAGAATATGTATGTACTAGTATGTAGTATCTTCGTGTGCATCTTGTGGGTAAGCTGCTTTTTTAAAAAAAAAACAATGCAAGTATCTAGCATATTTAACATTCAAAACAAAATAAAATTTTTCATAATCTCTTTGTGGAAAGATTAGTTTAATTTATAGCCACACAATTAAAAGCGTTCTACTGGATGTGTACTAACTTTCCCAAAGCTTAAGCTGTTGCCTAGAAACACTAGGGATAAAATGAGAGAAACAAGGGTAGCGTTAACATTAACTTGGGTTTAATCCTAAAACAGAGAACCTACGCCTAATGAGGGTCTATCCTATATAAATACAGAGTCTAGCCTTCCTGGCTTGCCTTAAAGGTCCTCACCATGTTCTCCTCTTTGAAATTCTATATTCCCATGGCTTCTATGTCACACAGTGACTTCTTTTGCTCCAGTCTGATCCTTTCCTATAGACTTTTACTATTTCCTTTCTCATCCTGTTGCTTAAATGTTAGTGTTGCCCATTATTCTATTCTATCTTTGCTTTTTTTTTCTTATTTTAGTTTACGTGCCTACAAATTCTACTGCCACCTGTATGCTGATGGCATAAATCTACATTTCCTGTCCCTCCTCAAGATTCCAATCTATATACAGTACTTCCTACTTGTGTTCTCTATTTAGATGTCTCCAGTAACTTCAACCTCCATAACCCCAGATTGGAGCTTTTTAGCCTTTCCCTAAGCCTGCTCTTTCCTCTCTGTGAGATTCTTCTTGACATACTGAAGCAGACTTAACCACCTCCTTCTGGTAACATTCTTGCATATACCGTGTAACTCTCTTTTTGTATTTACCACACTGTAGTATGATTAGGTGTTTATATGACCGTGCTTCCTCTCTGGATTGTAAACTCTGAGGCCTTGAATTGTGGCTATTTATCTTGTGGAGAGCAAAGATAAGTTTTCAGCGAACAATATACCAATTTTCTTTGGGCACACTGGAGAATAACAGAATTTATTTAATTTGGAATATAACCCAACAACAATTTACAGAATAAATTGAAATAGATTGATAATTGTATCTGGCAAAGAAGTAGGAAGCTGTAATAGTAAAAGCATGGAAGAAATGACAAAGTCCCAAATAAAGACAATGCTGAGGGTCTACAGAAAGGATACCATTGAATTTTGGAGAAAACTATTATTTGTCTAGTCATAGAACTTAAATTCTGACATCAGAAGATCTTTCTTAAATGTCTTTGAATCAGATTTTTGTATGCAATTTTAAGTACAAATATATTCATTGTGTTCTCCCTTCCCCCAAATATTCTTTTGAATCACTGCTGTGCAAGGCAGATGTTCAGGAAGCCTGACTGTGTTACTTATAGTTTCCAAAATGACAAGTTTCTTGATCTCTAAAACTAAGACTAATAGTATAGCAGAATCTATGAACATGTATCAGTAGTCTGGAAATAAATATCTGTATAATGAAGGTGGGAAGTATTATTCTCTTTTCTCTTTTTAAATTCTCAAATTATTGGATGTTTTTTATGTGTATAAGCAGCTTTACAAGTATTTATACAAACTTGTAAACTACCAGAAGCTCTTTCTCTAATAATCCTATCATCAAATATGACTGCAGGTATTTTGGAGGGCCTTTTCCTTGATTACTTGTACTGACCTGTATTTTACGCCTAACTTTTCAACAACTGAATATCTGAGAACCTAGTGTCTAAGAATCTGATTGTTTTCTATGACATTTATAAACAAAAAATTATTTTACTGCTTTTTACTTTTCCTAAGCCTTTATATTTTTATTAATTTTTAATTAAAATAAATTTTTAACATTTTTTTGCCCTAATTTCTGTTTAGGTTATCTATGCCATAAAATTTTATGATTTAAAAAAGATGTATTTCACAATAGTGAAAAAATTAATATTCATATGACATTCTTATCATAGTATATTCAGAGTATAGCCTCATCAACAATCAATAATATAATATATGGTATTTTATTTTTAATTTTTTTAAATGCAGAAAACCAAAGAAGTAGAAACCACACCTACTCTCGCTACATATTTTGGAAGAACATAAAAGAAAAACTCTCTGTCCCTTCGAATTAAATGCTTAATACTTCTCATTCCAAAAATTTTCCCGTGGTTATTTTTATTATTAAAGTAAGATCATATTATACACACTATTCTGCAATCCTTTTTAAATATGTAAATATGTTTCATTACAGGTTTTCAATTCAGTACATTGTACATATAAACTCCTATAACTTTTTTTTTTTTTTTTTTTAATGCCTACAGCACCTGGTCTTCCTAAGTGGTCTCTCATCCAAGTACTAAGCAGGCCCGATCCTGCTTCACTTCCGAGATCAGACGGGATCGGGCTTGTTCAGGGTAGCCTAGTCGTAGACAACATTTTCTTAAATAATGTATAATTTACCTACAGCGAAATACATAGATCTTAAGTGTGTGGTTCAATGAATTTCAACAGATGTTTGCACTAGTGTAAATGGATAAGATTTAGAACATTTCCATCTCTTCAGAAAGATCTCTTGCATCCCTTCTCATTAATCACTGCACTATCTGCCCCTCCCTCAGGCAACCACTGTTCTGATTGCTTTCACCATAGATTAGAAGTATAATGATACAGTATCATACCTCATTTCAAAAATATTTAACTGTTCTCATGTCAATAGATTTGTAGATTGTTTCAAGTTTTTTGTTTAAAATTACTCTCATAAGTATGCGTGCTTAATCTTTAGATCTTTAATGCCTCTGACACATTTTTAATATGTTGTGAAATATAGCATAAATTAATTTTATTGCAAAAATGATCACCGGTATTCCTATGCCACTTATATAATAATCCAGACTTTCCCCACCGGTTTGAAAGCCCACTTTTAGCAATCATTTAATTCTCAAATATACTTGGATGTGTTTCTAATCCCTTTTTTTTCTGATCTAGTGTTCTATTCTTGTGATACACCATTGTCTCTTAATTATAGTGGCATTATATTATATTTTATTTTCTGACAGAGCAACTATCTCCTCATTCTACTTGTTTCTCAAAAAAACTTTTGGCTATATGCCATTTATGTATAAATGTATAGTACAGTGTCTGACACATCAAACATCCAATAAATGTTATCTATTATCATCTTATCTAAGGAATCTTCAACTTCACTCTAAAAAAGTAATATGTTGGAGAACATGTTGAAGAAGAAACAATTTTCTAATGTAGAACCTAAAGTTAGAAATAATTTTTTTTTTTTTTTTTAGGTGAGGCAACCCTTGGTTGACCTCACAGATTGCAAAGACCTTGTCAGTTTACAATACCTTAATTTTTATTTTTTACTTCTATAGCACCTGGTCTTCCTAGGTGGTCTCCCATCCAAGTACTAACCAGGCTCGACCCTGCTTTGCTTCCGAGGTCAGATGGTATCAGATTTGTTCAGGGTGGCATGGCCATAGACAGCAATGATTTGTAAATCCTCAATCTTCTTACCTTAATTTATATTTCTAGGTTTGCCCCCTAATATTATTCTTCCAGGATTTTCAGTTTTTGCTTGTAAAATGGCAAAGCAGTAAATATACCTTCTTCTCTGTAAGATGAATATGAGTGAAACCTCAGAAACAGAATGACAAAATGTATGCATTCTTTAGAGTCCCAGGCAGCAAAAGAATGGGTGTCTGGCTATTTGAATCCTTGGTTGTATGTTTCCTATTATTATTATTTTTTTTAAGGAATCCTTTAGAATATAAAGTAAATTTGTGCTCTTAGCAAAATATCTTAGTGTCTCACCATTTAACTTTCATTTAGAAAATTACATAGGCTGCCATTGAGGTTTTTAAAAAAATTTTATCTATTTATTTTTATATTTTATTAAATTTATTGAGATGACATGGGTTAATAAGATTAATTAGGTTTCAATTGTACAGTTCTATAATATATCAACTGTATATTGTATTGTGTGTTCACTACCCAAAGTCACTCCTTCCATCACCATATATTTGACCTCTTTTGTCCTCTTCTACCTTCTCCATTCCCCTTTCCCTCTGGTAATCACCATACTGTTGTCTGTACCTATGAGTTTTGTTTGTCTTGTTTGTTTATTTCTCACTTTCTGTTTTATATCCCACATGTAAGTGAAATCATGGTGTTTGACTTTTTCCATCTGACTTATTTCACTTAGCATGATATTCTCAAGATCCAGCTATGTCGTCACAATGACAGTATTTCATCTTTTCTTATGGCTAAGTAGTAGCCACTGTATATATGTACCAAATTTTCTTCATCCATTCATCTGTCAAAAAACACATCAGTTGTTCCCATGCCTTGACCACTGTGAATAATGTTACAATGAACATAGGAGTAGATATATCCTCATGAATAAGTGTTTTCAAAATTTTGGGGTATATACCCAAAAGGGGGATTGCCGGGTCATATGGTAGCTCTATTATTAATTTTTTGAGAAGCCTTCATTCTGTTTTTCATAGTGGCTGTATCAATTTGCATTCTCACCAGCAGTGTATGAGGGTTCCTTTTCCTCCACAATCTCATCAACACTTGTTATTTTCTCGTCTTGTTGATAATAGGCATTCTAACAGGTATGAGGTGGTATCTCATTGTGGTTTTGATTTGCATTTCCATAATAGCTAGTAATGTTGAATATCTTTTCATATATTTGTTGTCCATTTGTATATCTTCTTAGAAGTGTCTGTTCAAGTCCTCTGTCCATTTTTTTAATGAGATTGTTTTGTTGTTGTTGTTGTTGTTGTTCAGTTGTATGAGTTCTTTATATATTTTGAACATCAGCCTCTTATTGAAGGTATTGTTTGCAAATATCTTCCCCAATTCAGTTGGTTGCCTTTTTGTTTTGTCGATGGTTTCTTTTGCTATGTAGAAGCTTTTTAGCTTGATATAGTATCATTCGTTTATTTTTGCTTTTACTTCCCTTGCCTTTGAGGTCAAATTCAAAAAATACTCTCTAAGACCAAGGTCTGTAAGTTTAGTACGTATGTTTTCTTCCATGCATTTTATTGTTTCAGGTCCTATATTTAGGATTTTGACTTATTTTGAGTTAATTTTTGTGTATAGTGACAAATAGCAAGTATAAAACTAGCCACTCAGTTATTTCTGAGCTTATGAGCCAGTCAGCACCATTTATTTGCTATATTAATCATGTACTTTGTAAGAATCTGCTTTGTAGATATCACTGCATTAGGTGGTCAAGGGATTATGAAGAAGTATAAAATCTTCCCATGTACTTAAGAATTTATTATTTATTTAGAGGGATCACACAGTTTTTGAATAGACAACGATATCTCTATCATCTATTTATCTATCTATCTGTCTATCTATCTATCTATCTATCTATCCATCCATCTATCTATCTATCATTCATTTAATTCTCTATCTCGTTTCTCCATATAAATAGCTAGTTAAAGAACTAATAAGTAATAACTCAAAAAAGTATGTACTTCAAATTATGAAATCTTAATATATGCTTATTTGATCCTTAATCCATTACATGTAGCAACTTTAATCCTCAACCTGGCCATTTGCCCAAACTCATTTACCTCAGTCATGCTAGGAGGACGAATGGTTGTGACTGGAAAAGGTGGAGAGAATATTCCAGACTGAGTGCACAACTTAGGCACTTTCTAAGTTTTCTTAAAATGTCAATTTTTTCCCAATGTATACTATTTTCCCTAAATTTCTCATACTGCCATTAAAAATATGAATTCTAAATAGGTGACAATAAAGAAATGGGATAAATATAAAAAGATGAGCCATATAAGATGAATATATTGGGCAATCAAGTTTATTGATGTCAACAATTAAAGACATTTAAACAACTACCCTTATTTACTAAGCTTCCATGATCCCCAAGGCTTCTGGTTATAATTTAGTTTCCCGTGAATATAGAGTTCACTGAGACATAGTGCACTGAAGGGTAACACAAGGCTCCAGACCTCTTGACAACTATATTTCTTATTAGAAGATAATAAACTAGTTAGCTGTTATTTTAAAGTTATATCCTGATTCGACAGTCATAGCCTACTGTCTTTAAGAATTACTCATTAAATGTTAAAGACTGAGTCTTCTGCAAGGAAAATTGCATTAAATCCTTCCTCAGAGATTCAGAGATTTGAAAGAATGAAATTTTCAAACAACAAATAAAAGCTAAAGCTCTTGTATCATTAATAAATGTTTTCAATAAAACTTCTGGGGTTTATTTTGACTAAACAAATATAAAATAAATGAGAAGAAAACAGTAGCATTTATATTTTTAAATATATCTTCAAAGAATAGTGATTCAACAATGACATTATTACTTTGTATAGTTTAGTTACTTCAATATTAAAAGCTTGTATTTCCTCTTCTTGCCTGGTACTAAAACTGTTCATCTGCTAACATTTTTAAAGAAACGACAAACAAAAAAAAGCTTTTTAGTGAACTAATTATCACACACAACTCCCAAGTAAGTTGTGAGGATATGAATAATACAACATAAACCTGTGACAGATTAATGTAAATTAGAGAGCAATTCATCTAGGTACATAGAGAATTTTTCAAAATAAATTTAATTAACAAAGTATTTTTTTTTCATTTAATTCTGATTTTTATGTTAGAATAGAACAGTAATATTTCCATATCCTGGTTGTGTTTTTAATAATAATTGGATTAATAATTCATATGAATAGAATTTTATATTTCATAAGGTAGTTTTACATACACAAGGTGCTTTAATAAACATAATCTCTTTTAAGAATGAGAATATCCTTGTGAAGTATGTGTGATGGGTAAATATTGACAATGTTGCTTACACATTTTAAGGTTAAGTCCTAAGTCTCTTCTACAGGATATCCTTTAGGTAACTGTATTTAATACCACATGACCTTGTGCCTTTGGCATCAACTAATTGGGTAAAAGCTAAGCTCTGATTCAAGAACAGGCAATTTCTAAAATATCTTGCACTATATGGTGTAGCCTGGTACAAAAATTTAAGCTGAAATGAACAGACTCTGTCATTTATAAATGAGAATTGGAAAATAGTAAGTATCAAGGAGTTAATAATGGTAGGTAAAGGTGAAAGGACATTTAAAGAGAAAAGCCACGAGGGGCAATCAAGATCATAAGAAATTATGGCAAATCAAAGTTTTGAGGGAGCAGAGGAAACAGAAATGCCATGAAAGAGAGACTTTTGTTGGGGGGGATAGGTGGGGCGGAGGAGAGAGAGAGAGAGAGCGAGCTAGCACAAGCGAGCAAGGGTGAACATAGGTGGTCCTTAGAGCTGCCTAGTTTTCTTCAGATAACTTGGGTAAGTCTCTGTTTATTGCAACTAAAAGAGATCAATCAAAATAATAGGTAAATGTATCTCTACTTTACAAATTGAGTAACAAAAGTTCAAGAGACTTTTTTTAGTTGCTAGTGGAACCCAAACCTTTTAAAGCCAAATAGAGTGTTTTCTTCTCTATTGTCTCCTTAAATCTGGAGGATTGTCAGAATTACCTGGAGAGTTTTTTTCAAAATTTAGATTTCTAGGCTTTGCCTGGGACCTACTGAATCATAATCTCCAGGGATATGCCTATGGCTCAGTTTCAGAATTTTCAGTAAGTTCTACAGTATTATATTGATGTTATCCAGATTGAAGACCAAAATGTCTACTTTTAAGGGAACTTAAAACTTTTCAAATTTGTCTGTTTTTAAAATTAGCTACCACCCCATTTCCGAATGACATATGTATAGAAAGAGAGAAGAAAATATGTGATTTAACATTATTGAACAAGTACTATAAGAATACAGAAACCTAGATGCTGCTAACTAATGATTCCTTATAAGGAAAAGAAATTGGAATTTTGTGGTGACATTTATACTATGCATTAGCAAGAAATATACCATAGTCTAGTTTTATAGACTTGTCTTACTAGTTAATTAACTTAAATTTGTGAATCACACAAGAAAAACACTCTGAGGTCACAACTGATTGGATATTTTAAGCAAAGTAATGCTTTTAAGGTTTCAACTTCAATATCAGTCAGTATACAGAAACTAAAAATATATCCAGGGGGAGCTGAAATAAAAGTGTATATGACGCATTAGAGACCATGAAATTAGGTTAAAAACCACTAACTAAAAGTAAACTGCCTACACTTGAGCTTTGGATTGCTTTGGAACGCACATACAGGCTCTCCGGACCGTGTCCCAATTCCACCATGCAGATTTTCATTGTCTTTCCCTTAGGGTTGATACCTTCCCCCACTGTCATATATATCGGAAGATGGAAGTGACGTCCAGGCACATATATGCGTGCTTAGGAATGAATGTGCAGCGAAGAAAGACATCATGTAGATGTATCAATGTGTATGTGGCTGCTCCTTGGGGAACCTTCTTATATCTTTCTGTCCTTTCCCTGAGGGCAAACGGTGACTGGTCCAGGACCTCTTGCTCAAGAGAAATGAGGCCAAGTAATAAAGAGGACACTTATCTTCAAGTAAGGAACACCTGGCAAAACTGCCTTTGGAGTCTCTAAAATCTAACCTAGAAGCGGGTGGGCATATTAAGATTTATATTCTGCCACAGCCTTGGTTAACTGTCAACTTACTTTTGGCTGTCCCTGAAGTTACAAAAACTATTACCTATTGCATAAAGCTTCCACTATCTTTTAAATTTTTTTTTTTATTTCTTTCTTTAGTGGGAAAAAAAAAATCCTACCTACCCTCTTTTCCTCCCCCAATTGCATAAGAGCATTGTCTTTGATTAGTAAACTCCATTTCCTAAGCTCAAAAGAGAAAAGACAAAAGCTATTTTTCTTTTATCCTTGGGCTGGCAATGAGGAGGTTTGCTCATTAAACTGGATTGGAAATCATTTATATACATGCCACTCTCAAGTATAAACTAGACAACATGATTAGAGGACAAATGTGAAAGAAACAGCTTAGAGCAGAGTCACTAGAACAGGAGTCAGAAAGCCCATGCTCTTGTTTCCGTTCTACCATGTATAGACTCTGGGACGTTAGGTCAGTCACTTATAGCAGATGTTCTTAGTGCCTTGTCCATATCTACTCAGGCTTTACCACTTTAGTCCATGCCTCCCCTCCTAATATTCAGCATTTACATCTCCTTCTCTGAGACTTTTTCTGGATGCTAGTGCCCACTCTGTGTTACGCCTGGCTTTGGAATCAACCTCTACCAGTAAGTGGCAACAAGAGTGGTCACTATGATAATACTTTATTTTCCTCATGTACTGCATGGCATCCCTCTCAGGCATGTGTTCCATACTATTTCCCAGAATTCCTCAGTAAGATCCAGTTTCCCACACTGATAACCTGCTTGATAACAGATTCATCCATCTGTCACTCCCTCACTTCTTACCAATGTTTTCAGAGATCAGCTGATCTGCCTTTGGGAATGTATAAACAAAGACAATATTTTGCAATAGTAAAAGAAGATACAAAACCTACTTGAATTGGATAACTTGCCAGCCAGATGGAAAGAAGAATCCCATTGCTGGCTGTAACTGCAGTGGGGATAATCCTTGCTGTGCCCCAGCACCACACTTACTAGCTCACTTATAAAGAATTGGGATAAAATATAGATGGAAGGAGGTACTAATGCATAGCATTTGAGAGCTATGAGGGCAATGCCAATTATAGGAACTATGGAGTTGAACGGTTATTGTTAAGTGCCATTACACTGCTTACAGAAAAAAAAAAAATCACAGTGTCAGTTACGCCCATTCTTAACTCGGAAGGGTATGAGAGTCAGAAAGTCCTCGTGGCAGCATTTAAATAGACATTTATCTCCTATAACTACAGGAATAAGTTGGAAATCAGTCCCAAGATCTTATTGTGAGAAAGACTAAAATGTAGAACTGGAAAGTCCCTTATGCTAAAGTAAGTCTCTGTTAAGAAAAAAAATGTGACCATGAGATGTTGGATGGGGAACTTATGGGTGGGTGCACTTGGTAACACAGAACTCCCAAATTCTCTTGAACCCTAACAGAGGTGTCTCAAACTCCTCGTTAAAAAATAGTAGTCTTTCCTTCCCTGTAAACTACTCAAAAGCCTCATCTGAAGTGGATGGCTCACAAGCTGATCTTCCTTCACTTTACTTCACTACTTCCAGACCAAAAACTAAGCTCAAGTCTCTGCAGTCCCTCTATAAGAGGAAAGGAGTTATTCACCAAAAGAGCATAGAAGCTTGATATTATGTTCCAGCAAAAACTGGGAGAATGTGTCTGAGAATTTGTCTTGAGGATACTAGAACATAAGGAATGAAATACAAGGAGTGGAATACAAGGTTGAAGATAAGATCAGATGATCAGAAGGCTGATATTTGATGCTATAATAAACATTTTAAATCTTTCAGCCAGTTTCCAGAGTAGAACCAATTCTAGACCTAAAACCATCACAACAGCAAAACAAATACATTGAATAGCAATTCCCTATATTATATTATCATATCATATATAATATTTCCCCCAAAATTCCAGGGTCTCTGTACCTTGGGGAAAAATACATATTTTGAAGTGTGTTGGATACCAAGGACCTTAAATACCATCAAGGACTGACCTTTTTAAGGTATATAGATGCCAGGTTATGGAGTCCTGGTCCAAGTTTATCTCATGGTGGACCCATTGTGTCCATGGATTCATTCTATGATTATTTCCCTAGCCCCTGAATGAAGGATCTGGATATACTTAGCCACTGGCAGACACTTTGAATTGATATCCAAATCTTTACAGTTACGGTATTCCAGCATATTCTACCATTCTACGTAATGATATTATACCATCATGGTATCATATCCTCTGTCCAGGAATATAATTAAAATTCAATACAGCATTTTGGGTGGAATGGCTAAGATTAATGTTACCATTAAAGACTTAAAGGTACAGAGATGGTCATCTTCACATCCCCAATTAATTCATTGGCTGGCCCTGCAAAAATAGGCTAGATCATGGCAGATGACAGTCCCCAACTGCAAACTCATCTTCTAGAGAAGACTTAAAAAGCTTCTGATACATGGTATACAACTATTAAACTGGCAAACGTTTTCTTTTCAATACCCATCAGAAACGAGGATCAGAAGCAGTTCTGATTTCTGTGGTTGGACAGCAGTATGTGTTCATAATCATGCCCTAAGACTGTTAGTTCTCCAGCTCTCTGAAACAATATTGTGTAAGGAAACCTTAATCATTTGGACATTTTGCAGAACATCACACTGATCGACTATAATGATTACAGCATGCTACTCAAACTTGAGCAATAGCAAGTGATAAGGAAACCCATACTGGAACATATGTCTAACAGATGGAAGATAAATCCTGTAATGATTCAAGGGTATACCATATTGATAAAGCTTGTAGAGTCCAGTTGCCTGGAACATGCCAGTATATATGCTCCAAGGTAAAGAACAAGTTATTGTACTTTGCACCTCCAGCACTGAGAAAGAAACAGTATTTAATGACCTCTTTAGATTTGAAGACATTTAGTTCATACCACATTTGGGAACGTTACATTTGGGATGGAGTCTAATATATTGGGTATACTTAAAAAGTATAAGTGACTTTTAGGAACAAGTATACTAGACTTCTGTGTTGCAATGACACCTCTCTCTCAGCTCACACCTATAGAGTTGTTCAGCTGACGGAGCTTGAGAAAAATATGGGCTTGGTTCATTGATAGGCCATTGCAATAAACTGTTGGGAGCTGAAAATTCTACACTACATCCTCACTCAGTAATAGCCCTGAAAGACAATAATATGGGGACAGTGCTTTAAGCAGTGCATCTGGCCATCAAGCAAAGAAAGAATTGGCCTGAGGTAAGGATATATATGGAATACTGAGCAGTGGCAAATGACTTCCGCATGTGGTTAGGAGCTTTAGAAAGAACAGCATTGAAAGACTGGAGATAATGATGCCCAGAGAAGAAAGAGTAAAAAGAATTATAGGAGTAGGCATAAATTATATAGATCTTTGTTTCTTGTACAAATGTTCCATGCAGTAAAGACACTGAACAACCAAATGGATAGATTTACCTGTCTTAGGGAACAAATTTTTTCCCCTTGGCTACTACACTTATTGTGTAATGGCCTATAGAAGGAATAGTTTCTGTGGCATGGATGTAGGCTATGGATGGGCTCTCTCTTATAAGGCTGATCTAGCTACTATCACTGTTGAATGACTGATTTGTCATAATCAAAGATCAACAGTGATTACTTTATATGATGCAATCCCTTGAGGGTTGCATCCAGCCATTTGGTTGCAAGTTGGTAATATCTGACCCTTTCCTCCCTGGAAAGGGCAGTAATTTGTCATTGCTAGGATTGATAAATCTTTTGGTACAGGTTTACTTTTTTCTGCCTAAGTGTCTCATCCAGCAAAACTATCCAAGGGTTCAGAGAATAGGAGATTTATCGTCATGGGTCCTGTATAACATCTTCTTGAATGAAAGGACCCATATTATAGCAAAGGAAAGGTGACAAAAAGTACGTGACTATGATCTCATTTTACAATACACTGCATTAATCCAAATCTGCTGGCCTGATAGAATGTTAGATTAATTTCTTAAAGGTACAAGTAAACCACTAGTTTATGAATGACACTATTTATTACTCTGTGGGATTGGGGTACTACTCTCTAAATGCCAGTGGCTATTGTACGGTGCTGTGGCTCTAATAACTAGAATACTTGACTCTGAGAACCAAGAATCAAGCTAGAAGTGGCCTCTTTTACTATCTCTCCCAGTGACCCATTTGGGTGATTTGTGTTTTCCATACTCAACTTCCAACTCTATTGTATAAGAGGTACTGATTCCCAGGGTGTAGGGCAGGGATATGCTTTATAAGGGAGTAACTGTGCTCCAACAAAACTTTATTTACAAAAAAAAGATTGTTGGCCAGATTTGGCCTATGGAATGTGATTTGCTGAACCCTGCTACAAGTTATTTCTAAGTTTTCTTTATGTTCTAAAATTCTATATTGTATGCCTCTATATTCTGGAAACACTTTGGAACATCCTCCAAGCCACAACAGATTATCAATTACTCTAAGAGATTATAAGGTTTATAAAATTATACATTATCTAAAATTATTGCTGATTTATATTTCAAAATCAGTTCTCTAATAGTAAGAACAATGTATTTATAATAATTTAGACTATCTTTAAAAGTGAATATTTTGAACATTTAACATTAAGGCATTGACAATTATGCTGAAAATATACTTTGAAAAATAATGTCCGCTGGGGAAATTCTTTTTTTTTTTCACATGGTAGGCCTTGCTGACAATATTATTCTGCACAAGTTTAATAATCATAGCCTAAGTCAGAATAAAATCACTTCTGGCTTAGATCACTCAGAAAGAAATACCACATATAACTAATGTAATAACTTAGAAGCATGACAAGGTTGTTGTTTAAAGCCTAATGCTATAATTAAATAAATTATATAGTAATATAAGAGAAATTGTTTTACTCCAATAAAGATGGATGTGGTTTATGCATCGCTTATAAATTGCTAAAAGTAAATTAAAGATTGAAGTGCTAATAAAATATGTTGCTATAAATCTTTAATAAAGTACTTAAAAT
Source organism: Pteropus alecto (assembly GCF_000325575.1). Lineage (NCBI taxonomy): Eukaryota > Metazoa > Chordata > Mammalia > Chiroptera > Pteropodidae > Pteropus > Pteropus alecto. Next base: position 50,632,281 of record NW_006442484.1, read on the forward strand.
AAATTCAAGTTATTGAGAATTTAAAAAGAAAATCTCTGCATAATAAGCAATTGTAAATTAACTCAATCCCCATGAGTATCATTCTTCTTCTCCTATTATTTTTAAACTGGGAGAATATTTTAAAGGATGAAATAAAATTAAATAAAATTATTAAATAAAATGAAAATCTAGAAATTAACAGAAATGCTATGAAACAAGTGAACAATTGTAATAAAAAGTGAAATTTGGTCAAGCACAGTTTAAAAACTTAAAATAGTACTGATAATGTAAATGCAATTAATTGGTGGTGGGGAAAACAAAGATTTGGAATTATTGTCTCCTCCCTTCTTACATCCCTAAATTGTTCTACAAAAAAATTTTCACTTTCATCCAATTGTATGTTTATGTCATTTTTTTCAAATATAACATGTGTTACATTATAAAAAATAAAAAGCATATGAAACAACACAAATAATTTGTTTTATTCATTTGAAGGCGAAATGTGTTTCTTCTATAGTTACAAAGTACAGTATCTATCCCATAAAACTCTACTAGAATTTATTAAATTTCAGATTAGTGCTACAATTTATCCACAATCTATCATGTCTGTTTTTCCTTTTCAAAATGAAATGCTATTTCCCTTGTCCTTACTAAGCTTATAAGATAGGCATATAACTTTTTTTTTTTTAGAAAAACAAGTGGCAAAGAGGTTCACATGGGAGAAGAAAGAGGTTTGCAAAAATATCTGTAAGAGCTTCATGAAACCCAGGTTTCATGAAACCATAATACCATCCTTATAATTTTATAATTATGGATAGTCACAATGAAAGATAATTTATTGCTCTTATGCCTAATAAAAACTTTAAACATGTCCATTTCTAATAATGGAATGTATAAAAACAAATAGATAGTCAAAGTGAAAGGAAAAAGAGGGCCAACTTCCCAGTGAAAGAATCATAATTATCTTCTAAGATTATGAAGCATTAACTACTGTATCCATGTTTGGTGGACTTCTGATCAGAAAATATAAAGGTGAGAAAGGATGTTTATCCGAAACGAATATCAAATTAGTTGTTCCAATTAAAATTTCACTGGAAAACTGAACAGTTGTTTGAAGATTGAGAAGAGTAAATTGATGAAGAAAAACTTATTTTGCAGACATATGCAGTCAAGTAAAAATACAGTTGGGAAAATTATCAAAGGGACTATTTTAAGTGTGTTTCTCACATAAAGATATAGAAAGGCGAACTAACTACATGTGATGGATGTGACTAGCTCAAGAATGGTGGAAAAAATTGTCCTGTAACTCAATAAAATAGTTAAAATTAGAACCAAAGTCATTGAAAAGGTAAGTTAAAAGGAAAAGAGGAGAGAATACTAACATAATGAAGAAAATTGGTTTTAGAAATAATCAGTTGGCAGTCAGCTCTAAGGAGAGAAGCAGAGTTATCAGAGTAATTGAGGCAGGGCTCGATAAACATATTAATGGTAAAATAAATGGATAAGGCAAAAATGAAATCTGCAGAAAGACAAAACAAAATGGGACTTAATTTTATTTTTTGAAATTATACTCTATCATTCTACACTTTAATATTATTTGTGCACATTATTGTTATTTTTATTAGCACAGATAGTAATACTATACTCTTTGCCCCAACACAGCAGTATTGCAAAGAAATAGGCTAAGAAATCCTATGGTTTCCTTTCCTTTGTAGTTAATAACATTAATATCCTCTCCTCAGAGAGGTTCAAGACAGGCAAAGGAAATAACTATTATTTTGAGGTGTATGGAGGGAATAATTAGCAAAGTTTGAAAGTTGTGGAAAAACTAAATTTTCTATAGGAAGTCACTGAACAAGAAAAAAGATTGCTTTACAATTGCAGTAACTTCAAATTTATACAAAATAAGCCATACTCATTTGGTGCTTTATAAACCTTGAAAGACATCTTCAGTACATTGTCTTGTTATATCCTCAGCATACCTTCAAATAGTAGGCAAGTATCATCCTATTTTACAAGAATATCTTTGGCCAGACATTCCCCCAAACACAATATAAACTCCTTAATCTTGGTATTCAATGTCCTCCTCTAGTCTCTCCCACATTCTCTTACAAATTTTACCAGCTTCCTACATCCAAACAGACTCCTCAGCACTCTATAACTGCACATCTCACTTGCACATGTCCATACCTGTGGAGAAGGACTACTATGTAGTCACCAAACTCATTCTTTTTCTTCCTGGGACCCCAGCTTAAACTACATTTCTCACCATATTTGCAGATAAATGATGCCATGTGACCATCCTCTCTGGCCAATAGAGTACAGGAAGAAATGATATACATACCTTCCATGTCTGGTTTCTAAAATCTCTCATTCAATCTGCCATGGAAGTGCTTCTTCCTTATCTTCCTCACATTATACAAAGGTGGTGAAAGACTCTAAGGACCCTCTAGTACCTAGACCCTCTAGTACCTAAGTTCCTACATCACCCTTTGGAAGTCTACCTCCTGAACTGATGTGGACTACCAGGTAAGCGGGAAATAACACCATCACTCCGTTAAGCCACCAAGATTTGGGGTTACTGTCTTGGCAGTCAGTCTGCCAAAACTAATATTATAGCTTCATTCTTCTCTTTATCTACTCAGATAGGAACCCTATTTTCCAACAAAGTTCAAGTTAACCTGCTCCAGGAAAACTTTCCTGATCACTTTGGCATTTCTGATTTTCTCAATAATTCATCAGTTCTATTTATTGTTTAGTGTCTGTAACTTTATTTTTTTAAAGTCAGTTTTGTTGATACGTAATTTAAAAATTATTCTTAGATGTATAGATCAATGAATTTTAACAAATGCATGCAGTTATATAACGATCACGTTGGCAAAGATCTAGAATATTTTCATCACCCCTAAAATTGCATCACTGCCTTTTTCCATCAATTCCCTTCTTAATATTAGTCCTTGGCAACCACTGATGTGTTTTTTGTCCCTACAGTTTTGCTTTTCTACAATGTTATATAAATGAAAACATAAAGTCTGTAGCCTGTTGGGGAGGGGCTCTTTCACTAAGCACAGTGCTTTTAAGACTCACTTATGTCATTGCAGGTATCAGAAGCTTGTTTCTTTTTATTGTTGAATAACATTCCATTGTATGGATGAACCACATTTATCCTTTCCTCAGCTGATGTACATTCACGCAGAGGCCTATATATGAATGTATGAGTTTGTTTCTCTCATATAAATGCTTAAGAATGGAATGGTTGTTTTTATATAGGAGTAAGTTTACATTTTTAAGAAACCACTAAACTTTTTCCCAAAATGGTTGTACCATTTTGCATTTTCAACAGCAATATATGAGTTCCAGTACCTCCACATTATCACCAATACTTCCTACAGTCATTCCTTGTAATTTTAGCCATTCTAATAGCTATATAGTGATATCTCATTGTGGTTTTAATTTGCATTTTTCTAATAATAAATGTTTCTACTGATAGAGTATCTTTTCCTGTGCTTAGATGACTTTTTTATACCTTTTTTGGTGATGTGTCTTTCTGATTTTTTTCCCCATTTTTTATTATTTTTCTCTTTTAAAAATAGTTTTGAGAGTTCTATACATATTCTTGATATAAGTACTTTTTCACATCGATAATTTGCAAATATTTTCTCCCAGTCCATGACATTTTTTTAAATTCTCTTAACAGTGTCTTTAAAAAGTCAGTTTTTAAAAAATTTTGATCATGTTTAACTTGTCAATTTTTTTATTTTGTAGATTGTATATTTTGCGTCATATCTAAGAAATATTTGTCTAATTCAAGACTGCTAAGCTTTTCTGCTATGATTTTTTGAGACATATTATAGTTTTAGGTTTTAATTTAACTCTGTGATCCATTTTGAGTTATATTTTTACATATAATGTGAGGTACTAATGAGAGTTTATTTTATTCTTATATATAGATATACAACTTTTGGGAGCACAATTTGTTGAAAAGGCTATTATTTCTCCACTGAATTGCTTTTATGCCTTTGAGTCAGAGGTCAATTTTTCATATATGTGAGGGTCAATTTATAGACTCTATTCTATTTCATTCTTTTTATTATTTCTACCTAACACCAATACCACACTCTCTTAATCACTCTAGCTTTTTTTTTTTTTAATGCCTACAGCACCTAATATTCCTAGGTGGTCTCCCATCCAAGTACTAACCAGGCCCAACCCTGCTTAGCTTCTGAGATCTGATGAGATCAGGCACGTTCAAGGTGGCATGGCCGTAGACTCACTCTAGATTTTAATAAGTCCTGAAATCAGGTAGTATTAGCCATCCAAATTTATTCTTCTTTTGAAAAGTTGTTTGGGCTATTGTAGGTCCTTTGTATTTTCATATGAATTTTAGAATAAACTTTTTACAGTCTGCAAAAGAAAGTTCACTGGGATTATGATTGGGATAAAATTATATAGATTTCAAGTATACAATTCCATAATACATCATCTGTATTTTGCATTGTATATTCACCACCTAAAGTCAAAACTCCTTTTGTCATCATATATTTGACTCCCTAACCCTTACCTATCTACATCCACCCTTTCCTTCTGTTAACCACTAGATTGTTGTCTATGTCTATGAGCTTTTATTTGTCTTGTTCGTTTGCTGCTTCCGGTTTTATATGCCACATATGAGTTAAATCATATGGTTCTCAACTTTTCCTGCCTGACTTATTTCACCTTCCATGATTATCTCAAGGTCCATCTATGTGTTACAAATGGCAGTATTTTATCTTTTCTTATGGCTGAGTAGAATTCCATGGTATATATGTAACACATCTTATTTATCCACTCATATGTTGAAGGAAATTTTGATTATTTTCATGCCTTGGCCATCATGAATAATGCTGCAATGAATTTCAGAGTGCATATATCTTTATGATTAAAGGTGAGAATACCTAGTGCAGGCAATGAGGTGGAGCAACTTGAAACTCATGTATTATAGAAATTCAAAGTGGTAGAGTCACTGTGGAAGAGCACAACACTTTCTATGCTCAACTGCAAGGACTGATTCCATTAGAGAGAAAGATCACATGACTTGGAAACTATTTTCACGAGGGACTATATGGGACAAACTCTGGGAAACAAGCAGGGTGCTTTCATATTCAGACAGTTAAGTATGGCACAGAGTAAGGGAGAGAATTTCAAGGGTTACCATGTAGTTTCAGCAGAGAGGATTCTGGGAAATTCAGTCCTGGGAGCACCAAAAGAGAGCACTTCCCAACAAGCTCTTCGCCATTTCCTCTGGGAACACTGGCCATAGGGGCCTAGTAAAGCTCTGCTCACAAATGACTTTGCAAGCAGTAAAAACTGACAAACCAGTCAAGCATCAAAAGAATCCGAAAGTTGTTTGTGAGCTCAGAGGAGTCCTGGTGTTTTCCAGCACTAACTGACGAGGCTTTAAATGTAGCAGGAGAACCTGTGCTAAGCAGGTGCATCTAAGTCAATAACAGCATACATAGGTTATTAAGAAATAAAAATGCAATGTCAGATTATTCCAATTCATCCTCATGAAGAATAGGGTAACAGATGACTCTCATATAAAAATGTTGTAATGTATGTGGTCAAACTTCGTAAAACAGTTTTCTAAAGTTGCAATGCATTACTTATACTGATGTATTAGTTTATATATATTAACGTTTTCAAAGAGTTCATATATTTTATCATTTGATTAAATCAATAATTATTAAGTAAGCAAACAGGAATTATTATTTCTGTTTTACAAAGGAGTGAACTGAGATTCAAAAGGGCTGAGTGATTTGTCAAAACCACACATTTGGTAAGTAGCTCAGACAAGACTAGGTCTTTTGAATTCTAATCTAAAGTTCTTTCTACTCCACTAAGGTCATCACATTAAGAATGGATTTGCAACACCAGTCCTACAAATAGCTAACAATGTTTGCTAGAGTCTCTACTTTGGGTTAGGAATTGAAAAGAGGATATTCAGAGAATCAGGAACACACTGTTTATTTTTAATTTTTAGTCTCTTTTTAAACTGTATTTCAATAAATCATTACACCTTGTCCTTTTACTTCTAAATAGATATATAGACTGAACACCAAATACATTAAAACATTTCAAAGTTTTTTGAATTGGGTATTATCAACTGTTTAAAATCAGAGATATAAACATGGACATTTCTCTCACTTCTGATACATGTTGGCTTAGAATTAAGTGAAGAAAATCTGCCAAATTGCTGTTGGATTCTAGTACTTATTTAAAAATGTGAAAAATTACTTATATCCTTTTGTAAAACATTCAGATGAACATGTTTTCATTGTTCTTCCTCTGGCCAGCCTGTGTTTAGGTTTAAAAAGCCTGTGTTTTGGTTTCATCTGGCCTCCAAATAATAAATTTCTGGTTTGCGGTTTAGACGAGTTTAGTTATGTAATGTATCTTAATACCCACACTTAAACATATTTTCAGGATAACCAGATGTTAACACTCTAATGCATTTATGCCTTATGACACTTGTAGTGATATGCATCTCCAGGGTTAAGTTTTAAATATTTATGTTTGATTTTTTAAGAAAACAGATGCTCTTTAAACATTTCTCACAAACAGTTTTTTAAAAATAAATTATTTGATAAAACCATGATTTATTGAGCTAAGACGTTCTGAATAGTATCTTTCTCTGCACTCACGATGCCATCATCATCTACCTGAAAGAACCACTAATTCACAAAACAAAATATTAACAAATACATTGAAATACCTACTATGTGTTAGGTACAGTGCATGGTGTGGCAGATTTTAAAATGAAAAGTGCTGTTTCCATTCTCACGGACTAGAAGTGCAAACAGGCACATACTCTGATATTCACCATATAAGACGATTAATGTTGTGACAAAGGAAAGCAGATGAAACAAACAAGCAAATGAAAACAATCATGTGGATCTTTCATCCAGATGAGGTACAGAGATTCCTGAGGGACCTTTGAGAGTTATCTTTGAAATAAGTACCGAAGCTATAACAGGAGTTAGTAAGGTGGAGAAGGAATCTCAGGCATAAAGAACAACATGTCCAAAGGACTGGAGGCAAGCAGGGGCATATGCACCATTAGGTAGTTTGAAATTTACTCAGAGGCTTGTGAGGGAGCCAGCAATTGATTTAAAGTGGGGAATACCACTCCTGCAATATTGCAGTATGATGGAGGATAAATCTAAGAGTGATGGTACTACAGCAGGGAAGCTGAGGTTATTTTGTTACCCAAGTGAGGAACACAAGAAAGAAGTGAAGGTGGAGAAGAGGGGCTTGATGACTGAGAGTGTGGAGGGAAAAGAGGAGATGCACAGGCTTAGGAGACTGGGGGAGATTAGTGAGCATCACCATGAAAGTGGCCATGGCAGACTGAGCCAAGAAAAATGACAGATTTAGTTCTTGGCACCCAAAAATGCCAGAAGGAAGAAAGACACCTGGTCTGGCACTCAGGAGAGGGATCTGAGGTGGTAACACCTAAAATTTATCAGAATGTGGGTATAAGAGAGTCCGAAGTTAAGCCCCAGATATTCGCTTCTACTAAGCATTCAAAGTGATTCCAAAGCAGGATTTTCAGAGACCACATATACAGTAATAAAGCTATTGATGTAGATAAACATCTCCAGGACACTTTGTAGAGAGAAGAAGAAAAGGGCCTTAAAGATGGAACCATGAAAATGACAATATTTAAAGGAAGGGCAAGATTAAATGGACATTCTAAAGAGAGAATGAAAAGAACTAGCAGTAAGGAAGCCGAGGGAGAAAACATCAAGGAAGGATGCACCAGAATAGTTAAAATGCCATCACTCCTAAAGATCAGGTCCAGAAAGAAAATCCTGAAAACTACGGATTAAATTTGGCAACTGAGGGAATTGCTTATAATGAAACCAGTTATAGTGGACTGATGGAGATCAAAGCTAGTTGCAAAGGGTGAGCTTGACTAGACAATGGAGAAATAAAGACAGTGAATGTGAACTGAGAAGTTTTATTTTGAAGGGAGAATAAAAGTCACTGTAGTAACAAGGTGGCGACCTAAAAACAATAAAGATGGATATTTTTTAGTTTTTAACTAATTATTGAGTATGCTTATATGCTGAATGAGAAGAAATAGAAAAGGGGAAGCTAGAAAGACAAGAGCAAATGTGAGAGAAAGAGAAAAATAGGCAAAGAGCTGGAGAATTTGAATTACCATTTGGTAAATTCATGTGCCAGGCACTCTTAAATAATATAACAATTATTTATTTTTTATCTTAATGTATAGATATGATTGCCTAACTCTGTGTGTGGATACAATTATCCCCAATTTGTGGATCAATGAAACAAGACTCAAAGAGTATAAATCATATGTTCCAGGCCACACAAAAAGCAGGTCTGGGAGTCAAATATAGAATTTTGGCTATGATACACATTTTCTTTTAATTATACTAGTTTTTCAAACTCTTAAAACCTCTTTCTGGCTTTCATGAACATGACAATCTCATCCCTGTGCTCCCAGATGATCTAATATGCTCCCTCAGTATAAATCACTGCAATCTGTACATTCTCACTAACCAAAGATTTTAATCCCTATACTTTGTAATGTAATCAAATCATATATTTTATATTCAAATATATCATTACAAAACCAACTGTGTCTTTTCCAACCTACACGCACTCTCTTACCCCAGTTGTCCCCTACTGAAAATCACTATCCTACACCAAGCTATCCCCTGGCCTAACCTGACCTAACATGACTTCATGTGAAGAAATGATGGCTGCCATGCCATTTTTAGTATCTTCTATTTCAAAGATTGATAATATTACATACATAAGTCTATATAATGAAGAAACAAGTTTTCACAGAAAGCATTGATAAGCGCTAGGGACAGCTCTTCCCCAGAAAGTCTTCCCTGGCACTCTCATTTGACACCCATGTGACAATCAAGTGAATGAAAAGAATTTTATCCACAGACGGAGGCTGCTACCAAATGCTCACTTCAATGCCACAGAAACTTCAGGGGAAAAGTAATATCTTTGTAGCTACATGATGATTCACTGTGGCTTCTAAAATTTTGTAGAACACTAGTGGACCTAATTTTTTCTAGAGCCACCCCTAATTCCATGGACTCTTCTGTATTCCTTTCATTTTTATAACCTTTAAGAAGACTCTGTCCTAACAGAGACTCAGGGACATGGACAATGGACTAGTGGTTACCAGAGGGTAAGGGGTGGGGAACGAGGGAAGAGGTAGACAGGGTAAAGGGGGTTAAATATAGGGAGGTAGAGGGAGGGTGAAGTGGGTAAAGGGGATCAAATATATGGTAGCTGAAGAAAACTGAACTCTGGGTAGTAATTTCACAATAGAATGTATAGATGTCAAATTATAATGTACACCTGAAAATTATATAATTGTATTAACCAATGTTACCCCAATAAACTTAAAAAAAAGAAGACTCTGTCCAGCCCACATTTATTTCAATATGTCTTAGCATTCTCAGCAATAATTCCTCATTATTCTATTTTCTTAGTTCCCATGTATATATTGACGTGTGAAGAAATGCCTTTGAGAATATTTTCTTTTCACTCCATTGGTCCCCTCTCTTATTTTACCCTTTGTGCCTTTATGTCCTGAAAGTATAAGTTTATTTATTATCATGTATTTATTTTCCTACTTTGATAATTTTGGGGTTTGCACATACACACACACACACATGTACAGACACACACACACACATCATGCTGTATGCCTATAATCTAGGACAAAATTATTCTTTTTGTTTTCTATAAAGGGATCTACTGGCTCAAAATCTCAACAGGGTTATATGGAGTTAGAAGAGAAACTGATGACACCTAATATTCCTATCACCTAAACATATTGTACCAGGTCTTTACTAATATTACCAAAAACTTTATGACATTGATAAATAATTAATGAATAAATTTAAAAATACCCACTATGGTCCTGCTCTTAATTTTGTACTTTAAATTTATTCATACTTAGTAGTAGTTATAACTTTATTTACTCCTATACTTCTACATCAAAACTACTTTGTTAAACAATTAGCATAAAATACATTAAAAGGGTGATATCATTATATAAACTTTATTCTGGTGGCAACCAATCTAAGGAATTTTCCCCAAGTGGTTTTCTGAAAGCTCAAAGGGATAATATGAGAAGTGAGAAGTATGCTTAGTCTCTCTTCCTTCTTTTCTTAGCTGAGTCATCCACATCTGCGTGGCTGTTCTTTAGGATCTGCCAGAATCACCTCACTCTTGCTGACGAGCACAGCAACCCACCGAGGAAAACAAAAAGATATAGTTCCTCTGAAAACTGGCATGACAAAGTGAATGAATATGACCCTTTATTTAATTGGCATGCAATGGGATTATTTTCTTCAGTAGACTGTAAGATTCTGAATATTTATTCAGTCTCTGCTGAATTCTGAGGTTATGTCAATTCAAGAAGCACCTTTTCACTTTCAAATTACTTTCATCTGTAGAGGAATACGTATTACATCATTGGTCTGCATTCTCTTGGTGGACTTAACATCTAGTAGGTTCTGTGTCTTTCATTCACCACAATTTGTAAAATAAGGGCCAGCTAGAAGACATATGAGTTGTATTGGCTCATCATGAAGACTGGACAAATATAGTAATTGTTTAATAAATAAATATTCAAAGTCATTAACTGATACTGATATTAGTAACAACATAAGCTTAGTATCAGAGGCTCCTCTCTATTGTCTTTGTTATTATATCCTGAGAGCCAAGACTATGCTTGGTTAGTTTGGCTTGTTGGATGAGTGGATGAGTTGTATGAGTGCAGATCACAACTTGTACATATTTATGCAGCAGTACCTACTATAATATGCTAGATCCCCTGTGAGTTGCAAAGATAACAAGTTTTTGTCTCTATGCAGGCCACATTGACCTGGAGGAAATTGGCAGAAGGAAATTTGAAATAAAAATACATCTTTACAAAAGCCAAAGAAAAATTTTAAATAAGGATTATGTTTTAAAACAATCTTATAAATCCAAATAAAAACTAAACAACAGTAGTTTCTGGAATTAAAGAAACATTTTATTTTAATTTCTGTCTATCTTTGTTACCTCAATAACTAAATATTATTAACCATAAGTAGGAATTTGCTTTGATTCACTATTTTCAGGACATAATAAAACTAGCTTTTAAAAATTCGACTGTTATTTTTAGTATCAAATCACATTTTCTATGTTCTTAGCTATTTTCAATTGAACAATTATAAAAGACTTCTATTAAATAGAAAGTTACACATATCATTCCACAGATTATCTTGACATTTTATAATAGCAGATTCACTATTACTGACTTTGTGACTCCTTTATCTCTGTAGGATATGATTTACAAGAAACTGCCCTAAGCCAAAAATACCCCACATATAAGTTATTACATATTTGCAAACTATTTTGTTCTATATCACTAACAGACATACAATCTGTGATCATTAATTAAATGATAATTTATCTTAATATTACACATTCCATATCTTGCAATAGGCTGTAATCAAGTGTTTTGAGAAAAAAATTAATCTGATTTCAATAAGAAGCAAAAAATAGTATTTAGAGCAAATAACTGCTCATGACATCTTTGTGACTATTAATTTAAAGCATATAAATGTTTTGCATGTTGAATAAGATATGAAACCAAGATGGTCATTAAAAACAGCATTTTCCAGTAAGAGAATTTACAAATGCCCTCTGACTGGACTCCATTTCATGTGATCACAGCCAGAATTTCTGAGCTCTCCTGTAGTTCCAACTGGCATACTTCACTTCTTGTTTATTTCTCTGTGAAGGGACATGATGTCCCATTTATAATAGTTCACAAACTCTCCCAAAGGCAATAGGTTGGAGTGAGCCTGAAGATTTTAGTTACAAATCAACATGTGGCTATAAAAATTACTTTCCCTTCCAAAATCTTAGTGTAGACAGACACACAAATATTTTAAGGAAAGTTAGCTTGCGCATTAATTCTTTAACACATTCACCCACAAAAAAAATGTTGCATTTCTACTAGGTACCAGGCACAGTGCTAGTAATGAATCTCAGTGATTAAAAGAAGAAAAAAAATGTTGTCAGTATCTTATACAATGACTCTACACTGAAAGAGAAAAGACATAAAGAAGGGAGCCTTTATTATTTTTATAGTGTTTCTTTTATTCTACATTACTGAAAATCTGCTTTTTTCATTTATGGAATGAACACGTTGGACTTTACAGTGGTTTTTCAAATTACTACCCTAGGACTTGATTCTGAAAAGATTCTTCGAGACTCTCAGAAAGCACCTCAAACTGAGAATAACACAAGGCTACCCTCTGCTCCTGCTCTCTTTGATAGAGCTCTCCAAACTTGATTAGTTTGCATATTTGAGCTGCCAGTTAAATTTTTAGTGGAAATATGCTTCAAGGCTAAGAACCGATCTATAAGCCTCTAGACTAGGTAATTTTTTAAGCTCTCTTCCAGCTTCACCATTCAAGGATTTTAGGAAACTTTTTACTTTGGTTTTATAATCTCAAAGTATTATTTTTAGGAGAAAAGTTTTCTGATCTCTCAATAACCATTGGAAATAAGAGCTCCCAAGTCACATTATATTTTGAATTCCTCCCTGCCGCTTACAAGCTGTGTGATCTTGGGCAAGTTAGATTTTTCTTCCTAAATTTCAATCTTCTCTTTCATAAAGGAGATATAAGTAGAATCTGTGTGTTACATAGATTCTACTTGTATACATAACACTCAATATTCTGAGTTTTACGTATAATACAGCTATTTTTACATTTTGTAAGGCTTTAAAAAAGTTGAGTCTTTTCTGATTTACTACAAAATCAAGGAAATATTATTTTAACCTATGAGTTTTAACAAACAAATCTAAAATACACAGATTTTTAAAAGCCTTCTAATTTGTAAACAAGTTAAAGTAGTGGACAATAAGGACATTCCAAGAGAGATGTATAAGGAGAGGAAAGGAAAATACACCCAGTTTCTTTTTTCTTTGTGACCAATTAAAAATATTCATTTATTGGCGATGCTAGTTAGTATAGCTTATAATTTTATGGGGGGAAAAAAACTCCCATTTTCCCTCCTCAAATAAGAAATTAGCTATTTCTCTTTTCGGTAGAGATTCAGTCACAAAAGTTATAAAAAGAAGTTCTCTATTGAAGAAGCAATAACTAAAATAACAGCATTTATCTTAGAAGGAAGATAGGGACAATTAAGTAGTTGAATGCAGGCTGGAGCCAAGCCAAAAAAACAAAGAATTTTTTAAAACATTTCTACTCTTGTCCTAATGTTTAGTAGTTACAGCTGAATATTTCTTTTAATTCCAAATATTTCTTTTGATGTAGAGAAAAAGGAATTCTTTGGAAAACCTAAGTGCCTATCAGAGGAGCACTGGAAAAACTCATTTCCTGTGTGAGCAGTGCTTATAGGGTTCTTGCCTGGCTTGCCTGGGAGGTAGGTCCAACTGTTATCAGTGAACAGAGCCAGAAAACTCCCATGGACCACAAGGAGGATGATATTGCAAATGCGGCAACTCAAGAGCCTTTAGAGCAGTCCTCTGTGGCACTCTGTTTCTTCCAGAAGCGAGCAGCTACCTGCTTTTAGGGTTTTTTTCATCCCAGTGGAGAAGGCCAGTATGTAGCCCCACCATCCTACACACAGTTACAGGGTATGGCATTGCAGTGATGTTCTGCAGATTTCTTGAGCTGCAAACAACTTTTTCAGGTACAGTATATATTTTCTTAGTGAGACAGGCAGTTAATCACAGCCAGGAGAAAAGCCATCCCTGTTTTGAGACATTGGAAGACAGAGCCATAAATACTGATGATGTTAATTTTTACTGTTTATTTTCAAGGCTGGTGCCTAGAGAAAATGCTCATTACAACTTTATATGCTTCATTTTATTTGAAGGCCATATTATTGTGAGGGAAATAGGATAGTAAATATTATTTCTGTTTTATTGAAGAAAGATTAACACTAAAAGTTCTATGTCTCAATGGTTAGGGAACAAGGAGCAATATCTAATCCACCACAATTCTCTCATCAGAATCTTGACTCCTTCACATTAATCCACTAAAACTCCCATTTTCTGATCATGCATATGAGATACTCAATGCATACAATTTTAGGCATATTTTCAAATTATAATTATGCTAAACACAAAATATGTGTAAAATAATTTTTAATGACTAAGCTTAGGAAATTTCAAAATACAATTCCTCATAATTAGATGTGATAAAATTAAAAACATGGAAATCAGCAGGTTCCTATGTAATCTTAAAAACTTAGACTTTCTACCCAATTTCCCAGCATTTTACCCTTTCTACCTAACACCAAGTATACTGTATTTTAGAGATCAAATTTATTACTGCCATTACTTTTTGCTTGAAGTTGTATATTTGCTCCAAACCTACAAAGAAACAAAACCACTTCTCTGTGGATACTTATTGCAGCAGGTGTGCTCACTCCACATCTTTACTCCTCTGTGATATCTCTTGACAACATGACCCACCTTTTTTTTATCCCAGCATAGGTGGTTTACCCTCTTCACCTTCTACCTACTGAATGATTGACTGCCCTGGATACAAAACCAAGTCAGCTGAGTTTAGTCATTTAGAAAATATCAGTGGTTCAGTCTTGGGCAATAGATTCTGCAAATATTTACATGCTTATTATGTGCTAGTTGCTTTCACAGAGGTTATCACAACAAACTTGGAGGTAGGTGTTGTTACTCCTGCAGTTCTAAAAGGTTTAATGACTTGCTCGAAGTCATGAAACTAGTTATTTCTGGGGTTCAGTCCAAGCTTTGGACTTTAAATTTTTTTATTTAAATTTATTTAAGTTAGTTTTCAAGTATACAGTACATTGATTAGACATCTATAATGTTCCTAAAATGACTCCCCCAATTGCTCCCTCCCTCTTCTGGCCCTCCACTCAACCATCACATTAATGCTAACTGCATTCCCTCTGCCATGCTCCCCATGCCCAATTATCAAGTACTAATTTGTACTTCTTTAACCCTTCGCCTCATTCTCCCAGTTTCCCAAACTCCATCCCCTCTGTCCATCACCAAATTGTCCACTATATTTGTGAGTCTGTTTTGATTAGTTTGTTCTTATTGTTCCTTAGATACTGCATATGAGTGAAATCATATGGTATTTTTCTTTCTCTGTCTGACTTATTTCACTCAGCATAATAACCTCTAGGTCTACCCATATCATTCTCTAAAGAGAAAATACAGATGGCTAACAGACATATGAAAAGATGCTCAAGGTCACTAATCATCAGTGAAATGCAAATTAAAACCACAATGAGATGTCACCTCACACCTGTCAGAATGGCTACCATCAATAAATCAAAGAACAAGTGTTGGCAAGGATGCAGAGAAAAGGGAACCCTCATACATTGTTGGTGGCAGTGCAAATTGGTGTAGCGATCCAAAGAAAACCAAAACATTAATTCATAAAGATCTATGCACTCCAATATTTATGGCAGCACAATTTACAATAGCCAAGATATGGAAGCAACCTAAATGCCCATCAACAGATGATTGAATAAAGAAATATGATTCATATATACAATGGAATATTACTCAGCCATTAAAAAAATGAAATCCTACCATTTGGACTTTAAATTTATTGCTCATTTCTCTACACTAACATCCTGGCTAACATCTTGAGGTATAAATGAATGCTTGATAAGTCAACAGGAACAAAAAGTGTAATAAATAAAGGTCATACTGAGAAATTGGAAATAGGAAGATATAAGTCTCAAGTATGACAGTAATTGCCAAATTTAGACTCATTGATTAGTAAATAATTTAGTGTGGCATAGATATTGTGCCAACCTATGACACCAAATATGGTGGAAAGTATATGTGTGCCCTTTTCTTATACAATATGCAAAAACTAACTCAAAATGGATGAAAGGACTAATGTAGGAGTTAAAGCTATAAATTTAGGTATGATACCAAAAGTAAAGACAACATAAGAAAAAAATAAAAAAATTTGACTTTATTGAAATTTAAACCTTTTGTACATCAAAGAACACTATCAACAGATTGAAAAGATAACTCACAGAATGCAAGAAAATATTTGCGAATCATATATCTGATAAGGGATTAATATCCAGAATATCTAAAAACTCGTACAATTCAACAACAAAAACCCAAACAACCCAATTAAGAAATGGACAAAGGTCTTGAAATAGACATCTATCTAAAGAAGACATACAAATGTCCAATAAATACATGAAAAGATGCTCAATATCACTAATCAATAGGAAAATGCAAAACAAAACCACAATGAGATATTATTTTGCATCCATTTGGATAGTTAGTATTAAAAAAAGGAAAAGAAAAAAAAACAGAAAATAAGTGTTGGCTAAGATGTGGGAAAATTTGAACCCTTGTGCATTGCTGATGGGAATCTTAAATGGGC
The DNA here is from genome assembly GCF_000325575.1 of Pteropus alecto. Taxonomy (NCBI): domain Eukaryota; kingdom Metazoa; phylum Chordata; class Mammalia; order Chiroptera; family Pteropodidae; genus Pteropus; species Pteropus alecto. The sequence goes on from NW_006442484.1 coordinate 50,648,726, forward strand.
AGCTACTATGGAAAACAGTATGGTGATTTCTCAAAAATTAAACAAAGAAGTACCTTGTGACCCAGCAATGCTGCCTCCAGGTATATATCCCAAAGAATCGGAAGCAGGAACTCAAACAAGTATTTGTACACCAGCGTTCATAGAATCATTATTCACAATAACCAAAAAGTAGAAACAATTCAAATATTCATCAATGAGTAAATGAATAAACAAATTGTGGCATATGCATGCAATAGAATATTATTTAGCCTTAAAAGGAAAGAAATTCTTGTACATGCTACAGCATGGATGAACCTTGAAAATGTTACGCTAAATGATATAAGCCAGATGCGAAGAGACAAGTATCATATAATTCCATTTATATGAGGTACCTAGAATAATCAAATTCATAGAAATAGAAAGTAGAATTGTAGTTACCAGGAAATGGGAGCTTGTTGTTTAATGGGTACAGGGTTTCAGTTTGGGATGATTAAAAAGTTCTGGAGGTGGATAGTGATGATAGGTCCATATCTACTCTTAAAATGGTTAAAATGGTAAATTTTGTTATGCGTATTTTACCACAATTAAAAAGATAATAATATCTTTGCAGTTATATGAGAAGGGGAAGTTAGCAGCCTTTTAAAAAAAGTATATACGTGGATTGGGGTCAGAATTTGGAGGAAGACATACAACATTGCTTTACTTTGAATATTAGCAATCCAGCTTTTTTTTTTCATTTATTTGACATTTAAAAGCATATGTTAACGTTCTTATTCATTTATTCATAACATAAGTAAGTCATGTTTCCCATGCTCAAAAACTCACAGTAAACATTGTGTCATACACAAATCTGTGATGCTAAATCAGTTTGTCATCTCTCATTCATTCAACAAATAATTAATGAATATCTAGCACATGTCAGGAATTACCCTAGGCTCTGGAGACACTCTGGTGTGTGAAACAAAGTTCCCATCCTAACAGAGCTGGTATTTCTTTGAGGGGAGACAAACAATAAACAAATGAGTAAATATGATGATCAATGAGGGGGGTGGGAATGAAACAATGCAGGGAGAAGAGGAATTGACTGGATTGGTGAGAGAAGGATGGTTATTTTAGTGGCCAGTGGCATTTCTGGGGGGAATAAAAGTGAATAAGTGATATTGGAGCAGAGAACAGAATGAAACGAAAAGTAAGCATTGTGGATTTTTGCAGGAATTGCATTTCAGGCAACAAATATTGAATTGCTGAAATCTTGAGATAAGGACATGCTTGGGTGTTCAAGAAAGAATATGGAGGTCAGTAAGAATGGAGCAGAGGGTTGTTTTAAAATGCTCTAATTTTAAAGGTAAGGAGATAAGGTAGAACAAAGATCATTGAGATAGAGTGTCCAATGAGATGTGGGTAGAACCAAGTGAAGAACTTATCTCAAGAGGAAGGGAGCATTTGGTTATCTCAAATGCTACTGATAGTTCCCCTAGGCAGACTAAGATATGACCATTGGGTACAGCAACATCAGGTCAGTGAAAGACTGACAAGAACTGTTTTAGTGGAAATGTAGAGACAAAGTCAGGTTCAAGTGAGTTTAAGAAATATGGAAGAAGAGAAAATAGACAAAGCACATACAGATGACACATTAGGAGTTTGCTATAAATGATAAAGAAATATGGGGAGAAAACTGGAGAGAAATGTGGATTGATAAGTTTTTTTCTAAAGGAAAAAAATAAAAGCATGCTTCTTTTTATACCAAATGCATTGATCCAATAGGTCAAATTGATGTAATGGGCAGAGGGAGCAATGGCTAAAGTCTTTGAGAAGGTGAGAAGGCATGTGATTTAGTAGAACTAATGGCTTTAATAAGTAGGCTCATCTATACTTATATGAGTGAAAGCAGAATATGTAACATGGGTGCAGTTAGGTGGGTGGATGTGTTAGGAATGTTGCAAGCTCTCTTCTGATTTCTTTATTTTCTCAGTGAAATGGGGTACAAAGTCACAAAGACTCCATCTGAGAGTGAGGGGGCAGGTGATATGAGAGGAGAGAACAAGAAGGTGTGAAACAGTTCCTAGGAATGCGTTTTAGCCTGAAAAGTAGAGAGACAGTATGATTGCCAGGCAGCATTAGGTTTGTGGTCATGAATTTAAATACAGAATATCAAGCATAGCTCTGTTTTTATTCATCTGCATTACACAAGTGCTGATGTGAATAGTTTGAAAGTTGGTTTTGCCAGAAAAATATTATAGGAAGTAATGGAACAAGGGCATTGAGAATGTAAGGAAGGTCACTAATGCAGTGATGGATCACTGGGGTATAAGCTGTGTGGGGAGAGAAATAAGGAAGCAGTTCAGGGATAGGGGCGTAGTAAAAAGGTGGCAGAATTAATGGAAAATAGATTCCATTAGGATCAAGAATTTTTGGATATGGGACACTAGAAGGAGCAAACTGGAAAAACAGGAGACAGTAGTTAGAGACGAGATTCTAGAAACTGAGATTGCGGAAGGAGTACAGTTTTCAAGCTTAGAGTATGTCCATGGGAGTAGGTGGTTGAGGAAACAGAGAGAATGACGGAAACAAGACCGAGGAACTGAGATGCCAGGGTTCTATATGGAACCACTATGAAATATGATTGCAGAGACAGTGAGCCATATGATAAACTCTTCGAGGAAAAGTGAGCAGTCTTTGCATTATTTAGAGTCAAAGTAACATTGAAAAACAATGTTGGAAAGCATCTCAGCCTCCATGCAAGAACTTGCAGCACAGGGTCTATGGAAGGAACTGTGGAGTTCCCAGAACCCTCTGAAATTATAAGCACTTTTTTTTTCTTTGGATAAATATGTGCTTTTTTTCCTAAGAAGAGAATCCAAGGCTTTTATCAGGGTCACAAATGGTCTAATATCCTCAAATATAAAAATTCTTACTAAGGCACAAAAATATACATAATAAAAAAGAAATAACAATTTAAGTGTAGTCTATTCTTTACCCATAAACATAGCTGACTATTCTTTATATGGTTGCACAATTTAAGCTTCCAAGCTCCCATACCCCAT
>NW_006442484.1:50651763-50657516 GCF_000325575.1 Pteropus alecto
AACTATAGCCACAGTGACCTCTTAGCTATTCCTTGATTCTCCCAAAATCTTTGCACTTGTAAGCAGTTTCACTTGCTGTTCATCTGCTTGAACATTTTCTCACCATTTATTCATAAAATTCAGCCTCTCATTGCTCAGGATCTCCATTCAGGCTCTTTATCAAATAAGGACTCCTACCCACCATCTACAACTGCAATGCCATCTCTCCAGGTACCACCGCTACCTCCTTACTCCAGTTTGGTTTTCTTTACACCATTTATTTCCACCGGACACATTTTCTATGCATTCATTTACATGTTTATTGTTGATTTTTGACAGACCCTGCATTGAAAGTACCATAAGAGCAGGAATTTTGCCTGTTTCATTTTGCTATTGTTGTTGCATTGCCAGCACTTAAAATGGTGTCTGATATATAGTGACCATTTAATAAATATTAGTTATTGAATAAATCTCAAATTATCATCAATTATTTCTTTGGTAGCGCCACTGAAGAAATCATTAAAGTGCAAATGTTTTCAGAAGGCTATAGGCCTATTTCTTCCCTCTGTATCTTATTTTATCATTCCTCCCCTTCTCAGTCTCTCCCTGTTCTTCCTCTGATTTTTAAATGTTATGTAGAAACACACTTAGATGTCCCTTATTCACAAGCCCTTCTCTCAGCAGTGCTTTCTCTCTGGCTGCAGTTTCTTCATGCCAAACTGCTAGGATAGCCACTCTCTACCCTGCCTCCACTTCTTGCCCTCCTACCTCAGAATCTACTGCAACCTCACTTCTACAGAAACAGCTCTAAGAAGGTGTCTCTTAAAAGGTCAGTGGTGACCTCATCACCAAACATAATGTTATGTTTAAATATAAAAAGTTATATTTGGCCTTGTTAGCCAGTTTCTTGGTTGGAGAGAGCTGCTCCAGCCTCTCTAATCTCTTTCCCACACTCTCCTTTTTATCCCTCAGTACTCAAGTCAGACTACCTCATAGGGTCCTGCCCTTGATGATCTTCCTTGAAGTCTCATTTACTCTCAGGGCTTCCCTGGGTGCTATCCATGACTAGTCTCTAAAGTTTGTGCTCTACCTGCCTCTCGAATTCCAGAGTCACAATTTTATCTGCTCACTGAATATCTGTGCCAATAAGACTGTCACTCTTTTTAGCTTATCTATTTATTTTGTATTGCCATCACCCTCCTTTACAAACAAGCAGACGTAGGCACAGAGAGGCTTAGTATCTTAGCTGTGATCATACAGTTATGGAGCAGCTGATCAGAAGCATCATAGCTCAGGATTTGAATCCTGGCAACAGGTAAGTTACTTAACTTTCTGTGTCTTCGTTCCCTCAGCTACAAAAGGAGATAGAAAATAGTCCCTATGTCATAAGTTGGTTTTGAGAATTAAAATGAAATAAGAGCATTAAGTACTGAGAAGAATACCTGGCATATAGTAAGTGGTAAGTACATGTCAGGTGTTATCTTTCTTATCTGGGGCTTGAATCTGTTCTCTTTACATTATATTTTATAGTGCAAAGTGCAGGACTAAAATGCAGAGAAAGGATTTGAGCAGGGGAAGATAGAAAGACTGTGAAAAAAAAGAGAAAGAAAGAAAGAAAGAAGAAAGAAAGAAAGAAAGAAAGAAAGAAAGAAAGAAAGAAAGAAAGAAAGAAAGAAAGAAAGAAAGAAAGAAAGAAAGAAAGAAAGAGAAAGAAAGAAAAAAGAAAAAGAACGATATAGTACCCTAAATAGAAAGAAAATTTTCTACATGTTAATATTTTCATAGTTAATTTTACTTAAGCAATATTTGAAATATATGTAGTTCACCAGTCCCTTTCTTGGTGAGTTTTGCACTTAGAATGTTAACTGGTATAAGTACATATGCAATTAAAACCACTTTACTCAACACACAATAGTCCTTGTCTCCAATCCCACCCCTCTGCTAAGCACATGGTTTTATTTGTAACCAGGCAGCATGAGTCTGAAATGGCAGACAGAGAAGTCATCTATTTTCTCTTGTATGATTTTACCAGTGGTAATAACCAACATTTCAGTGGTAACTAGACCATTTAATGAGCTGTTTGAAACCCTTAACCTTGTTTGTACTTGATTATTAGTATCTTGTTGAAAAACAAATTTTAAAGTCTTCCTCATGGATTTGTTCTGAAGACATTATTATTTTCTATATATCCATGAAAGTATAACATTGCTCTAATCTCAAAGGCATATTTCCTTTTTATTTTGAATCATTGAACAAAAAAATTTTATAAGGTGTATGAAGAAGGCCTTTTTGGAAGAACAAAAAGACACACAAGAAACAGAGCCTTTTCTATCTGCTTAATAGACTGTGAAATCTTTCTATATAATTTGTATTTCTCAAAGATCCACTTATTTTACTGTCCCCAGTTTCATATTACCTTTTTATTTGTCAAGTCATCTAAAGAAATACTTAGTATAAACTAGTTGCTTTTATTTATGAAATATTCATGAATTTCCATTTTATAAATAAAAGTATGGCAATAAAAATTCAGTCATTGAAAAGCAATTTTAAAAGAGCTATAAAATTCAAACAATCTAGATTCAATAAAAATTAAGTTCATTTAATTTGAATAAAATGTTTTCATTAATAATATGTAATCTTGAATAATTATGAGAACATAATTGCTTTGAAAAGTGACTCAATGCAATTTTGGGTCAAAAGGCAAACATAAAAGTGCTCTGATTTCTACTAGTTCTGTTCAGTCTAAGGGAACATCATGCATTTCTAAATCTTGAATGACGGAATTATAAGTCAAGGCTGGTCTCTTTTTCAGGAAAAATTAAATATTCTACTTTCATTTATGACAAAGGTTCCCAAAGCGATTGAATCATAATCACTTGCAGAAGTTTTAAAAAATATTAACACTCCATGAGGTTTTGATTGAGCAGGTTTACTTCCTGTCAATTTCATAATGTGATTCATAATGCAATAATACTTATCTTTTGTAAAAGAAGAAAAAGAGTTTTCATTTTCTAAAGTCCTGAACCAAATTTATTTAGGGTTGGGAGGATGAAGACCCACACATTCATTATCCTACTTCATTGTGGAGATATAAACCTATCTTCAATGGCCCTGGTAAAGCAACCTCCTATTTCATAGTTTGAACATAGATCACTGAGATTACACTATAAAACACAACTTTTATTGAAGAACAACTTATGAAGATTGTTGAATTATGTAAGGCCAAGGTAAATGGCAAAATGAAGTATATGCAGTCTTTAGAATTTATAGAATTGTCAAGAGAAGTTTCAAAACAAGCAAAAGGATGCTTTGAAGACCATTTGTAAAATATGCAACTTGTGTTTCCATTTGCTTTTAGGAAAATCACATCAAGTTTAAATGTTATTCTTTAGAAAGTTTGTCTAATAAAAATGAACTACTATATCTTCTGCATGGCTAATGTCTGCTCTTGTCATTAAAGACTAGCCTGCTGTCAAAACTTTCAGAGTCTTGAAGTGGAATGAATTCTGAAGAACAAAATTCCTAAGCCTATTTTGGTCACCTACTACTCCTTTCTCTTTTGGCCATTAATTTAAGCCAAAAGTACCTTGTCTCATAAAACTTCATAAAACAACTCATAAAATAGTAAAAAATGAAAACTTCAAAATTAGAAACAGAATACCAAAAAAAAAAAAAAAAATGCTACCCCTTAACTAGATCTAGCATCTTCGGATTTTTAAGCAGGAAGGTGGTTAAGGAAGAAAATTGTATGAATATGTTACATGTCATTAAAATAGCTAAAACGTCAGGGATAACAGCTAACTTTTCTATAGCCCTGATGTTAAAATAGGAATAAATTAACTAAAATCTAGGTGTTGAAAATAATTTTATGAAAATGAATATTTTTACATGTCAAATGGGTTAAGTTTAGAGAATATTTTTTACTCTTTAGACATCTTTCAGAATAGCATAAAGATCATGTTTCCTTGAAGCAGAAATAACACATGGCAGAAAGTGGACTTCCTCTTAAGAAAAAGGACATAACCACATTTATGTTCTACAAATTTTTTGTGAGAAACACAAGGGAAAACAATTTTAAAAAATAAAATTTTTTGAAAGAAAATTTTTCTCTCTGTTGACACCCTAAAATATCATTGTTAAATGGATGAAAGGTGCCATAAAAAATTAACAATGTTCCAAAATGTAGTCAGACTGTAACTCTCGTTTCAACAAGAGCAGACCCATCCCATAGCACCCAGCACACAAATTATTAAAATTTTTAAATATAAATACATGTTATCTAATAAACCATACCCCAATTTTATGTAATCCAATTCAAATTCTAAACAAGCACTGCATTACATATTTACATATATTAGGTTAACACATACGTTAACATGTAATGATGTGATAGGACTGCCTTAGAGTCATAACACCTGGTTATGCCAGCCTTACTAGTTGAGGAACCACAGACAAGTCAAATAGATCTTTCGAGGTCTCAAAATCCTCATTTGTAAAATGGAGAGTTTGGATATGTAATTTAATTTCTACTGTCCCTTTGAGTTCTTAGGACTCTGACGTAAAGCATTATTTCCTCCTAGAATCTTCCAAAGCATAAATTTTTTTAAAGTTAGTTACTATATCTTGTATTGCCCTGGCATCCCCTGGCATTGCTTAAAGTGATGCTGAGACTGGAGGCGCTTGGCTATTTATTAATAATAAAACCTAAATTTTTAATAGTACTTTACAGCCAAAAAGGTCTTTTACCAACACCATTAGTTTTGGTCCCCAATTCTCATAACCTATAAAGAGGAAGGGCAAAATTAATACTGTCCATTTCATTAAGAAGAGAACTGAAATTCAATGGGATTAGAGTCCTACTACCTAAATTGTAAGGCCAAAAAATAGCTAATCTGGCCCAAGAAGTAAAGATCCCTCATCTAATGCATTCTATTTATGAAATTATTTCAAAGTCATGCATGTATATAGAGTCTAATTTTCTATATTTTGAACTACAATATAAAAATATTTCTGACTATAACTCTTGACATGTTTATACTTTAATGACATCTTTTTCGAGGTCTCCATTTCTAATCATCAGTATGCACTCATATGGTACACTCATATACAATCTATATTTTTTTCTTCTCCCTGGAGATTTAGCAGCCCCAAGAACTCCAACCTGATCTAGTCAGATATTTCAATACACAAGTATGAGGTGCAGTTTTATCTTAGTCATTATCCAGACATAGTATAAGCCCTTACTTATATAAAAAAAAAATTTGGTAACTCCACTGAATAAACAATAGGAGGAAAGTTATTCTTACTCTAGTTTTTTATTGTGCTTATATGAGACACTTTTTTTAAAGAAACTCCAAATTTGGTATGTTTTCTCTTTAGTTACCTGCTATATATTAACAGAATTTGTTTGTTTGATGCTGAGAACTTAATGTTTAATGTTGTTGTTTTTTTCATAACTATTAAATAAGCTTTTATGACCTGGCTGAGAACATTTCACTGTCTAATTCTAGTATACCTGGACCAGACTGAGTAGCAAAATCAAAAACATTTTTCAAAGATTCAAAATTAAAAAAAGAATCACTTAAATGCTAAGTGGATTTATATTGTTTTCAATGTAAAATATATGAATAATCATCATTGAAATGGAACCATTTTATATGGCATAATTTTGTATGAAACACTCTTGCATTAGTATAGTATCAATAGACTCTGTAGTACTAAGTAGAGACTACAGTGCATCGTGTTGAGGACAAGTTAAGCATGCTAGAAAAATA
>NW_006442484.1:50657610-50660847 GCF_000325575.1 Pteropus alecto
TACTCTATAGAACCTTACACAGGATGAGTACATATTATATGCATATGTTTGTGCATATACACATACAAATTACATATAAAAGATAAATACAACTATATTTTTTATAATAAGACTCCGGAGTTGACACATTGTTTTACAAATAAGCTCATAATGCTCACTGATAATGTCACTTCCTGCAAGGACACAGCTAACTTGTGTAGTTGGGGCTCAAAGCTGTTTTGTCTTTGTATTTTGGTAGGCATTTAACATTAAAACAACAGCTCTAACTACTGTTTACTTACTATAAATTAGAGTTAATACTTATTTACATATTACTTAGTCAACTCCCAATCCTGAATGATATAAACAATTTATTTAAATCATAATCCCTGTCACTCTTAATTCTCAGCCTTGCATCAAATACAATCCAATAATTATAACCAACTCTGCTATCTCCTTTGGCACTCAAAGTGGTGATGAACTATCATGCAGCCAATGAACACAGCACTCATGATATTTTCTTTCTCTTTAAATAATGGTTTGTAAGCATTTTGATTTTTAATTATAAAGTAGATCTTAAAGGACAAGGAATTACTAAAAATACTAGCAAAGGAGTATATCTCTTTCAAACTAATACAGGGATTAAAAAAATAAAACGGTAATAAATACACTGTCTATTTAAAGATGAAAATAAAGAAAAGACCATAGCAGGTAAAACAAAAGACGAATTATAGGTTGCTTGATTTAACCTAAAATATATTAATAATTACATTAAATGTAAATAAACTAAGCAAACTAAATTAAGTGTTCTTTAAAAGAGATACATATAAGTAAATGGAATGATTAAAAATAAAACAAGAAAAAAGAGAAATACCATCCAAACTTTAACCAAGAAAAAACTGATATCCCTACATTAATTTCTCTTTACTTCTAGAGACATAGAGTCGCTACTAAATATAAAAATTTCAGTTCAAAAGAACTTTTAAAACTGTCTGCTCTTAATAGCATAGCTTTAATACATAAAACAAAGTAACAGAACTACAAGCAGAAATAGACAAATCTATTATCATAGCAAGATAGTTTAACAAACTTCTCGTAGCAATTGAGAAATGGTAAAAAAAAAAAAAAGTAAGTGCACTGAGGACTTGAACAAATCCATTAATAAATTTGACCCAATGTAATAGACTCTGCACCCAGCTGCATCCAGCATTGTACATAACAACTGTAAACACATATTCTTTTCATGTTCACAGGAAACATTTATGAAATTGACAGAATACTAGATCAAAAAGTAAATATCAAAAAATTTTAGACTTGAAAATATAATGTATGTTTTCTGTTTACAATGCAGTTGTAACAGAAATCAATAATGAAAATATAACTAGAAAATCCCCTATATGTTTGGAAATTAAGAAATACTTTTATGATTAATCCATGGATCAAAAAAGATATACAACATATTTTTGAGCCGAATGATAAACAAAAATACAACATAGCAAAACATCAGATGCAGATAAAATAAAACAGAAAAATGAATAGCATTAAATGTAGATATTAGGAATGAAAAAAGGCTAATAATTAATGAGCTAAGCATTCATTTCAAGAAATTAGAAAAAGAACAACGAAGTAACTATTGCTTTTCTCATATGGCCTATGGTTTGAAAGTAAAAATTTGAACACAGTAAACACCTTTATGTGATGATTACATGAGAAACAAAATTAAAAAATGTAGAATGATTTATAAATTAAATTCAATAATCATCTCTTTAATGCATATTGTGAAAGCATATGGCATTCATTTGGTAATTTTTTTATGAGATGGATAAACAACACTACACCAATCGACCACTTTAGAGTATATATAAATTTTTTAAAATATGAAACAGTTTTGAAGGTGTGCGGTATAACTATACGCAGCAGACCTAAGTAGGTGATCTTTTGAATTTTATCCTTACAGAAAGTATAGTGTGACATGCTTATTCTAAGATAAAAAGCTAGAAAATTTGTGATTAAAGTTGCCCCAACATTTACAAATTATTACTCTTAAAAATTTTTGCAACCTAATTGACAAGACTGATATTTTACACGGATCTGTGTATTCAGACTTAAAATGTTTTCATAATCTACTTATCAAAATCATCGTGATTAAATTGGGTATCGGAGTGGGAGAATTAGTATAGTACCACTTATGATTTCTCATTTTTAGAAATTACAATATTAAATGTCATCTTTAACAAGAATATATAAAGACTATATTTAATACTTGTCCTGAATTATCTTACCACATGTAAGACATAGTAGTCACTTACTGTTTTTGATGCCATCAAAAAAATTCAAAGGAAAATATTATTTATACCTTGAATCGTGCTACAAAATATAAAGATGAGGAAGCCTTCAAATATGCAATAAAATATTTACAAAATAAAAGGAACAAAGCTTTAGAAAACTGAAGAAGATTGGCATACACAAATGCATTTCATGCTTACTTTTACTATTCTCAGCAATGACTGCAAATTGGCTTCAATCTTCCTAGCTATTATAACTTAATTAAACGTAATTTGTCTCCAGACTTCACCACCCTAAGTGTATTAATGAAATCACATTCATATGTATGCCAAAATTCTACTAGTTTTGGCCACCACATAAAGAGCTGCGGTTATCTCTAGTCTCCTTTTCCTTTCATCCTTACATGTATCTGAAAACCCAAGCTGTAAATACATTATCTTCCCAGTTCTGAACAAGCATTGCTTTGTAAATTCCCTTCGGCGACCCACTACAGCTCACTTGCTCCTGTTCTGGGCCTCTGATACTCACCTAAGTGCCTGCTTCTCCCATATAGTGACCAAAATGTGGACAACAATCTTTTCCATAGAAGTCCCATGACAAAATTGAGTTTACACTTTAAAATTAAACCAACCTCTGCCAAAGACCAAAAAGTAACTAAAACAATTTAATAATTTACAAATCTCTCCTTTATTTAAAAAAGCATGGTTTATAGCAATATAAGCATCCTCAAATTCACACCATTGTATATTAAACTACTCAAAGCATTCAGCTCATTGTTGCCTCAGCTTCTTAAACAGCTTCATTTCTAGCCACTGCCTCTGCTTACATGATGTCATCACTTCTGTGCTTTTCTCTGGACACATAAATATTTGGCACCAAAGGTATCTTTACCTTTGCAAAACAGAAAACTGCTTGCATCTTTAAATTAGTAGTTGGGGGTTTTCTTTATTTATTTTTCCTCATTATTTCTTC
>NW_006442484.1:50660946-50668733 GCF_000325575.1 Pteropus alecto
TAGGAGGTCATTTTATCCAGAATTCAGGTTCAAAATATCAGTTATTTGCCTTCCCTGATAAAAGCCTCTGAGGAAATACAAGTCTTCTCCCAAACACAGGATACAGAAATTGGCATCTCATTCTAAAGTGACCACAGAGAAAACTACATGTTCTACATCCCAATTCAGTGATCACTGCCTTTTCCCTTGGTTTCCTACCAGGTCTACATTTTCTGCTCTCAGGATCCACCAGGATATCGCTTACAGGTAGACAGATTCCTGAGCCTGTTTTTGGCTTGAAAGGAAGTGACTAATTTCAGAGTTTATTTAGACTAATGACTACACATTTGTCTTCAGCCCGGGCTTCTCTGCCTCATTGCCATATTCACTTAGATATTTGATAGACATCTCACACTTATGATGTTCAAAAATGAACTGCCAGTATTTCCTCCTCTTTTGGTGATTCTCTCTCAGTTGTCCCCTCTCAGTTAATGGAGATGGCATTTTTTCAGGTGCTCAGCCCACACAGTTTCAAGTTATCCTTGGCTTTGTCCTTTACTCACATCTCCTATCAAATCTAATGCTACCACTCTGGGGGTAATTTATTGTCTATATTACACTAATAAATACTATGTCTTGCTTCTTCTGTTGCCTTCTTATAATCTATTCTAAGTAGAGAAGCCAGAGTCATCCATTTTTTAAAAAAGAAGTCAGAGCACTTCATTCCCCTGCCCCAAGCCTTCCATGTCTCCCTATCTTACTCAGAGTAAAAGCTGACATCTTTACTGTGGTTTATAAGACTCTATATGGTCTCAAATAAACCTGTTTATCCCCAAATCTCCTCTCCTACCACACCTCCTCATACTTGCACCCCCTGCAGCCACTCTCTTTCTATTATTTGAACACACAGACAGGCTTCTGGTTGGAGTCTGAGACGGTTGTTGCCTCAGGCTGGAATGCTCTTCCCCCAGACACTTGTGTGGTTTCATTCTCTTGTCCACTTTAAGTCTTCGCTCAAGCCTCTCTCTCATTGAGGTCACTCTGATCACCACAGGTAAAGTCACCACCACCCATTCTGGCACTACAATTTCTCTCTATCTTGGTCTTCTTTGTCTTATTTCCATGGTATACTCCATCTTCTAACATACTAAATAATTTATTTATTCATCATGTTTATTTTTATCATCTGTCTCCTGTAATGTAACCTCTTCAAAGAGAAGGATATTTGCCTTCCTTGTTCAAGGGTCTGAAAAAGTATCTGACACACCCATGACAGACAACATAAATATTTCTTAGAGGAATGAGTGTGCTATTAGGTTTTAAATGTACATGTCCTACAAGAAAGGATGATAAGCTAAGTCATCAAAGTTTAGATTTTCTAAAAACATCAATATTTTTAGTATTTATCCATAATAATCTAAAAGATTTAACTTCATAAAATATATTAGCTCTACCCACAAGAAGTAAAAAAAAAAAAAAAAAAAAAACTTGAATTTTTTCAAATTAATCTTGAATTTAAACTTACTCTACAGTCACAAACAGTTAAAAAAAAATGAAAACTAAAACTTCCTCTAGTGAAACAGAAGGATAGATTGAGATAAAATATAGTAGAACTAAAATTTTTATAAAAGAGTGAGTATATTTTCCTGTGGATACCAGATCAGAGAGGGTAGTTAGAGAATAAAATACAGAAGGCAGAAACAATAGTATTTGTTGACTATCATGTCAGAAACTGTGTTGGAAATTCTATTTCATATTTTATCATTTTTTAATCAAGCAATTTACTTTGGAAAGGGTAATACATGTACAATGTTCTAAGGATATAAAAAGATATATAATAAAAAGTAAGTCTCTCCTCTACCCCTGATAGCTGGAAGGCATCCACTCTCTCTATCTGGAAAGATTTAACTGTTTCTTCTATAATCTTGTAAAAGAGGTCTATGCATATACAAATGTATGCATATATGAATTTTGACATACTTTTACACTAGTGATAGTAGAGTTCTGTTTTAAAAATGATAAAATCAACTCAGAGAGTTCAAATGGCAATCTTACGATCACTCAGAGAATAAATAGCAGAGCACGCGTGGCATTTGAACTCCTACCTGTCTGGCTTGAAAGCCCACACCCAAGTATTTCACCGAAGACTGCTGAATAAATTGACTTTGTCTCCACAGAAGCACTTTTTCTTCATTTGGCAGCTAGTTAAGAAGTAAGTGATTAAGACTCTCTGTTCTTTTCCAGAAAACTATTTTGAAACAAAATCTGAGATAAAAGTTTATAAAGTCAGAGCTGACTATTAATGGTTAAGTCCTCATCATGTGAGGAAAAAAAAAAAAGATAGCAAGAAGCTGAGTATTACTTCCCCTCTGAGCTAAATGTAAAAGCTATTTAGTCAGAAAATGCTTGATTTAAATTCTGATAAGGAATTTTTAAATTGTGATTTTAAAGGTTCAGATGTCCCTTTGATAAATAATTGGCTCTATCTCATGTTAATAATCCAAGGAGAAGAGAGTATCCGCAGTCTCTGTTACAAAGAAAACAATTTGCCCAACTTCAACTATTAATCTAATTTAAAGTTGTAAACTCAAAAATTAATACTAAAACCTTTGGAGTCTGCAATCTAGCAGCTAATTTGCACTATGCTTCTGTATAACTCATATATTCAGTTTCAATATTAATGCACTTGGATATCCATTTCATTTTGTTAAAATTAGGTTTCCCTCATGGTCTCCATTAATATCTTATTACTTCCTTTGCCTCTGGTACAATCATGGATTGAAAACCTTGTTAACTGTAGCATGAATTCAGTCCTTGGAAAATTGCTTTTTAGCCATAATGTAGTGAAATTCTTTCTCCAATACATATCAAGTGCCTAATTTAAGACAGGTGCCATGTTAGATACTGTGCAATAAGAATGAATAGGGTGTGTTCTCCATTCTCAAAGAGACTACTATCTGGTGGGAAAGACAGATGCACATAAATAATTATAGTGCTAATCCATTAACAAAGAGATATAAACAAAGCACAATGAGAGCACAAAGGAGAGAGTACTGATATTAACAGAGAGGATCAGAAATAGTTTCATGAAGGAGGTACAAAGAGCTGAATATTAAGAAATGTTTTTGTTGGAGGAAGGAAAAAGTATAAGAAAAAAGCATGGAGTTATGGTGGTATGTAGTCATCTTTAAAGAAAGTAATAAGTACATTTATGGGGGAAAAACTTTTAATGCAAGCCACAAAATGAAATGATATGTTTGAGTTGATTACCACTGCTGGAGATTTGAAGCCATTATTGAACTCAATCTACTTCATGCTATGCTGATGTGAAGCCAGCCAGTATGTTTGTCATTTGTTTGCGATCTACTTTAAGATCTACTACTGCAAATGTTTAATATTGTAGCTGCTAAATTATAAACTGACTTTATGTAAATCACCTTGAAGAAGCTAGTATGAGCAAAGGAAAGTATACAAAAGGCAGAAAGAGATCATTTCTCCATTCTGTGTATGTTGATAGGACTCTTTAGGAACTTGGGCAGACAGACCTTTTTATAAAGAAGGGGAAATGATCAGAGTCAAGAGGAAAGAAGTAGATAAGAGGAAAGGTGAATTAGGCCAATGAATAAGTACAGAACACTTTGGTATTTTACAGTCTCTGACTTTTGGGGGTACACATTATCTGTATGAATTGACTCAGACCAACTAACAGTAGGACCATAGATTCCCTAGAAAAGGTTTTCTCCTGTGTTCTCACATAGCACAGAGAGTTTCTCCTTATTCTTCTCACATGTTCCAGCCCTTTTTCCTCTCTTTGGCAGATTTTACTGAGGTGTGTAGGTCACATCTATCCAGTGAACTTTTGGGGCTCCACATTATTCTGTCCATTACATTTCATGTTTTTAATCCAAAAAGCAGTCCTTAGTCCTCAGTCCTTTACCTCAGTGCCATGTCTAGCTACACTTTTAATTGTAGCTCTAGATTTCAAAATCTAACCTGTGCCAAAGTTTGGGGCTACTACATGTCTAGGGGGGTTATTGAACCTTATTCTAAATTTTGAGCTCAAACTGTTCTATATTTTTCTCTACTAAAACAAATTGAGCTAAATCATTTTGTCTGTGAAAAAAGAAAAGAATTCAAGGCAGAAAAGACTGTGCAAAAGAGGTAGAATAGTTTGAATTCCTGTAAAAAAGTGTTATTATAACACCAAAATAAACTAATCTATTCTGATAAATGGTATATTAATAGGCATCTCCAATAAGGAGCTAGGTAGAATAAAATGTCATTGCTATGGTAATTTCAGTCTCAGGAGAATTGAAAATAACCCAAGTGAGTGTACAGACCAGACCTTTGACTGCTAAGTTTATTTAGTCAGAAAGCTCTTTGCTATGGATGCCAAGAGCAGTATTTCAACATACAGAAGTCCAGATTATAAAATGGAGTTCAGTGAGGAAAAGGGAAGCCTCTGAGGGTGAACAATCTAATATTTTTAAATATCATAAGTAAACAGGATAAACATAGAATCTATTTGAAAAAGACACACTTTCCATTTCTCTTTGCCAAAAAAACATACTGACCTCCAACTGAGCCAGTACAGGTCAGTAAAGTAACATGGCTATTGAGTCCTTGGTATCTTAACTACAACAACAAATTGAATGGAAAAGCTCTTCAATGACGGGCATTTATGTTTAGGTTTTCTGTTATGTTTTTTGTTGTTCTTGGTCAGAGACCAGGTTGGTGGAATTTTTAGTAGTGTTTATGACATTGAAAGGCACTTGAAATTTCTGCAAAACATCAATCTTCTGATTAGGACGATTAAGATTTGTCAAATTGAATTCCTTTCCAAAGCCATAGACTTCTAGACATGGTAGTTAATCTGAAAATTACAATGCAAACACACACACACATTCATACTTAAAGGAAAGATATTTAAAGTCCCTGGAGGCTAGCAGTAGAGGAATATTTTGTCGTGCTGTGGTTATATAACGAAGGCAGTTAGAATTTCAAACAGTTAATTGCTTCATTCTAGCACTACCTCAACTATCCAAAATGCTGAGGGAATGCTCAAACTACTGTTCAGGGTTAATAAAACTTTGTTTAAACCATTTTATGCTAGTATGATTGACATACAAAAAAGCTGTACAAATTTACTGTATACAATTTGATGAGTGTGGAGATAACTATACTTCTGTAAAACCATAACAGCCATCTATGCCTTAAATATATCCTTTACCCCCAAATTTTCCTCCTGCCCTCTTTATTATTAATTTTGTGGTAAGCACACTTAATATAAGATCTGCTCTCTTAGCTCATTTTAAAGGATATAACACAGGAGCTATGCTTTACAGTACATCTCTAGGACTTAATCATCTTGCATAACTGAAACTTTGTATGAAGATAAAAAAAACTTTTCCCAAGCAAGGTATAGTAGAAATTCCTTTCGATAGTTTTAATTCATCAGGTTCTAGCTGGTTTCAGATTTTTATAATCATCATTTACTTAACAGAGTTGAACACCAACAATGAGCCAGCCAGTCACTAACATAAGCCCTTGAAATGTGAGGATGAATTCACTTTGCTTCCTTGTAGTTTATGATAATATTTTGAGCTAAGAAATATTATGCATTACACAGTTATGAACAAAATTCCAAAAAACATGACTAAGGGTGATAATTAATTCCTGATGGGGCTAGAATTCAAAGGGAAATAAAGGTCTTAAACACAAAGTACAGCACTAGGCATGAGAAGTCAAGACATAATCCTGAAACCACTAGGTCCAGGGAAACAAAGCTAAGGAAAGACAGAAATGGCAGAAGACATGGTGAGAGAAATAGGTTTAGATCAGGTTAGGAGCAAATTGTGAAGGGCATTATAGACCAGATTAAGTAAACTGAATCTTATTCAATAGGTAGTAGGGAGTCAACCGAAGCATTTAAGTACAGTAATATAATATTATTATATTTGGTTTTGAGAAAATTAATTCTTGTGATACAAACGAAGCTGAACTAATCCAAGGAGACTATTGGCAGAGAAACCATAAAGGAATCTGCTAATACAGTAGAGAGATAAAAATTAATTAGCTAAATATTCTATCTTTAATATTTTTTCTATTTTTTCAATACTTTGTGGATTTGATTTTATTTGACAAGTGATGGTAATATAGAGAATATCAGTTATTTTAAATATAATTATTATGTTTTATAGAAAATTAGATTTGACTGGCCCTCTTCAATTTACCAAAGTTTATACAAAAATTTTACTTCTCTTGTGAGGAAACTGAGGATATTTGAAAACTGTCTCAGCTGATTGCCCATAAATCAATATTGACAACTAAAAAAAAGGGGGGGGAGGTAAAAAACATAACTGAACTAAATCAACAGAACATTTTTCTTACATACATAATAGAATTTTCATTACAAAAACACATTGCTTTAACCTTACCAGGATGGTTCTAATTCCTGAATTAAACTCCATAGGACAGCTCAGTGTTACCCCTTCCAAGAATTTGCCACTGTCTAGGGAGACCTTTTTAATAGTAAAACATTTTGCCTCTTCTTACTCTTTCTACATTTACAAAGTTTGGATCAAGACAATGGTTTTTTATTTATCTACATAACCTATAACTCTAACAAAAAAGAAATTTATTTTGCTATATCATTTCTTCCACTGAACTTTACATTAACAGAATCGGGTCTTACTTAACAGTAACAATGAAGAGAAGAATGGAAGATTTTTCATGCTAGTCTATTTTTCAACTTTTTATTGAAGTATAACATACATGCATAAAAGTGCACAAATGTTGGTACAACCTGATAAATTATCATAAATGAACACATCATTGTCACCAGCATCAGATCAAGAAATAGAAGATTATCAGGACTTCAAAAACTCCACTTATACCTTTTCTCAGTACTTACTCAAACCTCTGAGAGCAAGCGTTTAGTGACTTGTAATACCATAGATAGTCTTGCTGTTTTTGAATTTATTTAAGCGGAATTATATGGACTCTTCTATCTGACTTCTTTCATTCAGCATGATCTTTGTCAGATTCATTTATATTGTTGCTTGGGATATAATTCATTTCCACAATTGATTTGGCATTTGGATAGTTTTCAGCTTAGGGTTATGAGAGGCAGTACTTCTATGAACATTCTTGTGCATGTCTTTAGATGAATATATGCATGAATTTCTATTAGATATTTTCCTAGGAGTTGAATTGCTGGGTTATACAGGATGCTTATGTTTCAGCTTTAGTGTGCTGGCTGTTGTATCTTTATTTGAGGGTAAGTAGAGTAGTTTCTCACAAAGAATGGCTGCATACAGAGTCCACTACATAATTTACAGGGCACAGTGCAAAAGAAAAATATAGGGCCCCTTTTTTAAAAAGCAGAAAAAGTGCAGTTAGAGGTATAAAACTTTCCCCTTTTTCTCATGATTTCTCTTGACTTGTCGTGATGATTTTTGTTATATAATCAGATTCTAAGTAAAGAAAACGGAAAAGTTAAAATTTTTAGCATGAATTTTACTGTTTATATTGTACAATGTTAGTTTTAACTGCAAATAAGAGCCTTCAATTCATATCAAAATCACAAAAATTGCATAATTCTTATTTTAAAGGGTGACTTGAGCTGGCCAGAACCAACACAAGTCAGACTAAGGAAGGTTAGAAAAAGGGAGAGTGGGGAGCCCAGGCAATAGCTAGTTGTGGAAACTCCCTCTGGAGCACAAAATTCTCAGCTGAGTGTAGATCTTCACAAAGAAGCAGGGAGCCACCCCACAGCGAGGTTAACTGGGAGCTCAGGTCTGAAGAAT
>NW_006442484.1:50668802-50683767 GCF_000325575.1 Pteropus alecto
GCCTCAGTTAGAGGAGAGTTCTCGGGAAACTGAGGCAGACAGCTCCCCTTTCCAGGACCCCATTGCCTCAATCTACAGCGAACAGGTGACTCCCCACAGAGTCTTTAAAAATGGGCTGTCAATCCGTGAGAGGGAAGTTGCTATCTCATCCCGCTCCAAGACTTTCCCAGCTCCAGACCCCAATCCTCCTCACCCTTATGCCTGTGTTCAGATCTCTGCCCATATTGAAGGCAGTCAGCTGAACTCGGGCCTCTCTTTCCTCTCCCCTCACCCAGTAGACACAGTGGGTTGTCTTGCTCCACCCTCCAGAGGCAGCAGTGTCATGGGGCAGGGCAGGGAGATGGAAGGAGAAAGCCAGGTAGGACCTGAACCCCTGGAAATGAAAGAGTGGTGACCAGAAAGCTGGTGCTAGGCATCCCCATGAGCAAACCTAGGCCCCAAGCCCCTGGCACGTGTGCCATTGTCCCATGGAGCTTCACTTACAAAATAGGAGTTGAAGGATACATTTTGTAAGATTTAAGATGTCAATTGCATGGTTTTAAATCAAGTGTGAGGCCATTTTGAGCCCAGAGCCTTGTGTGACTACACAGGTTGCACACTCATAAAGCCATCACTAGGTACCTACAAAAATGGCCACTGACCACAAGGAGACACCTATAAAAGAGAATACTTGTGTTAGATCCTTTGTATCTTCTTCTATCTAACACTTGTAATTATATTCAAATACTAAAATTAAAAATGAAATCATCTTTGAGGTGAAAAAGAAGACACTGAAAAAAACAATATCTAGAGAAAATTAAAGATAGTGAAAGGAAAGAGTACCAGAAAGACCAGAAAGAGACTAGGCCAGGAATTTTTTTAAAAAGGGGAATTCCTTTAGCAAAAGCAAGCAAGTAAGAAGTCAAGTTCAAGGAGATCAGTTAATGTAAGAAGGGGCAGGAAAGTTTTACAGCTTTGGAAGTCACACAACATATGATTTTGAATTGGAGTTCTACAAGTCAGAGATTCAACCAAGGAAAACACCAAAATTAAGATTGGTGAGTTCTCAATCGAGACCACTTGCATTATGATTATAGTGCTTGATGATTGGCGGTAGGCGAATTTAGACCTACAGATATTACCTACAGCTACAGAGTTTTAAGACATTTAGGTGAAATCTGCTTTTTCTTGAGGAAGAATTTCTGAGATCACATGTGTATAAGCTGAAGTAAAATATATGAGAAGGAAAACATATTATGGTAGAGGAAGTAAATGGTAGCTATTATCACCAACAGGCAAGTCTATCATCAGGAAAACAGACCTGGAAGAAAGGCTCATACAGGGCCTAGAAGCACCTGAGCATGAGATTCTGGCATTCCAGGTTTCCCAAAGGTGGTCAAGAAGAGAGGCATACTATGGGCTCCAGGAGGACACTTCCAGTTGTATCTGAGGAATCCTCAATCTGTGAGGTAGGCATGGGCAGAGGAAGGCCAGACCAGAGACCAGGCTCCCAGTACTCAGCTATAAGAGCACTGCTGACTCCATCCTCACCACCACCAATATTACTCTTACCAGCTGACTCGGCCATCTGTCTTTATTTCCTTACCTATAATATTCTGATCCAGGGTTTTCTTTATCCCAAGGAATGGCTCTGGTTATTACTATTCTATAACTTGTATAGCTTCTTTTTATTTTTATAAATTATGACAAATTCAAGGTTGTAGTATAGGATGGCTATTTTGCTTTTTCTTGTTTCAACAATATTAACAAAAAGCAACAGAACATGTTCTTCTTGGGATAATTTGAAGAAAAAAATGCATTTGAAATAGGGAGACCCTGTCTTCTAGGGACTCTAGAAATGATTCCATTAAGCTGACATCTCTTAGCACCACCTGAGTACTATAGACAATTTTGCCTTCTTAGTTCCCTGCTTCTACAATGTAACCTGCTGTTTCTCAAAGTAGTCGACATAATTTCCATTTTTTTCCATAGCTGTAAATGTGGACAAGCGTTCACATCTTCTTATACATTAACAATGACCACAGCTAGGGGGAGTTTCTAGACATTCATTTTTCTCTAAATGTCTCAAAATGGTGAAATCCAGTTCTTAAATAATAACTTTGAAAGTTATAGAGTGATTGGCCACGTTTGGAAGATATCTTTGAGGATCTGATTATCAAGTGAAGGGAAAATCAATACCAATTTGGAGTATAAAAACTAAAGAAGACAGTGAATAGGAGATGAAAATATCTGACAGGGTGATACCAAAGAACAAGTCATTTTTCTTTGCAAATCTGGAATGCTTTTCCATGCAATGCTACAAACGAATCATTTCATTTGAAGTGTTTCAAGTGTCAGCACTGGCACCTTACCCTGACATTTTAGATCAGTCACAGCCGTCTACTCTCACTTCTAAATGTAAAATCACAGCCAAGACCCTGTCATCCGTGTTCTGTCGTGTGCATATAAACTTTATTAAGCCTTATAAGCCTATTTTTAAGGCAATGAATCTGAACCATAACTAATGTTAATAATTTACTTGATGCTAGTGCTCTAGCATCTTGATTAAAAAGATGAACTGGTAAATATATACTTTGTCATACAAACATTTAGTCAGTCACATGGTAAAAAAAAAAAAAAAAAACAGAAGAAATATGCACACATACCTACCTGAAATAGGGTTATGCATGTCAAAACATTTACAATACCCACATATAAGTTTATTAGGTGATAGTGTCCTCCACAAGTCTGCAGAACTCCCACATGTCCTGCTAGGTGTGCCAAGATTGCCGGACTATGACTGCTTTTAACCCATTCCTCAGGTTGTTTGTAGTAAACAACTTTGAGAGATGAGGTAATGTCTCTAGGACAAAGAGCAGCCTTGCTTCCTATTTTCTATAAAAATGTGGGTTCCCCAAGCTCAGTGTTCCTTAGCTGTGATGCAAAGTAACAGCATGGGCAGTGTGTCTACCTGAGTTTATATTGTGTTGCCCCTATGGGTAGCAGATGCACATGCTGACACTCACACTGCTTGCAGTGCCCTGGATAATAAAGCTTTTTGCTTATGACCCGGGAGTCTCATGTCTCTGACCATATTTATGAAGCAGTAATAGGCTAATTTATTAGATTGCAATTAGAGTTAAAAATCTATTTCAAGGCAAAAGGACTCAAATATAAAATACCGAAACAAAATTAAAATGGGATATCCAAATGAACAAACTTTATGTTTCATTTCCAAAGAAAATGAAAAGAAGGAAATAAACTAAGGAAGAAAGGAAAGAAACTATTTCATAGGCATCAAGGCAAGGACATTCAATTTGCTGTAAAGTAATAATAGCCCCATTAAAAATGGTTAATTTTCTTTTTAATTGTGTCTGTGTGTTCTGCCCAACTGCCAGCTGAACTAAAGGAGTTGCCTACAAGAGTTGACTTGATATATGGCAGAAAGCATTTATTTTAGATAAGATTTTGTAAAAAACACATAGCTCATACATTCAATTAAGCAGTGAATATATTTCATCTTGCATCAAGGAAACCATTAGCTAATTCTGCTTCTAAAGTGAGAACTTTAAAATCATATAAAAAAAATCAGCGATTTAACCTAGTGTATCTCAAATATGTAAGATATAAATTAATCAAAATCAAATGTTTTGTTTGGTCTGAGTCTAAGAATTCTAATGAGATAACTATGAAGTAATGAAAGTTAAATATAAACATCTGGATAGGCAACAATGCACCTTGGCAACTATTATCACAATTACATATGAAAAAATCACATGTATCTTACATCAAAAGCTAAAAAACAAACACTTGCTAATGGCCATAGGAGACAGGCACATTGAGTTTAATTATGCTTCTACTTCACTTGTTTTCTAAAAGTTAATCTGTTAATTATTTAAACTGTCAGCAGTCATCAGTGGTAGTATGTTCTAAATACTAATTGTATTTTCTAAATCTAGAATTCCTTGGTGTGAAATGCATATTATGGAAATCAAAATCAAACATACTTATGAAATGCAAATGTAGGCTTACTAACTCACATGAATATTTACTATTAGCCAACCTTTGCCCTACACACAAGAAACATAATTAAATGCAAACGAAATGTATATATGTGAACACTCAATTGCCAGTTATATCAATAGCAGAATTACACTTAAATAAATGTGGATATTCTTAGCTTTAAGAAAGCATCATAGCCCTACTGAGAGTTAAAAATTAATAAATTTCTGAATTTGTCTTGGTACTCATAATACAAAGAAGATGATAGGTATAAGTATATAAGTATAGAGTGTATTGTAAAACTTTAGGCCAAAATAATTATCATTTTAAAAAGATTTTGTTCTGATTTTTCTTGTTCTTTTAAAATAAATTTAGCTTTTAAAATAAAATTTTAAAATTGAGAAATACTCAATATTTCAATCTTTTCAAATAACTAGATTTCGTGTCTACATTTTTTATGTGGCTTATATTTAAGCATATATTATCCTCATCTGAATTTTACATGTATTCATTAATACTTAAATCATTGCTATCAAATTGAAATAGCCTAAGCCATTTATTTCTTAAAAATTATTTCATGGTAAATGTTTTTTTGAAAAAAGTTTTAATTAAGGTAGAGTTTTGGCAGCAATTTCTGTTTCTATGACAACTCATGATTTCAGTGACGTTCCTCCAATGTAATATTTAAACGTGAAAAATTCTAATCAGGAATGCATTTAATGAAATTTTAAGATTTTGATTTCAAATGATTCTCTCCCTTAAAATGATTTGTTTGTTTTTTTTTTCAAGTTGCATTCAGTTATAGGGATTTGGAGAGAAACTAAGTTTACCAACAATTTTAAAGAGTTGTTCATATTCTAGGATAGGAAAGTCCAAGTTGGATAATATCTAACATGTAAGAGTTGCACAATTTGAAAACAGCTAAAGGTCAGTTTGATTGTAACAAGAGCTTTTAAACTACCCTGCTGAGTGTTGATATTAAGAAACAATTGAACCATACAAAAATACAAAGATAGTTTATAAAATTGCTGAAATTCCAGAAACAGGAGACTTTAATAGTTACTAGGGAATGCTTTGGTAACACAATAGACAACAGGGTCAAAAAAAAAAAAGGAGAGCAATTACATGCCCTTGGTGATATATAGTATGTTAAATACCTTCTTACATTTGTTTGAAATGGAAAAAATAATATCTTGAAGATTTTTATTAATACCAATTATAATTATTAATTTTTAAATGCTAAAATGGAAATTTCTCATTTATTTCTTATGATCTAATCATTTTATAATAAATGGTTCTTATGAAATGATGGATCAAAGAGCTACTGAGAGAGGAGAAAGAAAGAGCAAGGAAGAAATTTTTTCAAAAAGAGAAAAATGAGAAGACCAGACACAAGCGAGAACAGAAAAGACGAGACTAGAAGACTAGAAGTCTAAACACTTAGATGACATCAGTACTTTCAGTCATCCCTCTAAATCAGTTCATTGCTTTAAATAATCTTAATGCATATGGGGAAAAAACTCAAAGAAAAATATTACATGAATTATTACAAATTCACTGAGCTTTCGAGTGTTGCAGAAAGTTTGATTTTTTCCTTTGGCTATTAGGGTCATTATGACAAATGAGAATATCACCACTTAATGTATGTTAAGTCACAGCAGAAATAATTAACATTAATAACGCTCTAGTGAAAAGACTTCTGAGAAATTTGAATGTTTGTACAAATATCTCTTAATGTTTTCTGAATTTGAAATAATTCAAATTAAAAAGACAAAAGTAAAAAATAATATTATTTTCAAATTTATAGTAAACACCCAAATAACTACTCAAGACAGCTTCTCCAAAGAATAACTGCAGGCATCATTAACATGTTTCTGCACTATGAGCTTTCACTTGGCATTTGAAGAGATGATACATACTTAAATAGACCACAAAGATTACTCTTTTCAATACAGCCTCATAGTGATGCTTTATTAAAAGTCTACGCAAAAATATAATCCCTAAGAGTAAGAATACATTATTACAGTGTCCATTTTGTATTGGTTACAAAATTGTTTTAGAGTCTGGAGGAAACTAGCTTTATAACTAACTGTTTATCTAACATGTTAGATTCCAGGCCAGATTTTAATTTAAATATGCTCCATTGTTCATGTTAAAGATAGCTCTATAGAGTTCAGCACGGGCATCAAAGAAATAAATTGACTATTATCAGATCATAAAATAACATATATTAGATTTCTAATCAGTTTGTCCCCAGACAGCATTTGACTCCCACTGTTGCGTGAGCTCGAACTCCAGATCAAAGGAGATAGGCAATGAGCATTTTCACTGTGATTGCAATTCTTACCTCTAGTGGATGGAAATTTGTTGGTTGCCACTCAACCATTTCTTAGCCACCTTTCTTTTTCCTAGCAATTGCTTGAATTTCCCAGCTCTGTGTTTTGGGTATAACACATTCAGAGTTATCCTTTCAAAGTCAGATCCAGTGATGTCACCTTTTCATGTAAATCTTTTAATGGCTTCCTAGTGTGCATATGTTCATGAGAAGCTACAGGCAACCTGAACCTAACCTTCTTTTCCAGACTCATTGCCCTCTACTCAGCCACTCCCTCCGTCATGGACACCTGACCAATCACCTTTTCTTAAGCCTATGTTATATTTTCATACCCCCAATCCTTTGTTCATGAACTTTCATCTGTGTGATTTCTAAAATCTTAATATGCTTCTAGGTAATCTCTTCTTTAAAATTTGATCTTACTCACCTAATCAGAATTAATCTCTCCTCCTTTGTTTTATCCTGCAGTGATATTTTTTATCCTTATCATCTCCATTCTCTAATCATCATGATATTTTTTTCATCTGGTATCATCTCTGTGTCTCTTCAAACACTTTATTCAGGTTTATATAGTATTCATTGCACGGTAGTATAGTATATCTGCACTTGGAGTCTGCTGTTTTCCTAAGGCACTGAGTTTCGTGGCAGGGGAGATATTCAGTTAATAGCTAACATTCATTAGCTTACAAAGTGTCCGAAATGAATCTAAACACTTAACATGCATGAATCCATATGATCCTCTTAACAGTCCTAGGAGGTTGGACTATTATCTTCCCAGTGTTTAATATGAGGAAACTAAGGCAGAGGGAAGTTATCATTTCCCCAAGCTTTTGCTATTAAAAGAGAGTATTCAAACTCAGGCCATCTAACTCCATAATCCTTGTTCTTAACCAATTTGGTACACAACCCTTCTTACTTCTTCCTTCCTTCCTTCCTTCCTTCCTTCCTTCCTTCCTTCCTTCCTTCCTTCTTTCTTTCTTTCTTTCTTTCTTTCTTTCTTTCTTTCTTTCTTTCTATCTTTCTTTCTTTCTTTTCTTTTTCTTTCTTTGTTGCTTTTTTTTTACTGTTCAGTGCTTATTATGGTTCCTAACATGTAGCTGTGCATGTTTCTTGAGCAAATTAACTTATTTGAACACGCCTTATGTAGACCTTGGGGAAAGTTAGGCACAGTGTCTTTTTTCCCAAATGAACTCTTAAAAAGTTTAATAAATTTAAGTTAAATTATAATAAACAGTTCTGTTTCCTTAGTTTAAAACTGATAATCAGAATCTATTTGAAGCAAAATTTAAGTACACTCTTCCAGAGCACACTAACTCATTTGATTTTTTAAAAAGGCAAACCAAAAATGAGCATGTTAAAACTTATAGTAAATAATCGCAATAAACCCCTCTATCCTATATTTGGAGTGTTTTATTGAGCAACTTTATAATGTAAAATCACTTTTAGAAATGACAAATTTACAGCCTTTCAGCTGACACATCAATGATTAATGTAAATGACTTTTTCAGTTTGAAATCATTTTCTAAGGATTCAGACGCCTAAGTTTATATCTGTACTAATACATTTCCCTCAGTTTGAAACATCATTTTTATGCATCAGAAAGATCATTGATGTCATTTTAATGAAGTAATTTTTTTTGTTTGACGTCCATGTCAGTATAATAATTGAGTAGTAAAAATCTGTATTGGCTTGTATGTCATAGACACACTTTATGTTGCTGAGAATAAAGCTCCCAGCAGTCAAGAAAAGTAACAGGGAAAAAGTTACAGAAGACATTTTCCCATGAGCTTTTATTCCTTGCATTCATAAACCTTCCTGTCTGAGGAAACTCAGATGGTTACGCCACACCAAAAATTACCCAGCAAATAAGGGTAGGCTTATCCTGAGATTGCCAAACAATGATATGTTTATTTTGCTTTGTTTCTTGAAGATTGTTTAAGGATTTTATATACATCAAGCCTTGAATTCCGAAATTCTATAGAGTCTTCTAAATGGAATCCAAATATCATAAAGGAAGTACTAAAGAAGTTTCAATGCAGCATTCCTCTTTCTCACAGGAACTATCATATGAAGCTTACGGGTTTAAAATGTGTGACTCGGCTCCTTTTCCTTCCTGATTACATTAATTCCAGACACTGACTCTGACACTGTTTGGGAACACTTAACGTAGATACCGCTTCTGGAGAAGACATGATGAATTACTGCAACATTCCCTCGTACACATTTGTTTGTATTAATCTTAGATTTTATTATCTGACATAGAAGAATCGTTGTGTTCTACATTTTAAAATATTAACGTTTTTTTATCATGAACTTTTAAAGTTGTATAAGCCCATCCATCACTCACAGAGAGTGAGGCAATGGGATTTGGCAAGTGTCCCAGTTTTATTTAACTTGGTTTAGAAGCTAACTATAGTACACTTTGGGAGGCACTGTGGGGGCAGCTGAAAGACCTCACTAGAACACTTTCTGAATTTAAGACCAAACATAGGGCCAGAGAATTCATTATTTTTATTGTTTGTCTCAGTACGAAGTAGTTTTTTCCTAACTGAAGGTTGATTTAACTATCAGGCACAGTGAACACAGTGCCCAGGGCCCATGATAAGTTTAGAGACCCATGAAAACATTCTAATATTTTCCTTTAAAATATGAAGAAAAATTAAATATAATAGTAATGCATATAACATAATGAATCCCATCTGGATTTATTTACGTTTGTTTTTTTTTTTTTGGTATGGTGAAAGGCGCTTATGAAGACAAAAGTGACCATGGCTCAAAAAATTCATAATGTAGCCCTGAACTTAGCTGCTCTTTTGCTGAGTGGATTCTCAACAAGCATCAGAATATCACTGTGGTTCTCAGAGAAAGAGTCCTAGACTTGTAAACAAGTCATGAGTTCATAAGTTGTAAGTTTTGTCAATTGGAAAATTTTACTTAACTTTCTCTACCTTCAGTTTCTTTATCTATAATCAGGAATAATCACTGTAGGGGTTCAGAACGATCTCCCCAGCATGTGCCACTTTGGCATGTGGATTACTTTAAACTGAAAATAACTGAAGCCCAAAAGACTACAAAAGAGCTTTTACTTTCCTCTTAACTGCCTAAAAGAATTTAGATAGAGGGGTAGGTCCAAGAGGAGAACTATCACCAGAGATAATTACAAAGAATATAAGTGAGGTATGATAGACTAGGGTTAGATGGGGCGGGGGTGGGGGCCGGGGAGAGGACTTAGCAAAGCCTGCTTGTTCAAAGCCCTGTCTGTGTCCTGTTGTCTCTGCACGGCACAACAAACATTTGTTTACCAAACATGTGTTCTTCCATTTCCTGTAAATTGTTTTCCTCACTTTGAAGTCCCAGACCTGCTTTTCCTTAGCTCAGAATAGCATATAAACCTTGACTGCCCAACTGCCTGTGAGCCTCATTCCTTATGGAGCCCTCATATGCATGAAATTTTATCCTCTTAATCTGTCTCGTCAATTTTTGTTGTTGTTAATAAAACAGATTCTTTGCTTTCTCTGCAGAAAACTCTCATAATAAATTATCAGGAGCAGACCAATAATCCAAGAAAACTTTGTCCTTTTAGCAATTGAAAGAATATTTTTAGTACGCTACTGATATTAAGCTTATTTTTAAAAACCCTTCTAACAAATTTATTCAATCGCATCCACCCTGATCACACATAAAATTTTTGCCCCATGATTCCTTTTCATAAAGCTTCTACAATTTTCCTGTACCTCTTAGTTTGCCTATTCTTACTCATTCAGAAATAACCAACTTATTTTAGGGTAAACCATTTTCTTTTAATTTCCTCAAAAGTACATTTGCATATCTTATATCTTTTTTTACTGAAAACACTTCCATATTAATACTTTCATATTAATTAGAAATCTTAATCTTCAGAAACCTTAATTTCTAACGACAACCAAAAAGTAAGCAATTAGCATTCTTTTTTTTTTACATTGTACAATTCAATGAGCTTTTTCGTCCAATTATAGTTGGCATACAAAAATATACCAGTTTCAGTTGTACAGTATAGTGATCAGAGATCCACATGACTCTCAAAGCAATCACCCCACTAAATCTAGTACCCCCTTCCCCCTTACATACTTATTACAACATTATTAACCATCTTCCCCATGCTACACTCTGTATCTCTATGGCTATTCTACAGCTATTCATTTGTACCTCTTAATCTCTTTGTCTTTTTTTCACCTACCTCCCCAATTCCCCTCCCATCTAGTATCCCTCAAAATATTCTCTGTATCAATGAGTTTCTTTCCACTTTTGTTATTGTTGTTGCTGATTTGTTAATCAGATTCTACATGTACGTGAAATCATGCGATACTTGTCTTTCTCAATCTGACCCATTTCATTCAGCGCAATATCCATTGTCAATGGTCCATTGTCAATTTAATTCTTAGACCAGCTAGAAGAACTTAAAGGGTAGAGAAAAAAATCTCTCCAACATAACAATAATAACAAATAATAATAATAACTATATTTCTATATATTTGCCATTCTTTTACGTACATTACAAGCATTATCTCATAAGTCCTACAACAACTTGTAAAAGGGTTCAGCTGAATGATGTAGACACTGCAATCATGGTTATATACCTGCCTAAACCAAAAATCAGAGGGCTAACCTGATTTTCCCAAGTATCCACAATTAGTGAGTGGTAGAGCAAAAGTCTGAATCCAATCTGATTTGAACACCTGCTCTCTTTCCAGAGTCACTGTGAAGATCAGTAGACAAAGGAAGTGATTTCTAAATACCTCAGCATCATTCAAATGTAAAGTATTTAATTGCAACTGATATTTGCTTTTGCTAATTTTTTTCCCCCAAAGCATTTTTTGATCCAAATATGAGAGCTGTATTAAGATCAAACTACTTGTTTGTCTCCTACGTTTTATTCAAATTCATGAAAGGGTAACAAAAAACCTAAGTATTTGGGGGATAAAAAAATATAGGAACTGTCAGGTTTCCTTTAATCTATATATACTCACAGACATACACAGTTCAATCTCACATGTGTGTATATTATTTTAGTCATACACTTGTATATATTATGAGGAAATTGCTAATAAATTATTAAATTCGAGTTAGGTTTGAAATTGTTCAAAAGACAGTTGGGTCCTTTAAAAAACAAATTAAAAAAAAAACAGCCTCTTTAGAATCAAAATGTTTCAGAGCCACATCACTCTTTTTCTCACATGAGAATCTTAGTTGGTAAAGGCAAGGAAGGCTCTAACAGAGAAGATACAGAAACTAAAGTCATTCCAGCCTATTGTGGTCAGAGAAGTTTCCTGCTTTTCCCCAAGTGCCAAATTCTCTAGTTGAGGGGGTAGCAGTGGCCAAGCCATCTCCAAAGCAAAAGGAACAATTTCAATCGCAAGTCAAAAGAAATCCCATTAGAGTAGAACCCTAGAATGTTAGTGGTGGAAAGGATGCAGATTAACATCTGTTCCCTCATTTTATAAAAGAAAAAAACCTAAGAGGCTAGGCTAGTAAAATCATTTGAGCAAATTAGTGCAGAATCTGTTTGCTAGTCTAGTACTTCATGATAACATGGGAAGTATTAGTGAGAAGAACATGTATTCATTCTACAAATCAAGCCAGAACACCAAAAAAATGACCCATTTAGAGACTTATCAGTTAAAGGAGAAAGCCCCCTAGGTCTTTGTGTGGGGTAAACATACACAATCTTATTAAGAATTGTGTTGTCAGCAGTAGCATACCCATCTCACACTAAGACAGAAATAAAAGGCGTCCTGGTTCACACAGGGTTGAGAGGGTTCCCAGGACACAGGATTTTCGGTGCTAAATTGAGAAAGTCCTAGGCAAACCAGAACAAAATGCCACAGATGTTGTTTTCCTTTACATTTTCAATTTACATTTTTACCTTCCTTTCATTTACAAATTTGTCTAGAATGTGATTGTTGATATTTAATAACCATACAGATACATGTACACACATACCTATACAGAACAGAGGAAAGAAAACAGGTAAAAATCCCTACCTCAGAGATATTATGTTCTTAGAGAAAAAGAGATAAAAAAAAATAAATACAACAAATAAACGAAGTATAAAATATGTTAGAAAATTCTAAGTGTTATCGAAAAAAATAGAAGAATTGATCCAGGGCACCAGCTTTAAGTGGGATGTTCAGAAAAAGCCTCACTAAGAAGGTGACATTTGAACATGGACTTGAGGGAGGTAAAAAGAGCAAGCTACATGTTTTGGAGAGAAATATATTCTTGGCAGAGGGAACACCACAGACAAAGAGTTTAAGCAGGGAGCAAGCTTTATGTTTTTGAGGAAGAGAGAAAGTCCAGTGTGGGCTGGGGACAGAATAGGAAGAGACGAAGCCAGAAAGGAAACTCGAATTCTTCAAGCTTGTTTAGATGCAGCACACATTATTGAGTAGGTGAAGAGCTGGACTGCTAAGAACATTTAAAACAACAATAATCATGAAGTAGTTTTATCAGGAAGATTAGAAACTAATGCAATGGTCTCACTAAAAGATGTTTACCACAAACTACAGATACAAGATTTGAAAGATTTAGAGCTCTGGTGAGCTATGTGGTAATTATGTAAAACACACATCTCATGAGTTTTGTAGATTGAGGAGAGAATCACTACCTTTTATGTGTAAAAGTGAACATAAATAAATTACTTTGGAAAATAAATATTCTATATGACATGAGTTATATTTTATATTTGCTAATAATTTGCTTTATATCTTAATAAGAGGCAACAGTGATATTAATTATACTGATATTAATAAAGAAAATGAATTATATTTCACAAAATGTTTTAAATTTTATAACAGAGAGTTAAGCTTGGGAAGATCATTTCTGATGTAACAAGTAAAATGACTAAAAAGTTAACACACAAATTCCAGAATTGAAGTGTAAGCTAAAAGATAATTAATAGATGTGTATAGTATTAGCCAGTGTTTGGCCTGTGACGGTGGTATGAAGAGCTAGAAATTGTACTGGGCTATTAAGAATGCAGCAGATGTGACTTAAACTTCAGTAGCTTTCTAAATAACTTGAGAATCTTCTCCTCCACTCCTTACACCAACCCCTTTCCTATTTGGACTGTTGTCATGGCTATTAATCAAGCTATCTTCAACTCTTTCCAACTTGCTGTTTTTTTCATTTTTTCATTAAACCATTTTACTCAAGCCCCTTAGTTTGTGTCTGAAAGTTTTTCTGCCCTTTGACTCTTGGGAATGAATGTCTGTCAGTTAACATGCTTAGAGAACACCATTGCCTCAGTGTAATTCTCCACATGACAATGGCCCTAGAGACTGTTATTGTTTGGAAAACATGGTTATAATGCAACCTTACAAATCAATAAATAGTAGTCTACTTTTGTAAGGCTTTTACTAATCTTAACTATTATCAATCATAGTTAATTTAACATGGCTTTTATAGCATTCCCAGACTATATTAAAACACTTTGTTTTTAAAAACGTACTCTAAATTCTTTTCTAGAAATCTTATCCCTAACAGGAAGTTCTAGTATATAGCTCTGACATTTTATGAAA
Organism: Pteropus alecto; assembly: GCF_000325575.1. Classification (NCBI taxonomy): domain Eukaryota; kingdom Metazoa; phylum Chordata; class Mammalia; order Chiroptera; family Pteropodidae; genus Pteropus; species Pteropus alecto. Next base: position 50,682,675 of record NW_006442484.1, read on the forward strand.
GCTTGGTATCCAAATCCATCCAAATTTTCTCTCAGCTTTCAAAGCTGTCTCTATGATTTATACACTTTAGTATTCTATTAAGGTTGCATAAAATAAAGAGATATTTTAATTTTCATTCTTCCTAATAAAATTTTAAGATTTTAAAATAAAATAATTTGTAGGTTATGTTTCAAATATATACCATGTTTTTACAGCACTTAACATAACATAGACTCTTAGAGTGTTGGTAGATGTTGTATTAAGTCTAAGCATATGAAACTGACATTTTTGTAAGTCTGAAACAGGCAAACACTGGATCTTTTATATAATTAAAATTAATTAATATATCTATTGTTCTAATTATTACCTGGTCTAGCCCTTCCTAAAATACCCTTCATTAATAATTTTTTATCATCTGATTGAGGATTGCTAATATTTTCATTGACTCTTAAGGCAATTATTTCCATTATTGAAAATTTTTAACTTATGGAAAGTTCTTCCTAATTTTCAGTAAAACCCTATATCACTATTACTTCATTTTATGAGTAGAGTGTTTATATTCTTTATCATGAAAACCAGAACACTTTTGAGAGTGAAATAGGACATTGTTAGTAATTAAGGAGGGACATCAGGTGTAAACTGAGATGATGCCAAACAAATAAGCAGGTATAATCATCCTATATATGGGTCACAATGCATGTTAATTTTAATTATATAAAAGTTCCAATGTTTGGCTGTTTCAGACTTACAATGAATGTATATGATTCCTCCTTTACAAGCTACCCTTTAAAATAATTTAAAATGATTTCTTCTATAGCTTTTTCTCCTGTCTTCATTAAATTAAACACAATTTCATTTCTTTAGATCATTCCTCTGCTGAAATGATTTTGAACTCTATGCATTTAACTTAGCTTAGCATAATTAAATATGTATTACAAAGCAAAAAGAATCAAACTAAATCACCTTCTCAATCATAAAATTAACATACTATAAAATTAATGGCAACATAGTCCTTAAATTAATTTTTAGTTGTAAATAACTGTGGGCCCCTCATGTGCCCCATTTTTCCTTCTTATTGACACTACACTCTTTTTAGTCCTCTCCTTCTCTCACC